>NC_091979.1:25533389-25833389 GCF_044704955.1 Pristiophorus japonicus | reverse complement strand
ACAGGGTATTGGTGAGGCCACACCTGGAATACTGCGTACAGTTTTGGTTTCCATATTTACGAAAGGATATACTTGGTTTGGAGGCAGTTCAGAGAAGGTTCATTTGGTTGATTCTGGAGATGAGGGATTGACTTATGAGGAAAGGTTGAGTATGTTGGGCCTCTACTCATTGGAATTCAGAAGAATGAGAGGTGATCTTATCGAAACGTATAAGATTATGAGGGGGCTTGACATGGTGGATGCAGAGAGGATGTTTCCACTGGTGGGGGAGACTAGAACTAGAGGGCATGATCTTAGAATAAGGGGCTGTCCATTTAGAACTGAGATGAGGAGAAATTTCTTCTCTCAGAGGGTCATGGTACATCAGTCATTGAAGGTTGGCATGCAGGTGCAGCAGGCGGTTAAGAAAGCAAATGGCATGTTGGCCTTCATAGCAAGGGGATTTGAGTACAGGGGCAGGGAGGTGTTACTACAATTGTACAGGGCCTTGGTGAGGCCACACCTGGAGTATTGTGCACAGTTTTGGTCTCCTAACCTGAGGAAGGACATTCTTGCTATTGAGGGAGTGCAGCGAAGGTTCACCAGACTGATTCCCGGGATGGCGGGACTGACCTATCAAGAAAGACTGGATCAACTGGGCTTGTATTCACTGGAGTTCAGAAGAATGAGAGGGGACCTCATAGAAACATATAAAATTCTGACGGGGTTAGACAGGTTAGATGCAGGAAGAATGTTCCCAATGTTGGGGAAGTCCAGAACCAGGGGTCACAGTCTAAGGATAAGGGGTAAGCCATTTAGGACCGAGATGCGGAGGAACTTCTTCACCCAGAGAGTGGTGAACCTGTGGAATTCTCTACCACAGAAAGTTGTTGAGGCCAATTCACTAAATATATTCAAAAAGGAGTTAGATGAGGTCCTTACTGCTAGGGGGATCAAGGGGTATGGTGAGAAAGCAGGAATGGGGTACTGAAGTTGAATGTTCAGCCATGAACTCATTGAATGGCGGTGCAGGCTAGAAGGGCCGAATGGCCTACTCCTGCACCTATTTTCTATGTTTCTATGTTTCTATGTTATAAATCTGTGGAATTCGCTGCCTCAGAGAGCTGTGGAAGCTGGGACATTAAATAAATTTAAGACAGAAATAGACAGTTTCTTAAATGATAAGGGATTAAGGGGTTATGGGGAGCTGAGTCCATGATCTCATTGAATGACAGAGCAGGCTCGAGGGGCCGTATGGCCCACTCCTGCTCCTATTTCTTATGTTCTTAAGTTCTTATATTATGAGGGGGTTGACTTATGAGGAAAGGTTGAGTAAGTTGGGCCTCTACTCATTGGAGTTCAGAAGAATGAGAGGCGATCTTATCGAAACGTATAAGATTATGAGAGGGCTTGACAAAGTGGATGCAGAGAGGATGATTCCACTGATGGAGCAGACTAGAACTAGGGGGCATAATCTTAGAATAAGGGGCTGCCCATTTAAAGCTGAGATGAGGAGGAATTTCTTCTCTCAGAGGGTTGTAAATCTGTGGAATTTGCTGCCTCAGAGAGCTGTGGAAGCTGGGACATTGAATAAATTTAAGACAGAGATAGACTATTTCTTAAGTGATAAGGGATTAAGGGGTTATGGGGAGTGGGCAGGGAAATGGACCTCAGTCCATGATCAGATCAGCCATGATCGTATTAAATGGCAGAGCAGGCTCGAGGGGCCATATTGGCTACTCCTGCTCCTATTTCTTATGTTCTTATTCACTGCTTGGCACGTGAGGAACAGCCAACGGGGCAAAGTCTCGGCCGAAGGGTAGACGATGGATTTGCAAGCAGTTGAAGACGGGGCTGGGCAAAAATAATGAACGAGCAAAAAAGGACAAAGATAAAAGTTGTTTTTTAAAAAACTAATTTGTGAGGGGGTGGGGTTGTGGGGCAGTGTGCCTTTAAAGAGCTGGGAGGGGCTGGGACATGCTGAACTGCTCATGTTTCTGAAACCTGATCCTGAAACAGTCGAAGGTAGAGTTTGAATGTGGGAGCCGGCTGGATAAAAGGGATGTGTAGCATTGATTGATTGAATGAGTGAGTCAGATAGATAGATAGATAGATAAATAGAGGGGGGGGGGGGGGACAAAGCAAGTTGGACGACAAGGGGGGAGGAGGGTTGAGGGTAGGGACAAGCGATGTCTCGTTTCGGTATCTTGCGGAAGGGGAGCAGGGGGCAGGAATTTTTCTCTCCTGCCCCACTCTGGCAGGGTTCGAGGCTCGCTGCTTCCAGCCCGGCGGTGCAATGGAAAGCGACAAAAGATGGGGCTGCAGCCGAAGTCCTCGAGGGCAACTCCTCGCCGTGTGGAGCTCAACCCCAGCGGGCGAAAAGCTTGTCGGAAATGCCCGGACCCAGCACTTTCAGCAACCTGGTGGAGCTTTTCTGGCGAGACGGGTTCAGCAGAATCCACGACATTCAAGTAAGTCGGTGGGGAGGGGAAGGGGAGGGTGGAGAATGTTTCATTGGAGCTCGCTGCCCAAATACAACGATGTACGTTGAATGTATTTGCAGGCACCTCGAGGAGTGTCAATACTGTTTGAAATACCGAGCATAAAGTCATTTAAGTGCATTTTGCTCTTGGTGAAAAATGAGAAGTAAAGCTGACGGTGGGACGTTGGGCATTGTTTTAAATTTTTCTCTGACCACAAAGAAACTTCCAGGAGATACGCCTGTCTCATATTTTTGACCACAAGCCGGTGTTTTAGTCTGGGCTGGGGCGAATGCTGATTTCAAGCCTTCGCGAAAAAGTTTGCGAAACTTTTTGTTAACTTTTTTGTTCGCTGAATTGTTATGCGGGAAGTAATTTATTCCACGTCTTCACAACTTGCGATAAATGCAAGTCTTGCTGAAATCCATCACTGCTTGTTCTGCACGATTTTTGCAAGTCTTGAGTCTTCCCCCCCCACCCCCCGCTCCTCTCTCGTCAGTTTCTCTCCCTGCACAAAGGGACACAGGCGTGAGTCAGTTTCTCTCTCCTTCGTCGACACTGTTCCCTTTCATAAGATGTTGCCCCAAGGTATCTTCTTTCAAATGGTGCTCTTCCCCTCTCTGGTACGCGTGAATTAAGTATCACTGGCGGTAGCAGCCTTTCTGGTTTCTATAAACTTAGTTCGAAATGAACAGTTTCTTTGTTCTCATCTGGATTACCTTCAAAGCCAGCTGGACCTCGGAGCAAAAACCCCCAATCTACAGTTCAGAGTATTCATTCAGTGTGGGCTATGACTCAGTGGGTAGCACACCCGACTGTGAGTCAGAAGGTTGTGGGTTCAAGTCCTCAATAAAATCTAGGCTGACACTCTGAGGGAGTGCTGCACTGTCGGAGGTGCAGTCTTTCAACGTAGGTCCCTTGCAGTCAGATTCAGGTGAATTTTATAATGGGGAATAAAGAAATGATGGACCAGTTAAACAAATACTTTGGTTCTGTCTTCACAAAGGAAGACAGGAATAATCTTCTGGAAATACTAGGGGACCGAGGGTCTAGTGGGAAGGAGGAACTGAAGGAAATCCTTATTAGACAGGAAATTGTGTTAGGGAAATTGATGGGATTGAACGCCGATAAATCTCCAGGGCCTGATAGTCTGCATCCCAGAGTACTTAAGGAAGTAGCCCTAGACATAGTGGATGCATTGGTGATCATTTTCTAACAGTCTATCGACTCTGGATCGGTTCCTATGGACTGGAGGGTAGCTAATGTTACACCACTTTTTAAGAAAGGAGGGAGAGAGAAAATTGGTAATTATAGACCAGTTAGCCTGACATCAGTAGTGGGGAAAATGCTGGAATCAGTTATTAAAGATGAAATAGCAGCACATTTGGAAAGCAGTGACAGGATCGGTCCAAGTCAGTATGGATTTATGAAAGGGAAATCCTGCTTGACAAATCTTCTAGAATCTTTTGAGGCTGTAACTGGTAGAGTGGACAAGGGAGAACCAGTGGATGTGATGTATTTGAACTTTCAAAAGGCTTTTGACAAGGTCCCACACAAGAGATTGGTGTGCAAAATTAAAGCACATGGTATTGGGGGTAATGTACTGACGTGGATAGAGAACTGGTTGGCAGACAGGAAGCAGAGAGTCGGGATAAACGGGTCCTTTTCAGAATGGCAGGCAGTGACTAGTGGGGTGCCGCAGGGCTCAGTGCTGGGACCCCAGCTATTTACAATATACATTAACGATTTAGATGAGGGAATTGAGTGTAATATCTCCAAGTTTGCAGATGACACTAAGCTGGGTGGCGGTGTGAGCTGTGAGGAGGATGCTAAAAGGCTGCAGGGTGACTTGGACAGGTTAGGTGAGTGGGCAAACGCATGGCAGATGCAGTATAATGTGGATAAATGTGAGGTTATCCACTTTGGTGGCAAAAACACGAAGGCAGAATATTATCTGAATGGCGGCAGATTAGGAAAAGGGGAGGTGCAACAAGACCTGGGTGTCATGGTACATCAGTCATTGAAAGCTGGCATGCAGGTACAGCAGGCGGTGAAGAAGGCAAATGGTATGTTGGCCTTCATAGCTAGAGGATTTGAGTATAGGGACAGGGAGGTCTTACTGCAGTTGTACAGGGCCTTAGTGAGGCCTCACCTGGAATATTGTGTTCAGTTTTGGTCTCCTAATCTGAGGAAGGACGTTCTTGTTATTGAGGGAGTGCAGCGAAGGTTCACCAGACTGATTCCCGGAATGGCAGGACTGACATATGAGGAGAGACTGGATCAACTGGGTCTGTATTCACTGAAGTTTAGAAGAATGAGAGGGGATCTCATAGAAACATATAAATTTCTGACGGGATTGGACAGGTTAGATGCAGGATGAATGTTCCCAATGTTGGGGAAGTCCAGAACCAGGGGACATAGTCTAAGGATAAGAGTAAGCCATTTAGGACTGAGATGAGGAGAAACGTCTTCACTCAGAGAGTTGTTAACCTGTGGAATTCCCTGCCGCAGAGAGTTGTTGATGCCAGTTCATTGGATATATTCAAGAGGGAGTTAGATATGGCCCTTACAACTGAAGGGATCAAGGGTATGGAGAGAAAGCAGGAAAGGGGTACTGAGGTGAATGATCAGCCATGATCTTATTGAATGGTGGTGCAGGCTCGAATGACCTACTCCTGCACCTATTTTCTATGTTTCTATGTTTCAGATGAGATGTTAAACTGAGGCCCTGTCTGCTCTATTGGGTGGATGTAAAAGATCCCATGGCCACTATTTCGAAGAAGAGCGGGGAAGTTATCCCCGGTGTCCTGCCCAATATTTCATAACTCTCAAGAAAAATATATTCCAGTGAGGAGGAAAGGGTGTAAAAGAAAAGACAGCCATCCGTGGCTAATTAAAGAAATAAAGGATGGTATCCAATTTAAAAACAAGGGCATACAAAGTGGCCAAAACTACTGGGAGGACAGAAGATTGGGAAGCTTTTAAAAGCCAGCAAAGAATGACTAAAAAATGATTAAGAAAGGGAAGATAGACTATGAAAGTAAACATAACATAAAAAAAAAAAGCAGATTATCTGATCATTATCACATAGCTGTTTGTGGGAGCTTGCTGTGCGCAAATTGGCTGCCGCGTTTCCCACATTACAGCAGTGACTACACTCCAAAAGTACTTCATTGGCTGTTAAGTGATTTGAGATGTCCGGTGGTGTGAAAGGCGCTATATAAATGTACGTCTTTCTTATTGAAGACTTCGTCTCCGAGCAAGCCTCTCCTCTTCCACCCTACTTACCAAACGCAAAAACATCCAAAAACTTGTTTCATGGGCTGAATGTTCCCCACCATTCTGTGCCATTTTTTTGGCCTACATTGTATTTTTTTGGAGCAGACTAAAATCTTCAAGTTTCGCCAAAGTTTCTGCGCCCTTCTAAAGTAGGTACATCCGATTTTTGTTTTTTAGTTCCCGATTTTCTTGACGTCACTGGGGGTGGAACATAAGAACATAAGAACATAAGAAATAGGAGCAGGAGTAGGCCATATGGCCCCTCGAGCCTGCTCCGCCATTCAATAAGATCATGGCTGATCTGATCATGGACTCAGCTCCACTTCCCCGCCCGCTCCCCGTAACCCCTTATCCCCTTATCGTTTAAGAAACTGTCTATTTCTGTCTTAAATTTATTCAATGTCCCAGCTTCCACCGTTTTCTCAGGCAGCGAATTCCACAGATTAACAATCCTCAGAGAAGAAATTTCTCCTCATCTTTGTTTTAAATGGGCGGCCCCTTATTCTAAGATCATGCCCTCTAGTTCTAGTCTCCCCCATCAGTGAAAACATGCTGTCTGCATCCACCCTGTCAAGCCCCCCTAGTGAACCTTCTCTGAACTGCCTCCAAAGTAATTATATCCTTTCGTAAATATGGAAACCAAAACTGCACGCAGTATTCCAGGTGTGGCTTCACCAATACCCTGTATAGCTGTAGCAAGGCTTCCCTGCTTTTATACTCCATCCCCTTTGCAATGAAGGCCAAGATACCATTGACCTTCCTGATCACTTGCTGTACCTGCATACTATCCTTTTGTGTTTCATGCACAAGTACCCCCCAGGTCCCGCTGTACTGCAATCTTTCTCCATTTAAATAATAACTTGCTCTTTGATTTTTTTTTCTGCCAAAGAGCATGACCTCCAACATTATACTCCATCTGCCAAATTTTTGCCCACTCACTTAGCCTGTTTATGTCCTTTTGCAGATTTTTTGTGTCCTCCTCACACATTGCTTTTCCTCCCATCTTTGTATCGTCAGCAAACTTGGTTACGTTACACTCAGTCCCTTCTTCCAAGTCGTTAATATAGATTGTAAATAGTTGGAACCTGCCGGATGCGCCACTTCTGGCCATTTAAGCGAGTTTGGCCAAGTACGATTTTTTGGGGAAACGGTGCACTGCACCCTTGTGAAAAACTTTCCTTACACTTAAGGAAATCGGTGCAGAAAAAACGCCATTGTTTTAGCCGAGTTGAAGACACGGCACTGGGGAGGGGGAGGGGCCGGGAGCCATTGGGCCCGGGATGACAGCGACACCGTCGTCCGGTGCCATTCAGCCCATGATCACAGAGGCACCGGTGAGGGGTGTGTGCTGGTCCCTTTGGCCAACAATCCTGCCAGCCGGCGCTCCATGCCTCGAGCCCGGTGATCATCGGAGAGGGAAGAAAACCAGTTTGTTGCAGAGTGAACAATAAATATTGACTATTGGCTCCAGTCTGCATGGTATGCCGTGTATTTTGTGCTGTGTGTGTGCCCTAAATCTCTGCTTTGAGCGTTGCGTCACCATAGAAACCGAGCCCACTGATGCGCATGTGCAGACCAGGGTGTGGTCCATGGACTAGGGCGTCAACCTTTGGCAGGGAGAGGGAAAAGGTTTGAGTGCTTTGTGTGAGTAGTCGCATTTCATTTGCAACTAAGAAAAATTAATGGGGGCGATCCTAGCAAAGCCTCGTGTAGTAAGAGCGTTTTGCTTCATGGCTTTGCAAAGGCGAAGATTAATAAGACAACAATATCTCAGGAAGAAAAGAGTTCGAAGAATGATGGCGAGGTGGCCTTACCCGGATCGGGTGTTCAGGGAGGGGCGCTCATACCTGAACCTGAGTGAGGCAGACTGCATTCGCAGGCTACGCTTTCGGAAGGAGGTGATCACCCAACGTATCAGGGTACACGTGCAGCCTAGAAACGGGAGGAGGAGTTCACGAACCATAGAGGTCAAGGTGACTGCAGCACTTGCCTTCTATGCCTCTGGCTCGTTCCAGGCATCAGCTGGGGATGTATGCTGCATCTCGTAGCATGCGACACATAGCTGCATTCAACAGGTCACGACTGCACTGTATGTCCGCAGGGACAACTACATCAAGTTCCCCATGACTGCCCAGGCAATGTGTGACAGAGCTGTGAGCTTCTCGAGGATTCGTGGCTTCCCCTAGGTGCAGGGTGCGATAGACTGTACCCACATCGTCTTGTGAGCACCTTTGAATGATTCAAAGATTTACAGAAACAGGAAAGGGTTCCACCCACTAAATGTCCAGCCGGTCTGCAACGACATAGAAACATAGAAAATAGGTGCAGGAGTAGGCCATTCGGCCCTTCGAGCCTGCACCACCATTCAATATGATCGTGGCTGATCATTCACCTCAGTACCCCTTTCCTGCTTTCTCTCCATACCCCTTGATTCCTTTAGCCGTAAGGGCCACATCTAACTCCCTCATGAATATATCCAATGACATGCATCGGACCATGGCAGTTGATACCGGATACCCAGGGAGCATCCCATGGTGCGTTCAGCTTATGCCAGAGTGCGATAGCTGCCATTTTTCAGCAGCAGCCAAAAGAGCAGAGCTGGCTGCTGGGGGACAAGGGTTACAGGCTCACCACCTGGCTCATGAACTCCCCCACCTCACTGGCCACCACCGTCCCCCATTCCCCCCCCCCCCCCACCCCTGTCCCCCATGCAATTCCCGGACCGAAGCCGAGCGTTGGTACAACATGTCCCACATAACCACATGCAACGTCATTGAGAGGACAATTGGAATAATAAAGCAGCGTTTCCGGTGCCTGGACATTCTGGAGGTTACCTGCATTATGCTCCTGAGTTGGTCGGTCAGTTCACTGTCGTGTGCTGCATGCTCTACAACTTGGCCACCATGAGGCAACAGGCAGTGGAAGTTGAAGAGCAACCTCAGACGACGGGGGATGAGGAGGATGATGAGCAGGCTGACCAGGAGGAGGAGGAGGAGCAGAGGAGGAAGCCATGCCACCACCTCAACCCGCAGGACGATGACGGAAGAGATAGGGGCCTCGTGCACCTATCGCCATCGCAAGAGCCTTGTGTCAGCGGCTAAACCTTGAACGCTTTGCTGCGTGAAGGCTGAGTGGCACGCTTCATCATTCACCATGTTGGTTGACGGTTGCGTTACTTTAAAGAATAATGTCACCATATTGGATGACTGTTGCGTTTAATTTAAAGCATAATGTTCATGATTCTGGTTTGATTGAAAAAAGAATTACAATTATTAAACACTTGTACTTAACTTTAATTAAAAATATTTTTGTTCCAAACTTTAAACCTTTCCATTAAGATCACTTACAAACTTGCTTTTCAAGTTAGATGACTTAAAAACTTTAAACTTTAAAATTAAGATCAGTTAAACAAACAAACAACAACAACACTTTAGCTGCAGCCATCTCTCCTCCCGCTTATTCTAAGGCCGCCCGCCGCACTTGCCCTTGGCCGGTGACGCAGGCCCTCTCCTGCTGGAACCAAGTTGCTTTTTTCGAGCATCTCGCAAGCGATGTTCTTGGCGGGTGTGGGCCCTAAGATATGGCATTGTGGCGAGCATGGCTCGGGCCCCCTCAGCCACTTCCTCGGCCTGTGAATTCCCAGCACACCACCTGAGGTGGGTCTGGGGATTGGAGTGCAAGTGTCACCAGTTGAATCCGTCATTCACCGCTGGCCAATGAGAGCCTGGGCGTGTCCCCTTAATGCAGCGGCTAACTCCTACATTCTCTCCCAAATCTGCCCCAACAGCATATCACCTACCTCCGACAGTCCCTCCTTAATCTGCCCCAGCATCAAAGCACTGGCCACACTAGACCAGCTCCGTTGGGCGGGCCACATTGTTCGCATGCCTGACACAAGACTCCCAAAAACTCCTACAAGGCAGGCAAGCCCCAGGTGGACAGAGGAAACGTTTCAAGGACACCCTCAAAGCCTCCTTGATAAAAATGCAACATCCCCACCGACACCTGGGAGTCCCTGGCCAAAGACCGCCCTAAGTGGAGGAAGAGCATCCGGGAGGGCGCTGAGCACCTCGAGTCTCGTCGCCGAGAGCATGCAGAAAACGAGCGCATGCAGCGGAAGGAGCGTGCAGCAAACCAGACTCCCCACCCACCCTTTCCTTCAACCACTGTCTGTCCCACCTGTGACAGAGACTGTAATTCCCGTATTGGACTGTACAGTCACCTGAGAACTCACTTTTAGAGTGGAAGCAAGTCTTCCTCGATTTCGAGGGACTGTCTTATGATTGATTGAATCTGCCCTGACAGCGTATCAGCTGCCTCCGAAAGTCCCTCCCTAATGTGTTGTGACCGTGTTCACATTTCTCCTGAGAGTGTCATTACTTCTGATGACAATCCTGCTGTCTCACGACCCACCCCACCCATGGTGTCCAGGAGTGATTGGGTAAGCTCAATGCTCTCCACACTCATTGCCATGAACTGAACCATGCCCGTTGGATCCTGCATTTCAGGAGAGTGCTCTCGAGCTCGCCTTCCCCTCCTCACCCTG
This sequence comes from Pristiophorus japonicus, assembly GCF_044704955.1. NCBI lineage: Eukaryota > Metazoa > Chordata > Chondrichthyes > Pristiophoridae > Pristiophorus > Pristiophorus japonicus. The sequence goes on along the minus strand of NC_091979.1, from coordinate 25,823,105 downwards.
GGTGTGGCTCGCTGCAACCCACTGGGACCCGCAACCTCCGACTGTGGGACACCGTGAAATGTCCCCTCGCTCGTAGCAGTCCGGAAAGGGGTTGGCACCACCTCCTGCAGATGTAGTGTCACAGTCTCAACATTAGGGCCTTCCTGCTCCTCCTCATCCTGAGCTTCCTATGGAAGTTCTGCATTAAAGAACTTCATCCTGGTCAGGCTCCTACACGAATGGTTGTTCTTCTGTGGCAAGGGGTTGTGCTTCCTCAGGGATGGGCGCATCTTCTGAAAAATGTAACCGAGCAGATGATCGGTTAGCAGCAAGGGAGGGGGCAGGGTGGCATGAGTAGGTTCACACAGCGCAGGCTCATTTGAAGCACCACGATGAAAGATAGCACATTGCGTAGCTGACGGAGAGGACATCCCATAAACCGAAGCGTGGCTGACCCACACAGTCCTTAACATTTAGCCAAGCCAGACTGTGGAATTTGCAGGACTTGCCCTCTCTCTGTAAGCTGGGCCCAGCTTGTGCACCGGTTGTTGACCTTCCAGAGCCAGCACCAATCACCAGCGATCCTCGCTTCCGGGAGTGTCAGTGGGGGCACATTTGCCAAACCTCCTCCAGTTCCTGTTCACTCTCTGTGGTGGCACACACACATGGTCACATTTACAATTGTAATTCCAGTGCACAAATGAAAATATTACTTCTACAAACTATTTGGCCCAGGTCCTGCCACTTTTTGCACTGCCTGCCGGTCCTCGGGGTGGTCACCACTACAGAGAAATCATCTCCAACTTTGTCCCAACTTTTGTTCATTTCTCTGCGCTTTACTTTAACTGGACCGTTGTTCTGAAGCTCCTGCCATCCGCTCTCAATGATAGAAACCAGGGCCTGAGTTTAATCTGCTTGCAATTTCCTGGTCTTTGCCCCACGATCCATATTGCAGCAGCTCCGATTTTTATACTCACCAGCAGCTCTGAAAGTGCGCGGGCACACCACACCAATCACCGGCAAAACGGGAGTTTTTTTGGGGTGGGTGCCTTTCAGCCAGGGATAGGAGCGGTACCTGGGGCGGGGGCGGGGGGGGGCGTGGGGGGGCCTTTCAGCCTGGGATAGCAGTGGCGTCATTTTCCATTCCCAGCCTCAGCCCTTCAGAGCGTCCCTCGTTACCCTGGCAACATCATTTTTTGGCACAGGCCTTAAGCTCCACCCACAGTGCTTCAGGCCAATGTGCACCGCGCCAAATTCCAAGTTAATTCCGGTGAAACTCAGTGCTTTTTTTGTCTGCCGCAGTCGGGCCACAAAAAAAATCAGACGTACCTCTTCAAATACGCCAAAAATCGCCCTTGTGGAAAATAGAGTCCCATAACTCTCACCGAGTCCATCGTCTCCTGTGCTCGCTGACCTGCATTGGCTCCCATTGGACCGTCAACCTCTCGATTTTAAAGTTCTCATCCTTCTTCCTCATCCTCAATTCAAATGACTCCATGGCCTCGCCCCCCCTCCCCCTATCTCTGTAACCTTCTCCAGCCCCACAACCCTCCGAGATCTCTGCGCTCGTCCAATTCTCTCCTCTTGTGCAACCTCGATTTCCATCACCCCACCATTGGCGGGCGTGCCTTTAGCTGCCGAGGCCCCTGGGAGGACAGACACACCAATGTCAGTTCTTGACCAGGCCAACATCCCCAGCATCGAAGCACTGACCACACTCAACCAGCTCCGCTGGGCGGGCCACATTGTCCGCATGCCCGACACAAGACTCCCAAAGCAAGCGCTCTACTCGGAACTCCTACACGGCAAGCGAGCCCCAGGTGGGCAGAGGAAACGTTTCAAGGACACCCTCAAAGCCTCCTTGATAAAGTGCAACATCCCCACCGACACCTGGGAGTCCCTGGCCAAAGACCGCCCTAAGTGGAGGAAGAGCACCTGGGAGGGCGCTGAGCACCTCGAGTCTCATCGCCAAGAGCATGCAGAAAACAAGCGGAGACAGTGGAAGGAGCGTGCGGCAAACCAGACTCCCCACCCACCCTTTCCTTCAACCACCGTCGGTCCCACTTGTGACAGAGACTGTAATTCCCGTATTGGACTGTTCAGTCACCTAAGAACTCACTTTTAGAGTGGAAGCAAATCTTCCTCAATTCCAAGGGACTGCCTATGAAGATGATGAGCTGCTAAGGCCCCAAGCTCAGGAGTTCCCTCCCTAACTCTCTCCACCTCTCATTTTCAAGATGCTCCTTAAAACTTACCTCTTTGACCAAACCTTTGGTCACCATGTCTCCTTCTTTGGCTCGGTATCAGTTTTTATTTGACGCTCCTGTGCAGTGCCTTGGGACGTTTAACCATGTTAAAGGTGCAAGTTATTTATGTTTGGCTGTGGGAGCAAGGAATGAAAAGAGAGAGAAGAGTGTTAAACTGCTTTTATGTTGGCCTTTACACTACCAATTTCCATCTTGTATTTTTGAGATTCTTCCATGGTGTCAGTCTTGAGGATGTCCAGCAATTTTACATTGACCCAAGACTGGGAAACCAAGGTTGTACAAAAGTTACATGGCCAACATACAATGAACTATAGGGACGTTGTATAGTGCCCTTGACTTGGTAAAAACATCCCAAGGTACTTCAGGGGAATGTTAGCAGACAAAATTTGACCCCAAGCCACATAGAGATATTGGTACAGGTGACAAGGTTTGGTCAAAGAGGTCAGTTTTAAAGAGCATTTTTAAAGGAGGAAAGAGAGGGAGGCAGAGAGGTTTAGGGAGGGAATTCCAGAGTAGGGACGAGGCAGTTTGAAGGCACGGCCGGCAGTGGTGGAGCGAATAAAATTGACCAGAATTGGAGGAACGCAGAGATCTCGGAGGGCTGTCCGGCTGGAGGAGGTTTCAGAGGGAGGGGCAAGGTTTATGGAACAATTTGAAAACCAGGATGAGAACTTTCAAATCGAGCTGTTGCCAGTCAGCGAGCAGCGGGGATGATGGGCGAGCGAGACTTGGGATACAGGGCAGCAGAGTTTTGGATGCGCTCAAGTTGACGGAGACGAGGGCTGGTGGATGAATAGTGAAGTTCCGTCCTAACCTTCCGACGAATGTCTCTCTTTCGCAGCTCCAGCACACGCAGCAGTACGGCAAAATATTTAAATCGCGCTTTGGACCGCAGTTTGTCGTCTCCATCGCTGATCGGGACATGGTGGCACAGGTGTTGAGGGCAGAAGGCAGGGCCCCTCAGAGGGCCAACATGGAATCATGGCAAGAGTACAGACAATTGCGCGGAAGGGCTACGGGACTGATATCTGCGTAAGTAGAACCTGGGTGGGTGCTAAGTGGTGGCTGCATTCGGAGTGGAACCAAATGGGGGGGGGATGGAGTTATGATAGACTTTCAATTTAAGCAATTAAGGGCTAATGGTTCAACAGTGAAGTAATGCAATTTTCGTGACTGCAAATTTTAATGTGCAAGTCTTGCCTCTCCTGAGGGCACCAGCAGTTTTCTGGTGAGCATTCATCGAGCGTACATAAGAACATAAGAACATAAGAATTAGGAACAGGAGTAGGCCATCTAGCCCCTCGAGCCTGCTCCGCCATTCAATAAGATCATGGCTGATCTAGCCGTGGACTCAGCTCCACTTACCCGCCCGCTCCCCGTAACCCTTAATTCCCTTATTGGTTAAAAATCTATCTATCTGTGACTTGAATACATTCAATGAGCTAGCCTCAACTGCTTCCTTGGGCAGAGAATTCCACAGATTCACAACCCTCTGGGAGAAGAAATTCCTTCTCAACTCGGTTTTAAATTGGCTCCCCCGTATTTTGAGGCTGTGCCCCCTAGTTCTAGTCTCCCCTACCAGTGGAAACAACCTCTCTGCCTCTATCTTGTCTATCCCTTTCATGATTTTAAATGTTTCTATAAGATCACCCCTCATCCTTCTGAACTGCAACGAGTAAACTCCCAGTCTACTCAATCTTATCATCATAAGGTAACCCCCTCATCTCCGGAATCAGCCTAGTGAATCGTCTCTGTACCCCTCCAAAGCCAGTATATCCTTCCTTAAGTAAGTGACCAAAACTGCACGCAGTACTCCAGGTGCGGCCTCACCAATACCCTATACAGTTGCAGCAGGACCTCCCTGCTTTTGTACTCCATCCCTCTCGTGTCGTCTTAGTTTCGGCAAGTTATTCGACCATGGGGAGAGGAAACATCATTGGAATCCCAGACCCCCCCCCCCCACTCAAAATATATGGATACTTTCCAAGAAGAGGTACTAGTTAGGAATTTGAAGAGGGAACCATTTCATTTCACCACCCCCTTACACCCTCACCAAGCACAAACCACAAAGACATTCGGGCCAATTGTCGTGTCTCATCATGGGAACAGGACTAGGCAATTCAGCTCCTCGAGCCTGTTCTGCCATTGAGTGAGATCGGGGCTGATCTGTGACCTGACTCCATATACCCACCTTTGGCTAACAGAAACACAACTGGCCAAACATCAACTGCAGAAGAGAGTTCTATACTTCTACCACCCTTTGTGTGTGTGTGTGTGTGTGTGTGTAGAAGTGTTTCCTAACTTCACTCCTGAAAGGCCAGGCTCTAACTTTTACACCATGTCCCCTAGTTCTAGACTCCCCAAAGGAACGAACTTGCAATGATATAGCACCAATAGCGCATCATTCCCTCACAGCACTGGGAGGGTCAGCCTAGATATTGGTGGTCAAGTTTCTGGAGTGGGACTCGGAGTCAGAAGGTTGTGGGTTCGAGGTGAGAGAGAGTGCTACCCACTGAGCCACGGCTGACATCCGCTTGGACGAAGGTCACCTGATTCAGCGTGGATCAGGAATGGAATGTCCGACCGATTGTAACTGTCCAGGAGGTGACTCGCAGGCGCCCCCCTGTGGTAGCACTGAGTGGGTGGTCCCAGGCAGAAACAGGTCCCATTTCAACAATGCACTGAAGGGTTAATCCCGATCAAACAACAGGAACTCAATTCACAACGTGGCAGTGGGCGTTGTAACGTTGGAATTTCGCGAAAGCAACAAAGACTTGCATTTATATAGCGCCTTCCAGGACATCCCAACGTGCCTTATGGCCAATGAAGTACTTTTGAAGTGTCATCACTGTTGTAATGTCGGCAACGCGGCAGCCAATTTACGCATTCGAGAGATCCAGGGAAGCAGTACAGCGATGATTCAAGTCTCAAATCAATTAAGTTGTGAGAATTGGTTTCAAAACGAAACGTCTTCCGGCTTCCTTTCTCCCCCTCTCCACCACCACCCCCCTGGTGTCCTGGCCAATATCCTTCCAAAGACTTCACTAAAAACTGATTTATGTAGCTCATTGCTGTTTGTGGGGCCTTGCTGTGTGCAAATAGTCTGTTGTGTTTCCTGCATTACAACAGTGACTGCACTACTGCACTTCAAAAGCCCTTCATTGGCTGTTCAGCACTTTGGGGCCTCCTGAGATAGTGAAAGGCGCTGTATAATTGCAACTCTGTTCCCTTTCCCTTTCCTCATCTGATATCCACTTTCCAGCAGAAATCACCGGAGACTGATCAGAGGTAGGACCCTAGCGGTTTGATATTCTGCTTCTGCAATCCATGGTCAATCTCCTCAACATTTTCATTGCCCCAGATGAGCAGAAGGCTTTGATCTAGAATTGCCCTGGTCTCTCTGGCTCAGGATCACCCTGGCAGCACAGTTACCCACTGAGACATCAAGGGACTGTTGTGCTGAAGAAAAATTGAAATCATAATATGGCCAAGTGATGTAACTTTCTACTCTGCATTATTTAGCATAAAGTACTACGCAAATGGCATGTTGGCCTTCATAGCGAGAGAATTTGAGTATAGGAGCAGGGAGGTCTTACTGCAGTTGTACAGGGCCTTGGTGATTGTGCTCAGTTTTGGACTTTCTTGCTATTGAGGGAGTGCAGCGAAGGTTCACCAGACTGATTCCCGGGATGGCAGGACTGACATATGAAGAAAGACTGGATCGACTGGGCCTGTATTCACTGGGTTAGAAGAATGAGAAGGGATCTCATAGAAACATATAAAATTCTGACGGGACTGGACAGGTTAGATGCAGGAAGAATGTTCCCGATGTTGGGAAAGTCCAGAACCAGGGGTCACTGTCTAAGGATAAGGGGTAAGCCATTTAGGACCGAGATGAGGAGAAACTTCTTCACTCAGAGAATTGTGAACCTGTGGAATTCTCTACCACAGAAAGTTGTTGAGGCCAGTTCGTTAGATATATTCAAAAGGGAGTTAGATGTGGCCCTTACGGCTAAAGGGATCAAGGGGTATGGAGAGATGGCAGGAATGGGGTACTGAAGTTGCATGATCAGCCATGATCATATTGAATGGCGGTGCAGGCTCGAAAGGCCGAATACCCTACTCCTGCACCTATTTTCTATATTTCTATGTCCTTTATATGACCATGTCTAGATTTTTGCCCATTCATGGCCCAGAAACCCTTTTCTCTTTTATACTGATTTGCAACACCAGGGGACACAAGTTTAAAAGTTAGGAGGGAAGTCTGAGGTAATCCTCTTGTGCGCAGTGCGATCGAGTTGTCGAATAAGTTACCGAGGGAGGTCATTTAAGCAAACTCTATCAATTGGATGTCCCTGTGTGGGGGAGAAAGAGGTTGAGAGATGTGGAGTTGATGCATCAAAACGGAGCAAGTATGTTGGACCCATTTTCTGTTCCTAAAACCCTCGTTTCACTGGCTGACGGTCCTGCTATTCATTTCAGGGAGGGCGAGGAGTGGTTCAAAATGAGGAATGTGCTGAAGCAGCGGATCATGAAACCCAAGGATGTGGCGATGCTTTCGGAAGGAGTGACGGATGTCATCGCCGACCTAATCAAAAGGATGAGGTTCATAAAGGAGCAGGAAGGCGCCGGGGAGATCATAACCGACGTGAGCAACTTGTTCTTCAAGTTTGCAATGGAAGGTGAGATCCGTTCTCCGGAGCATTTAACCCAAGGTCTTCCCATCCGATGGCCCGCATGATCCACTCGTGGCCCAGCACGGGTCTGAAACCAGACAGAGTGGGACATCCCAGGTTCTATCCTTTGTCTGTTCTGTAACAGCTGGTCTCGGCGAGGGTTGGGTTTGTGGGGTGGCGGGAGAGGGGGTTACAATTGGTCAAAGTATCCCTGGGAAAAGGAGGGTAAATATCAGCCATCGTCCAACCCCTGATCTGAATGCGATCGAATGACGCTTGTGTCCACGTGGATGTTGCGAGCAGATAGGGACAGCATCCCCTCTCAAGTGAGGCCAGCACAAATTTATTAAAGGAAAATTGAATTTCTTAATGAGGTAACAGAGGGCTGATGAGGGCAACGCAGTTGACGTGGTGTACATGGACTTCCAAAAGGCGTTTGATAAAGCGCCACATAATAGGCTTGCCAGCAAAGTTGAAGCCCATGGAATAAAAGGGACAGTGACAGCATGGATACGGAATTGGCTAAGTGACAGGAAACAAAGAGTAATGGTGAACGGTTGTTTTTCGGACTAGAGGGAGGTATACGGTGATGTTCCCCAGGGGCAGTACTAGGTATGTTACTGACTTGGACTTGGGTGTACAGAGTACAATTTCAAAATTTGCAGATGATGCAAAACTTGGAAGTATAGAGCCCAAGTTTCGGGCCGCGCCTAGAACGGCGCAGCCCCGACCTGGACGCCCGTTTTTCGCGCCACAAAGTGCGCCTAAAAAAAACTTACAGATTCTCCGGCTCCCTGCTGGTCCTCTTGAGTCGGGCGCGGCGGAGCTAGGTCCCTGCACTGAAAACAGTGCCGGGACCTCTGCACATGCGCGCTACAGTGGGCACGCATGTGCAGTAGCTCCAGGCGCCCGAAGCACGCAGCCCCTAGCCCTGGCCGAATGGGAGTGCATAAGGCTGCCTCCCACGCCCAGCTCCTGCTTCCACCCGACCCGACCCGATTCCCAATCACCCCCTCCCCCCCGCCCGGACCGGACCCGACCACGACACCGACCCGACTCCCACCGCCCCCCCCCCCCGCCCCTGGACCCGACCCGACCCCCCGGACTGGACCCGACCCGCGCTCCCCACCCGACCTGACCTCCCCCTCCCTCCCTCCCTCCCGAACCGACCTCCGCCCCCCCAACCCGACCCGCACTCCCGACCCCGGATCCCGGACCCGACCCAACGCCACCTACCTGTAAATCTGGTGCTGGGGACGGGCCCTGCCCGAAGTCTTGGCCATTCAGCCTCCACCCCCCTTCTCCTTCCCCCCTCCTTCTCCTTTCCCCCCCCCCTCCTTCTCCTTTCCCCCCCTCCTTCTCCTTTCCCCCCCCTCCTTCTCCTTCCCCCCCCTCCTTCTCCTTTCCCCCCCCTCCTTCTCCTTTCCCCCCCCTCCTTCTCCTTTTCCCCCCCCTCCTTCTCCTTTCAACCCCCTCCTTCTCCTTTCAACCCCCTCCTTCTCCTTTCCCCCCCTCCTTCTCCTTTCCCCCCCTCCTTCTCCTTTCCCCCCCTCCTTCTCCTTTCCCCCCCTCCTTCTCCTTTCCCCCCCTCCTTCTCCTTTCCCCCCCTCCTTCTCCTTTCCCCCCCTCCTTCTCCTTTCCCCCCCTCCTTCTCCTTTCCCCCCCTCCTTCTCCTTTCCCCCCCTCCTTCTCCTTTCCCCCCCTCCTTCTCCTTTCCCCCCCTCCTTCTCCTTTCCCCCCCTCCTTCTCCTTTCCCCCCCTCCTTCTCCTTTCCCCCCCTCCTTCTCCTTTCCCCCCCTCCTTCTCCTTTCCCCCCCTCCTTCTCCTTTTCCCCCCTCCTTCTCCTTTTCCCCCCTCCTTCTCCTTTTCCCCCCTCCTTCTCCTTTCCCCCACTCCTTCTCCTTTCCCCCACTCCTCCTCCTTTCCCCCTTCTCCCCCCCTTTCCCCCTTCTCCCCCCCTTTCCCCCTTCTCCCCCCCTTTCCCCCTTCTCCCCCCCTTCCTCCCCCCTTTCTCCTCCCTCTTCCCCCTTCTCCTCTCCCCTTTCCCCTTCTCCCCCCCTTTCCCCTTCCCTCCCCCCTTCCCCTTCTCCTCCTCCCCCCTTCCCCTTCTCCTCTTCCCCCATCCCTCCCTCCCTCCCGTCCCCCTGTCCCCCCCCTCCCTCTACCCCCCTCCTCCCCCTCCCCTCGCTGTCAGAAACACAGACACTGACAGACAGACAGAGATAGAGACACTGACAGAGACACACTCGGGGGGGGCATCCCAGCACGCTGTTGGAGGGCTCCCGGTGCTGCAGTCGGTAAGTAGAACATGTTTTATTTATTGATTTTTTAAAAAAATTATTTCTTATTAATTTTTTTTGATTGATTTATTGGTTGATTTATTGGATGTTTTTATTATTTATTATTGATGACGGCTCTTTATTTGTAAAACTGAAGTGTTTAATGTTTGTAAACTTCCCTTTTAAACCCCCCGCCCCCCCCCCCCCAACCATTCCCTACGCCTGATTTGTAACCTACGCCTGATTTTCTAAAGTGTAGACAAGGTTTTTTCGAGCGGACAAAAATCTTCACTTACTCCATTCTAAGTTAGTTTGGAGTAAGTTTTCACTGCCGAAACTTTGAAAACAGGCATAAGTGGCCGGACACGCCCCCTTTTGAAAAAGAAATTCTGTTCCAAAGTGAAACTGTTCTAATTGACTAAACTGGAGCAAACTAAATGCCGAGAATTTGAATTTCTAAGATACTCCGTTCTACACCAGTTGCTCCAAAAAATCAGGAGCAACTGAGGCCGAAACTTGGGCCCATAGTGAACAGTGAGGAGGATAGTGATAGACGTCAAGAGGACACAGACAGGCTGGTGGAATGGGCGGACACGTGGCAGATGAAACTTAACGCAGAAAAGAGCGAAGTGATACATTTCGATAGAAAGATGAGGAGAGGCAATGTGTACTAAAGGGTACAATTTTAAAGCGGGTGCATGAACAGAGAGACCCGGGGGTATATGTGCACAAATCGTTGAAGGTGACCGGGCAGGTTGAGAAAAACAGTTAAAAAGCACACGGGATCCCAGGCTTCATAAATAGAGGCATAGAGTACAAAAGCGAGGCAGTTGTGATGAATCTTTATAAAACACTGGTTCGGCCTCAACCGGAGTGTTGTGTCCAATTCTGGGCACCACACTTTAGGAAGGATGTGAAGGCCTTGGAGAGGGCGCAGAAAAGATTTACGAGAATGGCTCCAGGGATGTGGGACTTCAGTTACGTGGATAGACCGGGGTTGAGAGGAGATTTGACAGAGGTTTTCAAAATCATGAGGAATATGGACAGAGTAGATCGAGAGAAACTGTTCCCCTTGGCAGAAGGGTCGAGAGCAAGCTGTAAGGTGATTGGCAGAAGAACAGAGGCAACATGAGGGGAAACCTTTTTACGCAGCGAGTGGTTAGGATCTGGACCACACGGCCTGAGAGGGTGGTGGAGGCAGATTCAATCGTGGCTTTCAAAATGGAATTGGATAAGTACCTGAGGGAAAAAAAATTGTAGGGCTATGGGGAAAGGGCGGAGGAGTGGGACTGGCTGAAGTGCTCTTGCAGAGAGCCGGCACAGGCTCGACGGGCCGAATGGCCTCCTGTGCTATGATTCTAACCACGTTCCCAAATCCTAATGCAGGTTCTCGGAAGAAGAATAGCCTATTGCTGCTCCTTAATGGCTGATACTTGACATATCCGTGCCATCATTAAGACCGCTTATTTCCACTCCCGTAACATCGCCCTATTCCGCCCCTGCCTAAGCTATTCTGATGTTGAAACCCTCATCCATACCTTTGTTACCTCGAGACTTGACTGTTCCAACGCACTCCTGGCCGGCCTCCTATGTTCTACCTCCCATGCTCTACCTGACGTATACTTGAGCTTATCCAAAACTCACACCAAGTCCCATCACCCCTGCGCTCGCTGAACTACATTAGCTCCCGGTTAAGCAACGCCTCGATTTTTAAAATTCCCATCCTTGTTTTCAAATCCCTCCATGGCCTTACTCCTCCCTATCTCTGTAATCTCCTCCAGCCCCACAACCTCACCCCACCCGACGGAGATCTCTGCGCTCCTCCAATTCTGGCCTCTTGCACATCTCCGATTATAATCACTCCACCATTGACGGCCGTGCCTTCAGCCACCTGAGCCCTAAGCTGAAATTCCCTCCATACACCTCTCCACCTCTCTCTGCTTCCTTTTAAGACGCTCCTTCAAACCTATCTCATCTTCCCTAATATCTCCTTATGTCAAATGTCGATGTCAAATTTTGTTTGATAACGCTCCCGTGAAGCGCCTTGGGATGTTTTACCAATTTAAAGGTGCTATATAAATACAAGTGTGAAAGACCACACAGTTAGCGTTGGAAAGTACTCAGAAGTAATTTCCTTATAGAACCATAGAATGATATGACATAGAAGGAGGCCATTCGGCCCAATCAGTCCTGTGCTGTGCTGGTTATTTCAAAGAGCTACCAATTTGGCCCACTCTCCTGCTCTTACCCTGTAGCCCTGCACACATTTCCTTTCTAAATATTAATCCAATTCCTTTTGAAAGTTACCATTGAATCTGCTTCCACCAACCTTTCAGGCAGCACGTTCCAGATCACAACAACTCGCTGCGTAAAATAAATTGTTCCTCCTCGCGTTTCTTTTGCCAATCACATTAAATCTGCGTCCTCTGGTTACCGACCCTTCTGCCACTGGAAACCGTTTCTCCATACTTGCCCCTCTTGCCAGTGGATATGGTTTACTCCCTTATTTACTCTTGTCAAAACTCAATCATATTGTACAGGTATGCTACTACAGCAATTTGCATTTATATAGCCCCTTTAACATAGTAAAACTTCCCAAGATGCTTCAGAGCAAAGAAAGAAAGACTTGGATTTATATAGCGCCCTGCACGACCACCAGACGTCTCAAAGCGCTTTACAGCCAAGGAAGTACTTTTGGAGTATAGTCACTGTTGTAATGTGGGAAACGCTGCAGCCAATGTGCGCACAGCAAGCTCCCACACACAGCAATGTGATAATGACTAAATAATCTGGTTTTTTTTGTTATGTTGATTGAGGGATAAATATTGGCCCCAGGACAGAGGAGCGTAATGCAACAAAATCTGACACCGCGCCACATAAGGAGACATTCGGACAGGAAAGAGTCGGTTTAAAGGAGCATCTTAAAGGAAGTGTAAGAGGCAGAGCGGTTCAGGGAGGGAATTCCAGAGCTGGGGGCCTAGGCAGCTGGAGGTACAGCCGGCAATGGTGGAGTGATGAGAATCGGGGATACCCAAGAGGCCAGTATATGGTGGAGTGCAGATATCTCAGAGGGTTGTAGGGCTGGAGGGTGTTGCAGAGATGGGGGAAGGCCATGGAGGGATTTGAACTGCAGGATGAGACTAGTTTGGAGCAACATGATGAGAGGGCTGTTTATGATGAGAGATTGTGTAGAATGGGCCTATACTCTCTCTGGAGTTTAGAAGAATGAGGTGATCTCATTGAAACATACAAGATTCTGAAGGGAATGGACAGGGCTAGACTGTCTAGAACTGGGGGGCACAGTCTCAGGATAAGGGGTCGGCCATTTAAGACAGAGATGAGGAGGAATTTCTTCACTCAGAAGGTTGTGAATCTTTGGAATTCTCTGCCCCAGAGAGCTGTGGATGCTGAGTCTCTGAATATATTCAAGGCTGAGACCGATAGATTTTGAGTCGAGGAGAATCAAGGGATATGGAGATCGGGCGGGAAAGTGGAGTTGAGGTCGATGATCAGTCATGATCTCACTGAATGGCGGAGCAGGCTCGAGGGGCCCTATGGCCCACTCCTGCTCCTGTTTCTTATGTTCTTGTGATGGTAACTTCAGGAAGGGGAAAGCTCCTTTTGAATTTCCAATTTTCCAACCTTACTGTGGTGATGACCCCCCTCCTTTCTACTTCCAGGGGTTGCCACGATCCTCTTTGAAGCTCGGCTCGGATGCTTAGAGAACCAGATCTGCCAAGAGACAAAGGAGTACATGGAAGCCCTGGAGCTGATGTTCAGCATGTTCAAGACCACCATGTACGCAGGGGCCATCCCCAAGTGGCTCCGCCCCTTCATCCCCAAACCTTGGAATGAGTTCTGCCGATCGTGGGATGGACTTTTCCGATTTAGTAAGCACCGTCGCTTCACTGGCGACTGTAAGCCTTTTCCAATCCATTGGCGGCTTGCCTGCTCCTTCAGGTATAAGAACGTAAGAATTAGGAGCAGGAGTAGGTCATCTGGCCCCTCGAGCCTGCTCCGCCATTCAATAAGATTATGGCTGATCTACTCCACTTTCCTGCACTATCCCCATATCCCTTGATTCCCTTAATATCCAAAAATCTATCGATCTCTGTATTGAATATCCTCAAAGACTGAGCCCTCACAGCCCTCTGGGGTAGAGAATTCCAAATATTCACCATCTTCTGAGTGAAGAAGTTTCTCCTCATCTCAGTCCTAAATGGCCGACCCCTTATTCTGAGACTGTGACCCCTGGTTCTAGACTCCCCAGCCGGAGGAAACATCCACCCTGCATCTACCCTGTCAAGCCCTGGAAGAATTCTGTATGTTTCAGTGAGATCACCTCTCATTCTTCTAAACTCTAGAGAAGATAGGCCTAGCCTACTCAATCTCTCCTCATAGGACAATCCCCTCCCCCCCATCCCAGGAATCAGTCTGGTGAACTTTCGTTGCACTCGCTCAATGGCAAGTATATCCTTTCTTCGGTAAGGAGACCAAAACTGTACACAATACTCCAGGTGCGGTCTCACCAGGGCACTATATAATTACAATATTGTAGCTCATGTTAGGGTACAGAGGCAGATAGTTCTTCAGTAGCAAGAATTGGTTCTGCTTCTCTTTTTGGATAGGAAGAGACTTTGACACCATTTAAGGTCGACAGAGTTGAGTTCAATTACCAGGCAACGCAAGATAAAAAAAGAGGAAGTCCGCAATAATAAGAGATTGGGGACTTTTTCCAGCCAAATCATGTGAGTGTGGAATGAGTTGTGAGGAACCATTGAACAGGACTATAAGAAGAGGTCCTTGAAGCGTTTCCTCTGCCCACCTGGGGCTCGCTTGCCATGTAGGAGTTCCGAGTAGAGTGCTTGCTCAGGGAGTCTCGTGTCGGGCACGCAGACGATGTGGCCTGCCCAACGGAGCTGGTCGAGTGTGGTCAGTGCTTCGGTGCTGGGCACCAAAGCCTCCTTCATAAAGTATAACATCCCCACCGACGACTGGGATCCCTAACCCAAGACCACACAAAGTGGAGGAAGAGCATCCGGGAGGGCGCTGAGCACCTCAAGTCCCATCGCCGAGAGCATGCAGAAAACAAGCGCAGGCAGCGGAAGGAGCGTGCGGTAAACCAGACGCCCCACCCACCCTTTCCTTCAGCCACCATCTGTCCCACCTGTGACAGAGACTGTAATTCCTGCATTGGACTGTACAGTCACCTGAGAACTCACTTTTGGAGCGGAAGCAAGTCTTCCTCGATTTTGAGGGACTGCTATGATGATGAAGAGGTCATTAGGTGGGAGCTACTTTCGCCACTGCCCGCAAGTTATGGGCCGATGTGTTCTCAGCAATCCAAGCATAGAGCTTTTGAAATTTCTTGGATTTTGCCATTATTGGTGCCTGACTAGATAAGTGCAATTGTTCCAGGCTATTATAGGTTGGACGACATCTTGTGAATTCAGAACTGCTGGAAAGCTGAGATGATGGATAAGGTAGTATTCATGGTTATATTACTGGACTAGTAATCCAGAGGCCTGGACGAATGATCTGGAGACATGAGATTAAATCCCACCATGGCAGCTGGGGAATTTTTAAAAATTCAATTAATTAAATAAATCTGGATTTAAAAAGCTAGTATCATTAATGGTGACCATGAAAATACTGGATTGTCCTAAAAGCCCATAAGAACATAAGAAATAGGAACAGGAGTAGGCCATACGGCCCCTCGAGTCTGCTCCGCCATTTAATACGATCATGGCTGATCCGATTATGGACTCCGCTCCACTTCCCTGCCCACTCCCCATAACCCCTTAATCCCTTATCGGTTAAGAAACTGTCTATCTCTGTCTTAAATTTATTCAATGACCCAGCTTCCACTGCTCTCTGAGACAGCAAATTCCACAGACTTACAACCCTCTGAGAGAAGAAATTCCTCCTCATCTCTGTTTTAAATGGGTGGCCCCTTCTTCTAAGATTATGTCCCCTAGTTCCAGTCTCCCCATCAGTGGAAACATCCTCTCTGCACCCACCTTGTCAATCACCCTCATAATCTTGTAAGTTTCGATAAGATCACCTCTCATTCTTCAGAATTCCAATGAGTAGAGGCCCAACCTCCCCGACCTTTCCTCATAAGTCAACCCCCTCGTCTTCAGAATCAACCTAGTGAACCTTCTCTGAACTGCCACCAAGGCAAGTATATCCTCCTTAAATATGGAAACCAAAACTGCACGCAGTATTCCAGGTGTGGCCTCACCAATACTCTGTATAACTGTAGCAAGACTTCCCTGATTTTATACCCTATCCCCCTTGCAATGAATGCCAAGATTCCATTGGCCTTCCTGATCTCTTGCTATACCTGCATACTAACCTTTTGTGTTTCATGCACAATGTGGTTCACTAATGTCCTTTAGGGAAGGAAATCTGCCATCCTCGCCTGGTCTGGGCCTATATGTGACTCCAGACCCACAGCAATGTAGCTTCCCCCTGAAATGGCCTAGCAAGCCACTCAGTTGTATAAACGGCTCAACACCACCTTCTCAAGGGCAATTAGGGATGGACAATAAATGCCGGCCTTTCCAGCGTTGCCCTCATCCAATGAATAAATAAAATTTAAAATCATAGCCGTGTAAATCCTGCAATGGAGCTCGCCGGTGTCAGTACTGACAGGAGCCCTTAATTTCATCCATTCTAATTAATAGAACACACCGAGAAATAAATTTATTGTTTATTAAAAAAGGAGGGAGAGAGAAAACAGTGAATTATAGACCGGTCAGCCTGACATCGGTAGTGGGTAAAATGATGGAATCAATTATTAAGGATGTCATAGCAGCGCATTTGGAAAGAGGTGACATGATGGGTCCAAGTCAGCATGGATTTGTGAAAGGGAAATCATGCTTGACAAATCTTCTGGAATTTTTTGAGGATGTTTCCAGTAGAGTGGACAAGGGAGAACCAGTTGATGTGGTGCATTTGGACTTTCAGAAGGCTTTCGACAAGGTCCCACACAAGAGATTGATGTGCAAAGTTAAAGCACATGGGATTGGGGGTAGTGTGCTGACATGGATTGAGAACTGGTTGGCAGACAGGAAGCAAAGAGTAGGAGTAAATGGATACTTTTCAGAATGGCAGGCAGTGACTAGTGGGGTACTGCAAGGTTCTGTGCTGGGGCCCCAGCTGTTTACATTATACATTAATGATTTAGACGAGGGGATTAAATGTAGTATCTCCAAATTTGCAGATGACACTAAGTTGGATGGCAGTGTGAGCTGTGAGGGGGATGCTATGAGGCTGCAGAGTGACTTGGATAGGTTAGGTGAGTGGGCAAATGCATGGCAGATGAAGTATAATGTGGATAAATGTGAGGTTATCCACTTTGGTGGTAAAAACAGAGAGACAGAATGGTGACAGATTAGGAAAAGGGGAGGTGCAACGAGACCTGGGTGTCATGGTGCATCAGTCATTGAAGGTTGGCATGCAGGTACAGCAGGCGGTTAAGAAAGCAAATGGCATGTTGGCCTTCATAGCAAGAGGATTTGAGTACAGGGGCAGGGAGGTGTTACTACAGTTGTACAGGCCCTTGGTGAGGCCACACCTGGAGTATTGTGTACAGTTTTGGTCTCCTAGCTTGAGGAAGAACGTTCTTGCGATTGAGGGAGTGCAGCGAAGGTTCACCAGACTGATTCCCGGGATGGCGGGACTGACATATCAAGAAAGACTGGATCAACTGGGCTTGTATTCACTGGAGTTCAGAAGAATGAGAGGGGATCTCATAGAAACGTTTAAAATTCTGACAGGTTAGATGCAGGAAGAATGTTCCCAATGTTGGGGAAGTCCAGAACCAGGGGTCACAGTCTAAGGATAAGGGGTAAGCCATTTAGGACCGAGATGAGGAGAAACTTCTTCACCCAGAGATTGGTGAACCTGTGGAATTCTCTACCACAGAAAGTTGTTGAGGCCAATTCACTAAATATATTCAAAAAGGAGTTAGATGTAGTACTTACTACTCGGGGGATCAAGGGGTATGGTGAGAAAGCAGGAATGGGGTACTGAAGTTGCATGTTCAGCCTTGAACTCATTGAATGGCGGTGCAGGCTCGAAGGGCCGAATGGCCTACTCCTGCACCTATTTTCTATGTTTCTATCTTCCATTCTCTGCTATTCAAACGCTTGTCATAACCACTAATTTGTCTGGATCACTTCTGTCAGTTCACCTTGATAATCTCACATTATATTCCAAATGAACATGTCTTTTGTGAAACTTATTCACGAGATGTGGGCGTCGCTTGCAAGGTCAGCATTAATTGCTCATCCCTAGTTGTCCTCGAAGGTGGTGGTGAGCCGCCTTCCTGAACCGCTGCAGTCCGTGTGGTGGAGGTGCTCCCCATACGTTCTGCTGGCCTTGAAAGGGTTATCCGACTCCCTTGGTGAGTATAAAATGAGGTGCTTGGCCACTTTTAAGACTGAACATTTGAGACTTCGATTGTATCTTAGTGAGGTCACGGGTAAATTGTAGAAAATAAGCAACAACTTTGGAAAGCAGTGACAGGATCGGTGCAAGTCAGCATGGATTTATGAAAGGGAAATCATGCTTGACAAATCTTCTAGAATTTTTTGAGGATGTAACTAGTAGAGTGGACAAGGGAGAACCAGTGGATGTGGTGTATTTGGACTTTCAAAAGGCTTTTGACAAGGTCCCACACAAGAGATTGGTGTGCAAGATTAAAGCACATAGTATTGGGTGTAATGTATTGACATGGATAGAGACCTGGTTGGCAGACAGGAAGCAGAGAGTCGGAATAAACGGGTCCTTCTCAGAATGATAGGCAGTGACTAGTGGGGTGACCCCAGCTATTTACAATATACATCAATGATTTAGATGAAGGAATTGAGTGCAATATCTCCAAGTTTGCAGATGATACTAAGTTGGGTGGCGGTGTGAGCTGTGAGGATGATGCTAAGAAGGTTGCAGGGTGACTTGGACAGGTTAGTTAAGTGGGCAAATGCATGGCAGATGCAGTATAATGTGGATAAATGTGAGATTATCCACTTTGGAGGCAAAAACATGAAGGCAGAATATTATCTGAATGGTGGCGGATTAGGAAAAGGGGAGGTGCAACGAGGCCTGGGTGTCATGGTACATCAGTCATTGAAAGTTGGCATGCAGGTACAGCAGGCGGTGAAGAAGGCAAATGGCATGTTAGTCTTCATAGCTAGGGGATTTGAGTATCGGAGCAGGGAGGTCTTAATGCAATTGTACAGGGCCTTGGTGAGGCCTCACCTGGAATATTGTGTTCAGTTTTGGTCTCCTAATCTGAGGAAGGACGTTCTTGCTATTGAGGGAGTGCAGCGAAGGTTCACCAGACTGATTCCCGGGATGGGAGGACTGACATATGAGGAGAGACTGGATCAACTGAGCCTTTATTCACTGGAGTTTAGAAGAAAGAGAGGGGATCGCACAGAAACATATAAAATTCTGACTGGACTGGACAGGTTAGATGCAGGAAGAATGCTTCCGATGTTGGGGAAGTCCAGAACCAGGGGTCACAGTCTAAGGATAATGGGTAAGCCATTTAGGACCGAGATGAGGAGAAACTTCTGCACTCAGAGAGTTGTTAACGTGTGGAATTCTCTACCACAGAGCGTTGTTGATGCCAGTTTGTTAGATATATTCAAGAAGGAGTTCGATATGGCCCTTACGGCTAAATGAAGAGAAAGCAGGAAAAGGGGTACTGAGGTGAATGATCAGCCATGATCTTATTGAATGGCGATGCAGGCTCGAAGGGCTGAAGGGCCCACTCCTGCACCTATTTTCTACGTTTCTATGTTTCTATCTATACATGTGTCTTTAACAAAGCAAAACGCCCCAAGGGCACTTCACAGGAGCGTTATCAAAGAAATTTTGACACCGAGTCACACCAGGAGATATTGGGACAGGTGACCAAAAGCTCGGTCGACCATTTTGACTTGGCAATATAGCAGCTCTCATAGTATTAGACTGTTTCTATTTTGTAATAATTTTCATACTTTTAGGGGACAAGCATGCGGTAATCAATACTGCCACACCCTCCTTTCTTTCTTTCCCTATCTTTCCTGAATACCCTGTAGTCAGGAATATTAAGTTCCTAATCCTCCCCTTGTTTGAGCCAAGTCTCTGTTATTGCCTGCACGGAGGACTGGAAGAGACAAATAGCACTAGAGTAAAGAATATTTCAGACAGAGGGCAAATGTGATGCAACCTTAGATGAGTTTTGAGTGCAAGTTCTAAATGCATGTAGCGTGGTAAATAAGGTCAGTGAGACTGCCTATGATGATGATGCTGAAATATAAATCGCTGAAATGTAGACATGACAAAAAAAAATGTATTTTTTTGTTCCCCCTTTATTCCCTTCGCTCACTTCCCTCACCCCCGCCCATCTAACTAGGTGAGATCCACGTTGACCGAAAAATGGCTCAGATTAAGCGACAATTGGAGCAGGGGGAGGAGGTGCAGGGGGGACTGCTAACGTGCTTGCTGGTCAATCAGGAGATGTCGCTGGAGGAGATCTACGCCAACATGACGGAATTACTGCTGGCTGGGGTCGATACGGTAAATCCAAGTCCATGAATGAACTTCGCCTCTATGTGGCAAGGGACCCTCCGAGAGAAACACAAGATCAGAGTTTCCTCTCTCTCTGATTCTTCATGCACAAGTCGGGTCATTCCACGACAAACTCCCTCACCGATGAAGCCCCCAGAACGAGGCTTCTCTTTGAAGGCCATGGGAAAGTTGAGTTGAATCATGTAAAGGGATAATGGAGAAGTGTTTAAAAAAATAAAGACTTGTTTTTCTATAGCGCGTTTCACGATCTCAGCAGGTCCCGTAGCACTTTACAGCCAATGAAGTATTTTGGAAGTGTAGTCGCTGTTGTAATGTAGGAACCAATAATCGCACAGCAAGCTCCCACAAAAAGCAATGTCACAATGACCAGATAATCTGGGAGGTTTTTTGTGATTGATTAATATTGGCCCAGGACACTGGGGATAAATCCCCCTGAGCAGGCAGACGGGCCCTCAGTTTCACATCTCATCGGAAAGACGGCTCCTCCGACAGTGCAGCACTCCCTCAGTACTCATCATCATCATAGGCAGTCCCTCAAAATCGAGGAAGACTTGGTTCCACTCCAAAAGTGAGTTCTCAGGTGACTGTACAGTTCAATACGGGA
This sequence comes from Pristiophorus japonicus, assembly GCF_044704955.1. NCBI lineage: Eukaryota > Metazoa > Chordata > Chondrichthyes > Pristiophoridae > Pristiophorus > Pristiophorus japonicus. The sequence continues at coordinate 25,802,713 of NC_091979.1, read as the reverse complement.
ATTACAGTCTCTGTCACAGGTGGGACAGACAGTGGTTGAAGGAAAGAGTGGGTGGGACTGGTTTGCCGCTCGTTCCTTCCGCTGCCTGCGCTTGTTTTCTGCACGCTCTCAGCGATGAGACTCGAGGTGCTCAGCGCCCACTCAGACGCTCTTCCTCCATTTAAGGCAGTCTTTGGTCAGGGACTCCCAGGTGTCGGGTGGGGATGGTGCACTTTATCAGGGAGGCTTTGAGGGTGTCCTTGAAACGTTTCCTCTGCCCACCTGGGGCTCGCTTGCCGTGTAGGAGTTCCGAGTAGAGCGCTTGCTTTGGGAGTCTCGTGTCGGTCATGTGGACAATGTGGCCCGCCCAACGGAGCTGGTCGAGTGTGGTCAGTGCTTCCATGCTGGGGATGTTGGCCTGATCGAGGGCACTGAGCACTGCACTGGGAGTGCCAGCCTGGATATTTGTGCTCCAGTCTCTCGAGTGGGACTTGAACCCATGGCCTTCTGACTCAGAGGCGACAGAGTGCTACCCACTGAGCCACGGCTGACACTAATTGCACAGCCAATAGAGTAAACACCCTTGTATTCAGGATTGGATTCCCTCAATAGCTCACTATTGTAATTACTGAGGAATTTGTTCTCGAAAGATCCTAACTTTGATCGTTGCACTGTGGTGTCTGACTGAGATTGCCTATGTACAGTGGGGGCGGGGGGTTCTGCAGTTGGACTCTATATACCACCAGGCTCATCATCATAGGCAGTCCCTAGAATCACGTCAAAAAGTTCACAGGTGTTTCAATGAAGGACCTAATATTCCAGATCCCGAACTACATGTTGAAGGATGGAAGATGCCTGTGCGTGGATTTTTTTAACGTGTGGTGGCCGTTGCACACCAGCCACCACATGGGCTTGACAGAGCTAGGTCTTGGTCCAGTGGCAAGGATTAACCAAGACGACTGGAGACCAGCTCTGCTGCACGGACCCAGTGCGCGCACATATCGCAGTGTGGGCTGGGCCCGTGCTGCCCCTGGGCCCTCGTCTCTTCTGGGCCCCGAACCCTCGCCTCTCCTGGGCCCCGATCACATCGCTCTACCAAGGCTAGGAGATGAACCAAGAGAATGAGCTACAGAGAAAGCTTAGCTTTGACCATCCAGAGAGAGCGCGGTGAATTGGGAAACACCACTGGCACAGATACGGTCAACCCAGACTATTACTTCACGATAAGTTAGGCCAAGAGGGCTTGAAATTTAAATTTAGAAAAGTAAATTTCGCAAGGGGCTCAGAAAGGGTCACGGAACATCTGGAATGATTACTGAATTTCATGCAAATCCAGCAAGCATTCGAATGGAAGGATTCCCTAAAAGAATTTACGACATGCTGGGATGATGAGACAATTTAAGAGTCGGCAGTTTCCGGCCAATTCTGTGGAGGACTTTCAGGGCGGGGAGGGGGGGGGGGGAGGGGCTTTCCTGTCAGCTGGATAAACACTATACTTTCTTTTCAATAGACCTCTTTCACACTGTGCTGGAGTACGTACTTACTGGCCAGATATCCTGCCGTTCAAAGTGCGGTGTACGAAGAGATTGCTGAGAACCTTGGGAGCGACGTGACCCCGACTCCCCAGGACTTGTCCAAATTGCCTTTGGTCCGAGGCGTCCTCAAAGAAACTTTAAGGTAAACACTTGTGGTAAAAGTTGCCTTTTTTTCCCAATTTGTTTTGGGCGGCGTGGGAAAGATGGGGAGGGGTTTGATGCAGTGGGATCTCTCTTCACCTGTGTTGGATACAATGGCCAGATAAGACACTGAACTCTGGCTCCTTTTACCTGTCCATCTTGTTGCTGTTTTGACGCGAGGCAGTGTTCGTATTGAACAGGTAAGTTTGCCGACATAACTGCTGCACTTCAATTCCATTTCAGAATTCTCATCCTTGTTTACACATCCCTCCATGGCCTCGTCCCTCCCTATCTCTGTAACCTCCTCCAGCCCCGACACCCCTCCCTATCTCTGTAACCTCCTCCAGCCTCACACCTCCCCACCCGAGATGTCTGCGCTCCTCAAATTCTACCCTCTTGAGCATTCCTGATTATAATCGCTCGACCATTGGTGACCGTGCCTTCTGTTACCTAGGCCCCCAAGCACTGGAACTCCCTCCCTAAACCTCTCTCCTACTCTTTCCTCCTTTTAAGACGCTCCTTAAAACCTACCTCTTTGACCAAGCTTTTGGTCACCTGCCGTAATTTCTTCTTATGTGACTTGGTGTCAGATTTTTGTCTTGTAACACTGCTGTGAAGCGCCTTGGGACGTTTTACTATGTGAAAAGCGCTATATAAATACAAGTTGTTGTTGTAATTGCACTTTTTTTTTAAATCAAGACAATGCCTTTTTATTGTGAATTGTTCTACCCACAAAAATTATTTTGCAGAACATCTATTCTTCAGCAGCGGGTCCCCGGAGTAAGCCCCACCTTCTCCCTCTGGTGTAAGAATCACCCTCGTCCTGTCAGCCCCGCTCTTTCTGTCACCCCCCCGCCCCGCTCCCCATGTTGTGGAGTCCAAGTTTTGGGGAGTCTGTTGTGTTCGACCCTCGCTCACCTGGTGTCCCGGGGTGGGGGTGTATACCAGAACCGATCCCCTCCTCCGGCTCCCCCAACCCCACCCACCCCGCCAACCAATCAGGAAATCGTGTTGCCCACTGTGAAATATACCTCCACGCTAGACGGAGCATAAGTGTTATGCCATACACAACAGTTTGCCATGAAGGAGCTCCGCATAGAGCAATTGCTTTGGGGGCCGCGTGTCTGGCATGCAAACCATGTGGCCTGCCCAGCAGAGCTGATCGAGTGTGGTCGGTGCTTCAATGCTGGGGGATGTTCGCCTGGACAAGGACACTGATGTTGGTGCACCTATCCTCTCAGGTGGGCAGCGGAAACGTTACAAGGGCACCCTCAAAGCCTCCCTGGTAAAGTGCGACATCCCCACTGACACCCGGGAGTCCCTGGCCAAAGACCGCCCTAGGTGGAGAAAGTGCATTCGGGAGGGCGTTGAGCTCTTCGAATCTCAACGCCGCGAGCGTGAAGAGGTCAGGCGCAGGCAGCTGAAAGAGCGTGCGGCAAATCAGTCCCACCCCTTCCCCCGACGAATGTCAGTCCCACCTGTGACAGGGTCTGTGGCTCCCGTATCGGACGGTTCAGCCACCAAAGGACTCTTTTTGGGAGTGGAAGCAAGTTTTCCTCGATTCCGAGGGACTGCCTATGATGATGGTGACGCAGCAGTGAGGGGGCGCTTCAGTCCTGGAGCTGCCACCTCTCCACTGAGGGGTAATAAAAGGAGGTCCTGTTCTGCCAGTCCATCAACAACTTGTATTTATATAGCACCTTTGAACTAAGCGCAGCACAGAAGTACTATGCGATTTAAAAATTTGACACCGAGCACCATAACTAGAAATTAGTGTAGGAGAGAGGTAGGTTTTAAGGACCGTCTTGAAGGAGGTAGAGAGATGGAGGGGTTTAGGCAGGGAGTTCCAGAGCTTGGAGCCTAAGCAACAGAAGGCACGGCCACCAATGGTTGAGCAGGGATGCTCAGGAGGGCAGAATTAGAGGAGCACAGACATCTCTAGGCGAGGGCCATGGAGGGATTTGTAAACAAGGATGAGAATTTTGAAATCGAGACGTTGTTTAACCGGGTGCCAGTGTAGGTCAGTGAACACAGGGGTGATGGGTGAGCGGGACTTGGTGCGAGTTAGGACACGGGGCAGTCAAGTTTTGGATCACCTCTAGTTTACGTAGGGTAGAATGTGGGAGGCCAGCCCAGGAGTGCGTTGGAATAGCCAAGTCTCGAGGTAACAAAGGCATGGATGAGGGCTTCAGCAGCAGACGAGCTGAGGCAAGGGCGGAGACGGGCGATGTTATGGAGCTGGAAACGGGCGGTCTTCGTTACGCTAGTACTTGTAGAAGAACAGGGCAGTTCTCCCACACGCTTCCCGCCATTTCTCCCTCTCCCTCCACCACCAGAGAAAAAATAACATTGACTGATTCGTCTTGTTGCTATGCGGGTAAAATAGCTTGCCTGTATTCAGAGCTTTACAAGTGTTATATTTTCAGTAACGCACAGAAATACACAGCCTTAAGATGGCAGAACGTACCGGACGGAACTCATCGGTCAAGGGTTCCCTGCTTTATTATAAAGAGCACTGGCTGCAGTGCCACAGGAGTCCACAGGTGGCGCTGTAAGAAACCAGCACAGGAGTAGGCCATATGGCCCCTCGAGCCTGCTCCGCCATTCAGTAAGATCATGGCTGATCTGATCATGGACTCGTCTCCACTTCCCCGCCCGCTCCCGATAACCCCTTATTCCCTTATCGTTTAAGAAACTGTCTATGTCTGTCTTAAATTTATTCAATGTCCCAGCTTCCACAGTTCTCTGAGGCAGCGAATTCCACAGATTTACAACCCTCAGAAAAAATTTCTCCTCATCTCTGTTTTAAATGGGCAGCCCCTTATTCTAAGATCATGCCCTCTAGTTCTAGTCTCCCCCATCAGTGGAAACATCCTCTCTGCATCAACCTTGTCAAGCCCCCTCATAATCTTATACGTTTCGATAAGATCACCTCTCATTCTTCTGAATTCCAATGAGTAGAGGCCCAACCTACTCAACCTTTCCTCATAAGTCAAACCCCTCATCCCCGGAATCAACCTAGTGAACCTTCTCTGAACTGCTTCCAAAGCAAGTATATCCTTCTGTAAATATGGAAACCAAATCTGCACGCAGTATTCCAGGTGTGGCCTCACCAATACCTTATATAGCTGTAGCAAGGCTTCCCTGCTTTTATACTCCATCCCCTTTGCAATCAAGGCCAAGATATCATTGGCCTACCTGATCACTTGCTGTCTATCCTTTTGTGTTTCATTGACAAGTACCCCCAGGTCCCGCTGTAATGCGGCACTTTGCAATCTTTCTTCATTTAAATAATAACTTGCTCTTTGATTTTTTTTTCTGACAAAGTGCATAACCTCACACTTTCCAACATTATACTCCATCTGCCAAATTTTTGCCCACTCACTTAGCCTATCTATGTCCTTTTACAGATTTTTTGTGTCCTCCTCACACATTGCTTTTCCTCCCATCTTTGTATCGTCAGCAAACTTAGCTACGTTACACTCAGTCCCTTCTTCCAAGTCGTTAATATAGATTGTAAATAGATGGGGCCCAGCACTAGTTATTGGTTGCCAACCAGAGAATGAATCATTTATCCCGACTCTCTGTTCTCTGTTAATTCGCCAATCCTCTATCCATGCGAATATATTAGCCCCCAATATATTCAAAAGGGAGTTAGATGAAGTCCTTACAACTCGGGGGATCAAGGGGTATGGCGTGAAAGCAGGAAGGGGGTACTGAAGTTGCATGTTCAGCCATGAACTCATTGAATGGCGGTGCAGGCTAGAAGGGCTGAATGGCCTGCTCCTGCACCTATTTTCTATGTTTCTATGTAACCCCCGTGAACTTTTATCTTGTGCAGTAACCTTTTATGTGGCACCTTGTCAAATGCCTTCTGGCAGTCCAAATACACCACATCCACTGGTTCCCCTTTATCCACCCTGTTTGTTACATCCTCAAAGAATTCCAGCAAATTTGTTAAACATGACTTCCCCTTCATAAATCCATGCTGACTCTGCCTGACCGAATTTTGCTTTTCCAAATGTCCTGCTACTGCCTCTTCAATAATGGACTCCAACATTTTCCCACCCACAGATGTTAAGCTAACTGGTCGATAATTTCCTGCTTTTTGTCTGCCTCCTTTTTTAAAAAGGGCCGTTACATTTGCAGTTTTCCAATCTGATGAGACCTCTCCAGAATCCAGGCAATTTTGGTAAATTACAACCAATGCAGCCACAATCCCTGCCACTGCTTCTCTTGAAACCCTAGGATGCAAGACATCAGGTCCAGGGGATGTATTTGCCTTTAGTCCCATTATCTTATTGAGTACCACCTCCTTAGTGATTGTGATTGTGTTAAGTTCCTCCGCCCCCATAACCCCTAGACTATCCATTGTCAGAATATTGTTAGTGTCCTCTACATATATATATTACACTACTCCCTCCTTAATGAAGAAGTAATTATAACAAAATAATCATCATACATAACTTGCATGGTTATGCATAACAAAAGGTATGGACTTATTTTGCCATATTTACAAATCAAGCTTAACCACTTGTTTTCTGTTTCGAAGAGGATACCTTCGCTCTCGAGCAGAACCTTCCAAACATGGTACTAAATTTTAACTCATTCGAGGCTGATCCTGAGGAAAGTTTTCGTCCAAGGGATGCCCTTGATTTCTAGTTGAACTCTCTCTCTTTTACTCTACCTCTATCAAAGAACTGCGTGCAAAACTCTTGGTCAAGCACATTCCCAGGTGCTCGTCATGGAGGTCTCCCAATAATTTGGACCTGAATTTATTTGGTATAACCACTTTTGCACCCCACATGATACAATCTTTATCGACTGATAATTCATTCCTACGAATGAAGAATGGATGAATATCTTTGTCTGTTACCTGGTTTGGCCAGCCATTTGCAATATAATCATACACCTTTGACATAACTGGGTCACATTTGGTTGCTCTACCAATCTCCTCAGCTGTGACTGGCAGTTCATCAATGTATGAAAAATAGAATACTTCTTCCCTATCGGGTGTAACTTTTGATGGGGAAGGCAATCTAGACATAGCATCAGCATTACTGTGATTAGCTGATTAACTGTATTCAATATCATATGTATATGCTGACAAAATCAAAGCCCATCTCTGCATTCGGGCTGCAGCTAATGTTGAACATGGGGATTTTGGATGGAGGATTGCTGTCAGGGGCTTATGGTCCGTAACAATGGATCATACAAGTATTTGTGGAACTTCTTGACCCCAAAAATTAATGCCAAAGCTTCCCTTTCAATTTCCGCATAATTACGCTCATTGGCACTGAGAGTGCGTGAAGCAATAGCAATTGGTCTCTCCTCCCCACTATACAATACATGAGAGATCACTGCCCCAACTCCATATGGAGAGGCATCACAATCTAGCTTGATCTCCTTATATACCAATTTGCTTTTACACTCCTTGAATGCTGTATCGCATTCTTCTGACCACTTCCTATGGACCTGTTTTTTCAATAGTTCATTCAGTGGATGTAATACTGTAGCCAAATTTGGTAGGAACTTCCCATAATAGTTCAAAAGACCCAAAAATGATCAAAGTTCAGTGACATTCTTGGGAGTGGGTGATTTTTTTTTGATTGCATCCAGCTTTCCCTTGGTTGGATGTAAGCCATCTTTGTCTACTCTGTACCCTAAGTACTCCACTGAGTTTTGAAATAACTCTCACTTGCGAGCAGACACTCGTACTCTGTGCATCTCTAGCCATTTGAGGACTTCATTCATTATGTTATGAATTTGCCTATTTGGTGCTGAAATTAGTATGTCATCTAAATAACATACTACCTCTCCAATACCTTGGAAAATCTGGTTCATCACCCCGTGAAATATGGCAGGGGCAGAAGACCCTCCAAATGGTAGCCTATTAAATTGATATCGGCCTAGATGATTATTTATAGTCAAGCATGACTTGGACTCCTCATCTAGTTCAAGCTGTAAGTAGGCATTCATAAGATCCAACTTTGAGAAGATCTGACCACCTGTCAGTGTTGTGAACAAATCTTCTACATTTGGCAATGTATTGGGCACATTACCCTCTAGACCCTGGTTTACCGTTACTTTATAATCACCACACAAACTTACTTTACCATCGGACTTGGGTACAACAACAATGGGTGTAGCCCAGTTACATAGATCTATCTTAGAAATAATGTTCTCAGTCTCTAGTCTTTTGAGTTCTTGCTCAACTTTCTCCTTGAGTGCATATGGTACGGAACGTGGCTTGTAGTAAACCGATCTAGCATCCTTCTGTATCCTGACACTCACCTTGAAGCTTTGAATCGGACTGCCCATTTCGCAGTACACCTTTGGATACTTCTTGATGATCCTTTGATGCAAATCTCGTTTCAACACAAAAAATCTCCCTCCAATCCAGCTTCAGTGATCCCAACCAATTTCTTCCTGGTAAGGCAGGCTTGTCTCCTGCCACTACTAATAGAGGCAAGCTCCGAACTTGATCCTTGTATTTCACCGGTACGGTGATACGACCTACCACAGGAATGTTATCTCCCAAGTAGCCTTGCAGCTCTAACTTGGATTTCTCCAATGGGAAATCACGCAATTTGTCGAGGTATAGCGACTCCGGTACTACACTCACGGATGCACCAGTGTTGATTTCCATGGGTATCTTGAATCCCGCAACCTCTGTGGATTATGATACTTTTCGAATTGCTGTTAGTTAACCTCATGCTCCTGATGATGTTTAGCTCTAAAATCTCCTCGTCCTGTTGTTTTTCTTCCATGTTATGTAGTCTCTGGGGATTGCTACTCATAGCTTTGAAAACTGGTTTACCCTCAAGTCGGCATGCCTTCACAAGATGCCCAGTTTTCCTGCAGATAAAATACTCTGCCTTCACATATGGACAGCTTTGAGCAATGTGTTGTCCCAGGCACCAATAGCAGGACTTCAATGCTCTGTTACCTTGCCAGTTTCTGAGACTTTGGGGCCCAACTGCCTTTTTCTTAAAACCTGCAGGCAATTCACTTCGGTTGTCTAACGACTGGAAATAGTATGAAATTCTCGGGAATATTGGTCAGCCATGTTCATTGATATAGCTGTCTGACAAGCTAAATCAAAAGTCAAGTCAGGCGTTGTCAATAACTTTCTTCTGATCGCATCATTTTTCATCCCACAAACAAAGCGGTCACGCAATGCTCGGTCCTGAAAGTTTCCGAAATTACAGTAAATAGATAGCTTTTTTAATGCTACAATGTACTCACTGATATTTTCTTCGTTTAACTGATCTCTTATTCCGAAACGCTAACTTTCAGCAATTTCCAGGGGCTTAGGGCTGTCATGCTGTCTGCTTAAGAGTTGTGTCCTTTGGCTTGACAGGCACAAGCAAATTTTTCAATGTTTCATACACCTCGGCCCCTGCTTCAGTTACAAAAATAGCCCTTTGTCGTTACAACACCACCCGGTTATGGTTTTCATCATTGGGGACTTCAATGATATTATTCACGAAAAACATTTCTAGCCGCTCCACATACGCTCTGAAACGTTCACGGTCACGTTGAAACTCCCCCAAATGCCCTATTATTCCCATTGGCATGGCCATCTGGACTCTGACAGTTTAAACAAGTGTGCTTGTAATTTACCTCAGATTTGTAGCTGTTAATCAAAACAGAGAAGCTCTCAATGTCTCTCTGTTGGTTGGCTGAATCCTCCACCAACAAAAATTTCAGCTTTTTTTCCATTAATCCTAATCTTCGCAACCATTGTTATATTTTCAATAACTCACAGCCTTAAGATGGCAGAACATACCGGAACTCACCAGTCAGGTGACCTGCTCCCTATTTTATTATAAACAGCACTAGCTGCAGTGCCACAGGAGTCCACAGGTGGAGCTATATATATTGCAACAAGTAACCTCATTGTATGCGAAAGTCTTCTTGAGGTGAGTGTATGACCTTGTTCTGCATGAGAGCGAACTCTTCCAGTCCCTGTTGCATTGACAAACCAGGCACATTCGCTTAATTGTCATCAGTCATTGAAAGTTGGCATGCAGGTACAGCAGGCGGTGAAGAAGGCAAATGGTATGTTGGCCTTCATAGCTAGGGGATTTAAGTATTGGAGCAGAGAGGCAGTTGAACAGGGCCTTGGTGAGGCCTCACCTGGAATATTGTGTTCAGTTTTGGTCTCCTAATCTGAGGAAGGATGTTCTTGCTATTGAGGGAGTGCAGCGATGGTTCACCAGACTGATTCCCGGGATGGTTGGACTGACATATGAGGAGAGACTGGATCGACTGGGCCTTTATTCACTGGAGTTTAGAAGGATGAGAGGGGATCTCATAGAAACATATAAAATTCTGACAGGATTGGACAGGTTAGATGCGAGAAGAATGTTCCCGATGTTGGGGAAGTCCAGAACCAGGAGACACAGTCTAAGGATAAGGGGTAAGCCATTTAGGACCGAGATGAGGAGAAACTTCTTCACTCAGAGAGTTGTTAACCTGTGGAATTCCCTGCCGCAGAGAGCTGTTGATGCCAGTTCATTGCATATATTCAAGAGGGAGTTAGATATGGCCCTTACGGCTAAAGGGATCAAGGGGCATGGAGAGAAAGCAGGAAAGAGGTACTGAGGTTGAATGATCAGCCATGATCTTATCGAATGGTGGTGCTGGCTCGAAGGGCCGAATGGCCTACTCCTGCACCTATTTTCTATGTTTCTATGAAACAGAGTCCCAACGGAGATCTGTCCCGTCTGTCCACCACTTTAACATAAGACAGGAGCAGGAGTAATCCATTGGTCCCCTCGAGCCTGCTCCGTCATTCAATAAGATCATGGCTGATCTGATCATGGACTCAGCTCCATTTCCCTGCCCGCTCCCCATAACCCTTCACCCCCTTATCGCTCAAAAATCTGTATCTCCACCTTTAAATATATTCAATGGTCCAGCCTCCACAGCTCTCCGGGGCAGAGAATTCCAAAGATTTACAACCCTCTGGGAGAAGAAATTCCTCCTCATCTCAGTTTTAAATGGGCGACCCCTTATTCTGAAACTATGCCCCCGAGTTCTAGATTCCCCCACGAGGGGAAACATCCTCTCTGCATCTACCCTGTCAAGCCCCCTCTGTATCTTGTACGTTTCAATAAGATCACCTCTCATTCTTCTGAATTCCAATGCGTATAGGCCCAACCTGCTCAACCTTTCTTCATATGACAATCCCTTCATCTCAGGAATCAACCTCGTGAATCTTCTCTGCAAGTATACTTCTCCTTAAATAAGGAGACCAAAACTGTATGCAGTACTCCAGGTGTGGCCTCACTTTGCATTCCTTCGCACTGCAATCCAACACCAGAGAACCCCACCCCCCCACCCACCCCCAGTTGCCACAGTTAATACGAGAGGCAGGGATCCAGCTTTTAGCTTTAATTGGAATCTTTCACGGGTACCATTAACAAATGTGGGTTTCCAGTGCCGTTGGGCTCTCCCGTGGCTCAGTGGGTAGCGCCCTCACCTCTTGAGTGAGAAGGTCGCGAGTTCAAATCCCACCTCCAGAGACATGAGCAATCTAGGCTGATGCTCCCGGTGCAGTACTGAGGGAGTGCTGCTGCTGTCTGAGGTGTTGGCTATTGGCCAAAACGTTAAACAGTCTGCCCTCTCAACTGGACGTAGACAATCCCATGGCACTATTTCGAAGAGGAGCAGAGAAGTTTTCCCCGGAGTCCTTAGCCAATATTTATCCCTCAACCAACACAATGTCGTTATCTCATTGCTGTTTATGGGACCTTATGGGACCTTGCTGTGCACAAATCTTGTGTTTCTTACTTGTCATAGGCAGTCCCTTGAACGCGGATGACTTGCTTCCACAAGAGTTTACAGATGTTTCAATGAAGGACCGGATATTCCAGTCCTGAACTCCAATTGCGAGGGTGGAAGATGCCTGCGCGTGGATTTTTTTAACGTGTGGTGACTGTTGCACACCAGCCACCACACGGGCTTGACAGAGCTAGGTCTTTATCCAGTGGCAAGGGTTGAACCAGGATGACTGGAGACCTGCTCTGTTGCACGGACCTCGTGCGCACACATATCACAGTGTGGGCTGGGCCCGTGCTGCCCCCGGGCCCTCGGCTCTTCTGGGCCCCGTACCCTCATTCGCCGCACCTCCGCCACGATGTTCCAGGGCCCGGTGCTTCAGCTCTCTTTATAGCCCCGACCTGCGGTGATGTTCTCACAGTGACGACACCTCAAAAAATGCTTCATTGATGTTTAATGCCCCCTTTGGGACATCATCATCATCATAGGCAGTCCCTCGAAACAAGGATGACTTGCTTCCACACCAAAAAGGGATGAGTTCACAGGTGTTTTAATGAAGGACCTAATATTCCAGGTCCCGAGCTACATGTTGAAGGGTGGAAGATGCCTGTCCGGGGATTTTTTTAACGTGTGGTGGCCATTGCACACCAGCCACCACACGGGCTTGACAGAGCTAGGTCTTGGTCCACTGGGCAAGGGTTAACCAGGACGACTGGAGACCAGCCATGCTGAGGTCATGGATGACACTATATAAGTTCAAGTCTTTTCCATTTCTTTCCTCATCTGACACCCATTTTCCAGCATAAGTCACTGAAGACTGATCTGGAGAAGGGCCCCAGCAGTTTGATATTCTCCTTCCATAGTCCATGGCTTTGAGGTCAATCTCATTAACCTTTTCATTGCCCCAGGTGAGGAGCAGGCTTTAATCTGCTACTTAAGTAGTCTTTATTCTTGCTTCTCTGAACCTCAGCTCATTTATGGTGCCTCTCCAGTGTAATTAGCTGATACCTACAACATACATTATGTCTATTTCAGGATCCGACTCCCTCGACTATCTTCAACCCCAGTTTTCTGTGGGTAAATTTACTGCGGTCCAATTTAATTGCAAGTTGAGTCACTGGGGAAGCTAGTCAGTAAAGCCCTGCAAGTCCAGGAGGCTCCCAGATTTAACCCTTGGGATGCCCTAAATTAGCGGATCTCGGGCAGACTGCTTCAGTCCCCTCAGGCTAAGGTGGGATTGGAGGAGTGGTGTTGGGAGAAAAATCAGCCATGGTTCTTGTTATGTAATGATGTGTGTATTGTCCCAGTACCTTAAATGTATTGTAAGTACTATGCCACACCACAGAGGGCGCTGCGGTGGGAAACCCTGGTAGTACCCTGTAACAAAGGCTATATAAGGCTGACCACCACACCTGGGAAGCACTCTGGAGCTGAACAATAAAGGACGAAGGTCACAGCAGTTAGACTTACACCAGACCGTGTGGAGTCAGTGATTTGTGTGCTACATACACCACAGTTCTTGTTCCTTGTTGCCATTCAGTTACTATTGGAGAAAAGTACATGTGTTTGGTGAATACGGGTTTGGTTCTGTGAATGTCCTTGCAGTTGAATAGCTTCCTCGCGCTCATCGTTGAGACTTTTGACATGGGTATGGGTGTGGAATCGGTATCCCTCTCGTCTGAGTCAGAAGGTTGTGGGTTCAAGTCCTTCATTGCACAAATCTAAGCTGACACTCCAGTGCAGTGCTGAGGGAGTGCTGCACTGTCAGAGGTGCAGCCTTTCGGATGAGACGTTAAACTGAGGCCCCGTCTGCTCTCGCAGGTGGACGTAAAAGATCCCATGGCACTATTTTGAGAATGAGCAGGAGGGTTATCCTCGATGTCCAGGCCAATAATCAACACTTTTTTTTTAAAGAAAATTATCTGGTCATTATCTCATTGCTGTTTGTGGGAGCTTGCTGTGCGCAAATTGGCTGCCGCATTCCCTACATTACAACGGTGACTACACTCCAAAAAGTACTTCAATGGCTGTAAAGCGCTTTGGGACGTCCTAAACCATCCAAGTGTGAGTAATTCCCTCTGGGGAAAGGGTTTGTGTTGATTTGGAATAGCGTGGAGGTTAAGCGGGCAAAGCATTAACTGTAAACTGAGAAATTCTTGCTTTCCACCTCAGGCTGTTTCCTGTTCTTCCCGGGAATGGGCGAGTCACCCAAGAGGACATGGTTGTCGGAGGATACTTCATCCCAAGCGGAGTGAGCTCAACACTTATTTTGATGAATTGCATTTAGCAATGGTACGGTAGCTTAGTGGTTATGTTACTGGACCAGTAATCCAGAGGCCTGGACTAATGATCCAGAAACGTGAGTTCAAATCCCACCACGGCAGCTGGGGAATTTAAACTCCATTATTAAATCTGGAATTAAAAAGCTAGTATCAGTAAAAACTCATCTGGTTCACTAATGTCCTTTAGTCCTTTAATGTCTGGAGTCACATGTAGGCCAGACCCACAGCAATGTGATTGATCTTTAACTGCCCTTTGCTATACTCAGTTGGAGTATCTTCAACACATGGACTACAGTGGTTCAAGAAGACAAGGGCTATAAATGCTGGCCCTGCCAGTGATGCATACATCCCATGAATGAATAAAAAAACGAACACAGTTGATAAGCCTTTTTGTACTGTGGACATTAAAATTCTTAGTCTCCATTTGCGTGTGTGTGTAACAACAATTGCTGCATTTATAGAATCATTGAAACTTACAGCACAGAATGAGGCCATTCGGACCATCGAACCCATGCCGGCTCTTTGAAAGATCAGTTGTGCTTAGTCCCACATCCCACTTTTTGTACGTAACCCTGCAAGGCCAGCATTTATTGCCCATGAGAAGGTGGTGGTGAGCTGCCTTCTTGAACCGCTGCAGTCCGTGCGGTGAAGGTGCTCCCACTGTGCTGTTAGGGAGGGAGTTCCAGGATTTTGACCCAGCGACGATGAAGGAACGGCCGATATATTTCCAAGTCAGGATGGTGTGTGACTGGGAGAGGAACTCGCAGCTGTTGGTGTTACCATGCGCCTGCTGCCCTTGTCCTTCGACGTGGTGTTGTCAATGGGTTTGAGGAAGGCCGCCAGTGTCAAAGTATTTTCAAGTCCTAAAGGCTGGTAGAAAACCTTGGAATGATAAGCGATCTATTCACCCCCTGCAAGGAGGTACTTGTCCTCTTTCAGTGTGCCTCTGAGGGCTCAGGTGAGATGAGGAACTCGTAATGTTGGGAAATGACGGGGTAAATTTGCATCTTGCCAAATGATGCCACGTTGTGACGTTAGAGAAGAGATCCTCCTTCATAAGCCATACAAGAGTAGAAAGCTTTGGGTCCTAGAGAGTACTTCATCTTTTATTTATGTGTAAAGAGTATTAAGATGCACCAAATAAAATGTAACTTCCATCGCAATCTTCTCCATTTCTCTCTCTCTCTCTCATCGATCCTAATCTAATTCCTGTCCTGCACATTTATTCTATTTCTCCGCTCCAAATCTTCCATCCTACAGGAAGGACGTGATCGTACTAGAGAGGGTAGAGGAGATTTACAAAGGAGAATTTTAGCTACGAGGAAAGATTGGATAGGCTGAGGGGAGACCTGATTGAGGTGTATAAAATTATGAGGGGCCTGGATCGAGTGGATAGGAAGGACCTATTTCCCAGAGCAGAGGGGCCAACAACCAGGGGGCATAGATTTAAAGTAATTGGTAGACAGATTTGAGGGGAGTTGTGAACTTTTTTCACCCAGAGGATGTTGGGAGTCTGGAACTCGCTGCCTGAAAGGGTGGTAGAGGCAGAAACCCTCACCACATTTAAGAAGTACTTGGATATGCACTTGAAGCGCTGTAACCTACAGGGCTACGGACCAAGAGCTGGAAAGTGGGATTAGGCTGGATAGCTCATGGTCGGCAGGCGCAGACATGATGGGCCGAATGGCCTGTGCTGTAAATTTCTGATTCCTCTTCCTCTCTTTACACTGTCTCCTACTCCTAACATAATCTTTTCCAGCACCTCAAAAACACCTTAATCTTCCCTCGGTCTGCTCTTCCTCCAGCAATCTACAGGCTTGGTGCTGACTCACTTCCTCGATTTGATTTCGGGCTTGGCGCCCTGCACTATATGTGATCTTCACCCTTTCATCCAAGTTTCTCGCAAAAGACTGAACTGCCAATGAACCCTTTGCCCCGAAGTGTGGGGGGGGGGGGCTACCAAGCTAATAATCCCTTCATTTTGCCTCCCTCCCCAGACCCAGCTTGCTCTCTGCCACTACACCACGTCACACGACAGCGAGGTTTTTGAAAGGCCAGGAGAGTTCCGCCCACACCGCTGGCTGAGGAAGAGCGAGACGGACCGCGTGGATAACTTCGGGGCGATCCCCTTCGGCTATGGGGTGCGGAGCTGTGTGGGACGGAGAATCGCGGAGCTGGAGATACACCTGGCGCTCATACAGGTAGGTCTTGCTGCTCTGGGGGGGGGTGGGGGGGCGGGGAGTGAGCGAGGTGCGGTGGTGGGGGGGTGCAAGGTGCGGTGAGGGTCAGTTGGCTGTTCTGCCATGAATGGAATTTGTTGCTTTTACAGGAGAGAAAGGTTGAGCAGGTTGGGCCTATACTTATTGGGGTTTAGAAGAATGAGAGGTGATCTTATTGAAACATATAAGATTCCGAGGGGGCTTGACAGGGTAGATGCAGAGAGGATGTTTCCCCTCATAGGGGAATCTAGAACTAGGGGGCATAGTTTCAGAATAAGGGGTCGCCCATTTAAGATGGAGATGAGGAGGAATTTCTTCTCTGAGGGTTGTGAATCTGTGGAATTCTCTGCCCCAGAGATCTGTGGAGGCTGGGTCATTGAATATATTTAAGGTGGAGATAGACAGATTTTTGAATGATAAGGGAGTTGAGGATTATGGGGAGAGGGCAGGGAAGTGGAGTTGAGGCCAAGATCAGATCAGCCATGATCTTATTGAAAGGTGGAGCAGGCTCGAGGGGCCAAATGGAGCCCTAACTCCTGCTCCCATGTCTTATGTTCTTATGAGAGTGGCTTACAGCACAGGCTGTTCAGCATTTTGAGCAGGTCCATTTCTTGGAGGACCCACAGTAGACTGAAGACCTTTTGTGCATTGTAATGGGCTTGGATACATCAGACCCTCATGTTCTGGAGGCTATGATAATAGCAGGCTATCGGATTCAGCGGCACAATGGTCACTGTATAGACCAACAATCCAGAGGTTGAAACCTCACAATCCCATCTTGGCCACTTAAAACTGAATTCGATAGAATGATACAGCCCAGAAGGAGACCATTCGGCCCATCGTGCCTGCGCCGGCTCTTTGAAAGAGCTCTCCAATTTGTCACCCTTCCCATACCCTTTCCCCCATAACCCTGCAAACCTTTTCCCTTCAAGTATTTATGCAATTGCCTTTTGAAAGTGACACTTGAATCTGCTTTCACCGCCCATTAACGTGTTCCAGATCATCATAAACTCGCTGCGTAAATGAAAGTTCTCCTCGCCTTCCCCTCTCTCTGATTCTTTTGCTGATTCCCTTAAATCTGTGTCCCTCTGGTTACCGACCCTCCTGCCAATGGAAACAGTTTCTCCCTATACACTCAATTAAAACCCCTTCATCATTCCAATCACCTCTATTAAATCTCCCCTTAACCATCAAATCAGGTAATTTGTGACCAGGCAACGATGACCATTAAAGCATGAATCCACCTTCAAGTAACCTTCCGGGAAGGGATTCTGTCATTCACACGGAATCCAGCCAGTTCCACGCTAAGTGCTTGAATCTTGATGCCCCCTGAAGTGGCCAAGCAAGCAATTCAGATGTCGTCATCATCATCATAGGCGGTCCCTCGGAATCGAGGAAGACATGCTTCCACTCTTAACATGAGTCCTTTAGGTGGCGGAACAGTCCAATATGAGAACCACAGTCCCTGTCACAGGTGGGACAGATGAGGGGAGGGGAGGGGAGGGTGGGATAGGTTTGCCGCTCGCTCTTTCCGCTGCCTGGGCTCGAGTTTTTGCACGCTCTCGGCGACGAGACTCGAGGTGCTCAGCGCCCTCCTGATGTAACCCACTCACTGCTCGAGAATGTGGGTGTCAGCCTTGACTCTGTTGGTAGCACTCTCGCCCCTTGAGTCAGACGGCTGTCGGTTCAGGTTGCATTTATATACAACGCTATTGGATGTGAAGTGATGCATTTTGATCGAATGAGGAGAAGGCATAAACTAAACGGCACAAACCGAGACCTGGGGGATATGTGCAGAAATCATTGCAGGTGGCAGGGCAGGTTGAGAAAGCAGTTAAAAAGGCTTACGGGATCCTGGGCTTCAAAAAGTGTGGAAATTATGATGACCCTGTATAAAGTCCTGGTTCGGCCTCAACTGGAGTACTGTGTCCAATTCTGGGCACCGCACTTTAGGAAGGATGTGACGGCCTTAGAGAGGGTGCGGAAAATATTTACATTGGTTCCAGGGATGAGGGACTTCAGTTACGTGGGTAGACTGGAGAAGCTGGAGGAGTTCTCCTCGGAGCAGAGAAGGTTGAGAGGGAGATTTGATGGCGGTGTTCAAAATCATGAGGGGTCTGGCCAGAGCGGATAGAGAGAAACTCTTCCCATTGGTGGGAGGGTGGAGAACCAGAGGGCACAGATTCAAGGTGATTGGCGGAAAGTCCAAAGGCGATGTAAGAAAAAAATGATTATGTAGCGAGTGGTTGGGATCTGGAACGCACTGCCTGAGAGGCTGGTGGAGGCAGACTCAAATCTCATCTTTCAAAAGGGAGTTGGATAAATATCCAAAGGAAAAAAAAAATTGCAGGGCTACAGGGAAAGGGCGGGGGAGTGGGACTGGCTGAGAGCCGGCACGGGCTCGACGGGCCGAATGGCCTTCACCCGCGCTGTGTCCATTCTATGATTCTATAGCGCCGTTCGCGACCTCAGGATGTCCCAGAGTGCGTCACAGCCGATGAAGTACGTTTTTTGAAGTTGTGCTTCCTTTTGCAATGGCGTAGGCGGATTCTGCTGACCATCACAGTTGGTTGAACAGGCAGAGATTCGCAATTGGAAAGAAAAGGCTGCAAATCTGACATTTTACAAAGTGGATGCAGCACCGATACAAAAGAATGAAGGGTGGCGGGCTCACGGTCCTGTAGTTCATTACTCCCTAAAGGGGGGGTGGGGAAGGAGGAGATAAAGCCCACACAAACTTGCACCAAGTATTGTCCCCCCCACACCCCATGCTCACTGACCTATATTGGGTCCCGGTCCACCAACTCCTCAATTTTTAAATTTCTTGTCCTCGTGTTCAAAGCCCTCCATGGCCTCGGCCCTCACTATGTCCATAAGATACCTTCAGTCCTACAACCCTCCGAGATCTCTGCGCTCCTCCAATTCTGGCCTCTTGCGCATCCTCCATTTCCTTCGTTCCACCATTAGCAGCCGTGCCTTCAGCTGCCTGGGCCCGAAGCTCTCTGCCTCTCTCTCCTCATCCTTTTTTTAAGACATTGCTTAAAACCTACCTCTTTGACCAGGTTTTTGGTCACCAGTCCTAATATCTCGTGTGGCTCGGTGTTGAATTTTGTCCTGTGAAGCGCCTTGGTTAAAGGTGCTATATAAATGCAAGTTGTTTTTGTTGGAGGTATTTACCCAGTGTCCACTTGTACTGACCTTTCAACTTCCGCTTTCTTCAGCTCCTGCAAGTGTTTGAGATACAGGTGGCCCCCAACACTGGAACTGTTCCTGCCAAAACTCACGGCCTACTGGCTCCCGGAAAGCCTATCGACCTGAAATTTGTGGACAGGAAGTGATGTCACTGGCACGGGGGCTGGGATTGGTTGGCTGACTGAGGCGGGGGGGGTCACGGGGCCTGTGTGACATGAAGTGGACACCCTGGGGAACCGACTGGGGGAGGTGTGAAATGTTTTCATTGCGCGTTGTGAATGGATTCAATCAACGACAAGGATTCTGAGGTAACGCAACTGGGGGCGACAGCGACGGGCTACAAGGGGTGACAACAGGGGCCTTTGGTTCCACTCGATTTTTAGACCCGTGTACAAGTTGGTGCGGCGAATGTTCAGCCCAATTTACATCTCCTGTTTTCCACTTCAACGTTACATCGATGCTAAAAGTCATCGTCGTCCAGTAAACTGCCTGGCTCGAGAATATTTTTAACCATTTGTCAGGTCATAAGATTACATGCTGCCCCTCCCCCACCATTTTCCTCCCCTCCCCCTTCCCCCTCACGACGTTCTACCCCACTCACACCTCATTCCCCCCCCCCATGTTCTCCCCCCTCACCATTTTCACCCCTGCCTCCCCCATTCCCCCGCCCACCCCCCCCATCCCTCCCATCCCCATCCCTCCCATGTTCTCCCCTCCCATTCCCTGAACGTACTTACAGCTGCTGAAGTATGGGTTATAAAGATGCGCTCCGCCTTCCAGTATCTCCCCCTATATGCGAGATTGGGTACTGCAGTGGCCTCAAACCTGTGTGGAGTGGGGTGGGGGGTGGGAGTTCAAAGTTCCTGTGGTCAGCGGGGAGGGAGGTCCCTGAATTGGAATCTCATCATCAGCTTCATCGGCGGTCCCTCACACGAGGATGACTTGCTTTCGCGAGTTCGCAGGTGTTTCGATGAAGGACCCGATGTTCCAGTCCTGAACTCCAGCTGAGGGGGTGGAAGATGCCTGTGTGTGGATTTTTTTAACGTGTGGTGGCCGTTGAACATCAGCCACCACACGGGCTCGACAGAGCTCGGCCTTTATCCAGTGGCAAGGGTTAACCAGGACGACTGGAGACCTGCTCTGCTGCACCGACCTAGTGCGCACACATATCGCAGTGTGGGCTGGGCCCGTGCTGCCCCCGGGCCCTCGGCTCTTCTAGATCCCGTACCCTCATTCGCTGCACCTCTGCCACGACCTCTCGCCGCTCCTCCGCCATAAATATTCACTGCATCTCGCTGCACATCTGCCCCAACCTTCCCACTCCTCTGTACCTGGATCCTGACGATGTTCCTGCCCGCGCTCCAAAACAGCGACCAGGGTTTTGATGACATCACCCAGTCGCCCATCTCAAAATCGTCACACACTTGGAGCAGCTCGCGCTGGAGGTTGAAGTGGTACGCCTCTCCAGCTCTTTTATAGCCCGACCTGCGGAGCTGAATACCCAAGTGTGGATGCCCCGTGGGGGATGGCCTCAGTGGCCGGAATCCCAGTAGAGTTGGGAGCCACACGGTTCATAAGAAATAGGAGGAGGAGTTGGCCATTCGGCCCCTTCGAGCCTGCTCCGCCATTCAATAAGATCGTGGCTGATCTGATCATGGACCCAGCTCCACTTCCCTGCCCGCTCCCCATAACCCGTCACTCTCTGATTGCTCAAAAATCGATCTAACTCCTCAAGAATTCTCTTTGTTTTTTGATTAGTTCTCGGGATGTGGGCATCGCTGGCGAGGTCAGCTCTCGTCGACCATTCCCTAGTTGCCCAGAGGCAGAGGGTGCCGTGTCTCCTTCCTGAGCCGTAGGGTGAAGGTGGCGGGGGGAGGGAGTTCCAAAATTCTGACCCAGTGATGACGGAAGAGTTCTTTTGAAGGAGCTACACCGGGATCCCCAGTTCCACCATTGGACGGGTCGCTACGCCTCTCCTTTCCCTCCCCAATCAGCTGTAGTCGGCACCTTCTGTGCATCACATTCACCCATTATATTTCACTGCGGTCAAATCCTGAGGAAATTCCAGAAGATGCGAGGTTAGCCTGTTTGGTCACGTCAAGCTCAACCTGGTTTGAGCCTTGCCCCATTTTTTTTGTTTTGGTTAGCCGGGTGTCTAGACACTTTGCAGACACCAATCACCGCGCGGACGTGCGTCCAAACCAAGAGAGTTTCCCGACACTGGGTGTAAACTTTTCCCACTTGCCTTGAGCCTTGGCTTGGGAAGCCCCAAGTGTACATGGGGGCCACAGCTAGGATTGCCCAATCCGATTGGACGTATTCCTGGAGGACTCCTCCCTGGACCTTCCGCCTCCAACCGGTCAAACAGGACTTCACCACACGGGACTGCAGCGGTTCAAGAAGGCGGCTCACCACCAACTTCTCAGGGCAGTTCGGGACAGGCAGTAAATGCTGGCATTGCCAGTGATGTGCACATTACCTTCCCCCCCCCCACCCATCGGCAATATTTTTATAACTAGTAAGTGTCAAAAAATATTTTTGCCGCTCTGATTTTTGTTTTCCTCAGCAGCAGTGTCCCGGGACATTAATCTTTAGTTCTTCATGACTCCAGGACAATCCTGGAAGGTGAGCAAGTCCTCTAGGTGCTGCTGAAGTTTAAGGAGCTGAAACCACAGAGTTCTGATATGCGGCCCGTTCCTTGTCCGATGAAGACCAGCCTCCCCATTGGGGCTTATGGGGTTGCGGGGTTACCTGGAGCTGTGCAGGAACATTTCCAGTTCCCAGGGATGGGCCCACTCCCCTTTTTCCCCCATCTCCCTTACCCTTGGACCCTTTATCCAGGCTCCATCAGTGAACTGGATGATTGGCCAATCATCGGTAGTACCCTGAAGTACTAC
The DNA here is from genome assembly GCF_044704955.1 of Pristiophorus japonicus. Lineage (NCBI taxonomy): Eukaryota > Metazoa > Chordata > Chondrichthyes > Pristiophoridae > Pristiophorus > Pristiophorus japonicus. The sequence continues at coordinate 25,780,679 of NC_091979.1, read as the reverse complement.
AGACCTGGGGCACCAATCATAGGGCCTTTGACCAAAACTTGATTCACTTCTAATATCTTACACAAAAGAAATAGGAGTAGGCCATTTGGCCCCTCGAGCCTGCTCCACCATTCAATAAGATCATGGCTGATCTGATTCTGGCCTCAACTCCACTTCCCTGCCCACTCCCCATTACCCTTGACTCCTTTATCGTTCAAAAATCTGTCTATCTCCACCTTAAATATATTCAATAACCCAGCCTCCACAGCTCTCTATCTGCCAGTCAATCGTGTGATCCAGCCAAATTGACCCTAAAGAGAAGGCTCCTACCTAGCTTCCCTCCATTTCTCTCCTACCATGCCATGCCCTGCCCACAAGAACGACTCCCATTCTTTACCCCCTGCCCGTGGGCATAGAAATGTAGTCACGATGACCCAGAGCTCCTCCTTAAGGTTAAGTTGGTAACTGCAAGTATGTCACCTGTTACCATTTTGTACGATAATCTGGATGGACAGAATGGCCTCCTTCCTCTTTTATCATCTCTACAACCTTTCCGTTCTACTTCACAAAAGGAAAAGTCGCCTTTTGTTCAGAATAGCGTGTTAGAGTAAATAAAGTAGCAGCCGCTAGGTGGCAGAAGAGCCCTTTGCAAGCTCGAAGTAAATTGACAAGACGCCTCACCATACGAGACTGCATGAAATGCAAAAAGTTCACGGTCCGTTTAGAGAAAGCAAACAAAAAACAGAGCACATATTGTACTCACTCCATGATTAAAATCGACAGAAACAAAATTGCATAAGCAATGCCTTCTGGTTGCTGTGGTAAATAAACATTGCCTGGGGATTACAGGCCATTACTTTATTGATAGATGGAAATCATGTCCCGCTCCGCAAGAATGCTCTACGTCAAATGTTCAGTAAATGATTCAAAGGAATGTTTTTTGGCATCGTCCGTGGGTCACTGGGTAGCACTCTCGTCTCTGATTACATTGACTGTGAAGGGCTTTGAACTTAAGAACATAAGCATTAGGAGTCGGCCATACAGCCCTTGAACCTACTCCCCCATTCAATAAGATCACGGCTGATCTTCGACCTCAACTCCACCTTCTCGCCCGATCCCCTTAGTTCCATTAGTATCCAAAAATCTATTGATCTCTGCCTTGACTATACTCAGTGACTGAGCATCAACAGCCCTCTGTGGCAGAGAGTTCCAAAGATTCACCACCCTCTGAGTGAAGAAATTGCTCCTCATCTCAGTCCTAAATGGCCGACCCCTTATTCTGAGACTGTGATCCCTAGTTCTGGACTCTCCAGCCAGGGGAAACAACCTCTCAACATCTACCCTGTCAATTCCTCTCAGCATCTTGTATGTTTCAATGAGATCACCTCTCATTCTTCTAAACTCCAGAGAGTATCGGCCCATTCTACTCCTTTTCTCTTCATAGGACAGCCTTCTGATCCCAGGAATCAATCTAGTGCATCTTTATTGCACCCCCTCTAAGGCAAGTATATCCTTCCTTAGGTACTGGACCAAAACTGGACACAGTATTCCAGATCTCACCAAAGCCATGGACTATTGCAGCAAGACTTCCTTACTCTTCTACTCCAACCCCCTTTGGGAACCCATGAGGATGTGAAAGGTGCTGTATAAATGTATGTTTTTTTTGTTACCTGTCAGCTGTGACTCAGTGAGTAGAACTCTCACCTAAGTCAGTAGGTCATGGGTTCAAGTCCCACTAAGACTTGAGCACATAATCCAGTCTAACGCTCCAGTGCAGTGCTGAGGGAGTGTTTCACTGTCAGAGGTGCCGTCATTCGGATGAGACGTTAAATCGAGGCCCCGTCTGCTCTCTCAGGTGGAGGCAAATGTCACTATTTTGAAGAAGGAGTTCTCTCTGGTGTCCTGTCCAATATTTATCCCTCAACCAACATCACTTTAAAAAAGAATATTTGGTCATTTATTTATTAATAACGTAGATGATGGGATAGCGAGCTACATATTCAAGCTTACCGATGAGACAAAGCAGGCGGCATTGTAAGCAGCGTAGATGGAAGCATAAAATTGGAGAGAGACATTAATAGATTAGGTGAATGGGTAAAACTGTGGCAAATGGATTTCAATGTAGGCACATGAGAGGTCATCCACTTTGGACCTAAAAGGATAGATCAGTGGACTTTCTAAACGGTGAAAAGCTAGAAACAGTGGAGATCCAAAGAAACTTGAGGGTTCATGTACATAGATCATAAAATATCACAGACAGATACAGAAAATAATCAAAATGGCTAATGAAATTCTGATCTTTATATCTAAAGGCCTAGAATACAAAGAAGTTATGCTACAACTATACAAAGCCTTAGTTAGACCACACCTGGAGTACTGTGTTGGGCACCACACCTTAGGAAGGATATATTGGTCTTGGAGGGAGTGCAAGGGTTAAATTGCAAAGAGAGATTAAACAACTAGGTTTGTATTTCCTGGAGTTTAGAAGGTTAAAGAATGATTTGATTGAAGTTTTCAAGATATTAAGGGGTATTATACTGACTCCATCCCTCTCCCTAGCATCTGTCTTGAGGCTGAAATGAGCTTCCAACCACATATCTACACCATCACTAAGACCGCCTATTTGCACCTCCGCATCAATGCCCAACTCCATCTCTGCCTCAGCACATCTGCAGCTGAAGCCCTCATCCATGCCTTTGTTGCCTCTAGGCTTGACCATTCCAACGCACTTCTGGCTGGCCTCCTATGTTCTACCCTCCGTAAACTTGAGGTCATCCAAACCTCTGCTGCCCATGTCCTAACTCGCACCAAGTCCCATTCCCCCATTAGCAATGTGCTCGCTGAGCTACATTGGCTCTGGTTAAGCAAAGCCTTGATTTTTAAAATTCTCATTTTCATTCTCTAATGTAATCTCCTCCAGCCCCACAATCCCCACCCCGCCAAGATGTCTGCGCTCCTCTAATTCTGCTCTCTTGAGCATCACTGATTATAATCGCTCAACCATTGTTGGCCGTGCCTTCTGTTGCCTAGGCCCCAAGCTCTGGAACTCCCTCCTCAAACCTCGCCGCCTCTCTACCTCTCTTTCCTCCTTTAAGTTGCTCCTTAAAACTGACCTCTTTGACCAAGCATTTGAATATCTGTCCTATCTCTTTATGTGGCTCGGTGTCAATTTTGTTATATAACACAATTATGAAGCACCTTGGGACATTTTACTACGTTAGGTACTGAGTAAATGTTGTTGTAGATAGAGAGAACCGATTTCCATTGGTTGGGAAGTCAAGGACAAGGGAACATAGTCTAAAAATTAGAGCCAGATCTTTCAGGAGTGAAATTAGGAAACACTTCTACACACAAAGGTAGAAGTTTGGAACTCTCTTCCACAATTGGCAGTTGATGCTAGATCAATTGTTAATTTTAAATCTGAGATTGCTAGATTTTTGTTAACCAAAGTATTAAGGGATATGGGGCTAAAGGCACGCACATGAAATTAGGTCGCAGATCAGTCATGATCTCATTGAATGGCGGAACAGGCTCGGGGGATTAAATGGCCTACTACTGATCCAATATTCCTATTAATTGTGGGACCTTATTGTGCAGAAATTGGCTGCTGGGTTTCCCTACACTTCAGAAAGTATGTCATTAGCTGTAAACAACTTGTAAACATAAGACATAGGAGCAGGAGTAGGCCACCTGGCTCTTCGAGCCTGCTCCACCATTCAATACGATCATGTCTGATTTGATCATGGACTCAGCTCCATTTCCCTGCCTGCTCCCCATAACCCTTTATTCCCTTATCACTTTGGGACTCCTAAAGTCATGAAAGGCGCTATATAAATGCAAGTTCTTTCTTCTGGTCCCCAGTATTCGCTGACCAGCCACAGGTTCATAGAATCATAGAAATTTACAGCACGGAAGGAGGCCATTTCGGCCCATCTTGTCCACACCGGCCCACAAAGAGCTATCCAACCTAATCCCACTTTCCAGCTCTTGGTCCGTAGCCCTGTAGGTTACGGCACTTCAAGTGCACATCCAAGTATTTTTTAAATATGGTGAGGGTTTCTGCCTCTACCACCCTTCCAGACACCCACAACCCTCTGCATAAAGAAATTTCCCCTCAAATCCCCTCTAAACCTTTTATCAATTACTTTAAATCTATGGTCCCTGGTTGTTGACCCCTCTGCTAAGGGAAATAGGTCCGTCCTATCCACTCTGTCCAGCACCCATAATTTTATCCACCTCAACCAGGTCTCCCCTCAGCCTCGGGTTGTTGCTACTTTGACGATGCTTTATCCACCGGCATTAGTTATACAGGTTGAATCTCTCTTATCCGGCATCCTCAGGACCTGGCCTGTGCCAAATAAGGGATTTTGCTGGAAAAGGAAGGTCAGCCTGAGGTCAAGGAGGGGTGTTGCCCCATGTGGGCCCAAAGTGTCGGCGGGCCCCAGAGTCGGAGTGGAGGTCGGCCGTATTCTACGCATGCGCCCCCGGCCATCAGAATCATGCCGGACGAGGGGTGGTGCCGGATAAGGGAAGTCTAACCTGTAGTAGAAAACACCTCACACACATTACAGGTAAATGTACTTCACACGCGTGTATGTTTACCGAACAGACATCAACCATCATTCAGTAACCATGGAAGTGACGCACTCACAATGATTATAAACCAATCACACACTCTCGCTTTCCATTTTACCAACCGATGCGCAAAAGGGTGAAAGGCCACTTACGTAGGCCGTGCGACTATGAGTGCGGAGATCACACGACCAGCGACGGTGTCGATTAATGGCTACTTTTATTTACCAATTCAGAAATGCAGTGAGTCACATCTGGATTCCCAGTTGGTCACACGTGGGGCAGGGGTTAATGCATTAGACTGGGCGAGACATCCCCAGATAGCGCAACTGACAAGATTCCATGAGGACTGGGAGAATTTTGTAATACAGCAGAGGAGGACAAAGGGTTTAATTAGGAGGGGGAAAATAGAATATGAGAGGAAGCTTGCTGGGAACATAAAAACTGACTGCAAAAGCTTCTATAGATTTGTGAAGAGAAAAAGATTAGTGAAAACAAACGTCGGTCCCTTGCAGTCAGATTTAGGTGAATTTATAATGGGGAACAAAGAAATGGTGGGCGAGTTAAACAAGTACTTCACGAAGGAAGACACACCTAACCTTCCGGAAATACTAGGGGACTGAGGGTCTAGTGAGAAGGAGGAACTGAAGGAAATCCTTATAAGGCGGGAAATGGTATTAGGGAAATTGATGGGATTGAAGGCCGATAAATCCCCGGGGCCTGATAGTCTACATCCCAGGGTACTTAAGGAAGTGGCCCTAGAAATAGTGGATGCATTGGTGATCATTTTCCAACAGTCTATCGACTCTGGATCAGTTCCTATGGACTGGAGGGTAGCTAATGTAACACCACTTTTTACAAAAGGAGGGAGAGAGAAAACGGGTAATTATAGACTTGTTAGCTTGACATCAGTAGTGGGGAAAATGTTGGAATCAATTATTAAAGATGAAATTGTAGCACATTTGGAAAGTAGTGACAGGATCGGCCCAAGTCAGCATGGAGTTATGAAAGGGAAATCCTGCTTGACAAATCTTCTAGAATTTTTTGAGGATTGTGATATATTCACAGAGCACATGCACACACAGCTTCCAACATGGCAGGCAGCTCTTTCGGAATACGTCCACATCCACAGCGTGGAGCTACAAACATTACAAGCTTACAGACATTTAGAGAGTCCGGATAAACTAGTCCTTTTCAGAATGGCAGGCAGTGACTAGTGGGGTACCGCAGGGCTCAGTGCTGGGATCCCAGCTATTTACAATATACATTAATGATTTGGATGAGGGAATTGAGTGTAATATCTCCAAGTTTGCAGATGACACTAAGCTGGGTGGCGGTGTGAGCTGTGAGGAGGACGCTAAAAGGCTGCAGGGTGAATTGCACAGGTTAGGTGAGTGAACAAACACGTGACAGATGCAGTATAATGTGGATAAATATGATGTTATCCACTTTGGTGGCAAAAACACAAAGGCAGAATATTATCTGAATGGTGGCAGATTAGGAAAAGGGGAGGTGCAGCAAGACCTGGGTGTCATGGTACATCAGTCATTGAAAGTTGGCATGCAGGTACAGCAGGCGGTGAAGAAGGCAAATGGCATGTTGGCCTTCATAGCTAGGGGATTTGAGTATAGGAGCAGGGACGTCTTACTGCAGTTGTACAGGGCCTTGGTGAGGCCTCACCTGGAATATTGTGTTCAGTTTTGGTCTCCTAATCTGAGGAAGGACATTCTTGCTATTGAGGGAGTGCAGCGAAGGTTCACCAGACTGATTCCTGGAATGGCAAGACTGACATATGAGGAGAGACTGGATCAACTGGGCCTGTATTCACTGGAGTTTAGAAGGATGAGAGGGGATCTCATAGAAACATATAAAATTGTGACGGGACTGGACAGGTTAGATGCAGGAAGAATGTTCCCGATGTTGGGGAAGTCCAGAACCAGGGGACATAGTCTAAGGATAAGGGGTAAGTCATTTAGGACTGAGATGAGAAACTTCTTCACTCAGAGAGTTGTTAACCTGTGGAATTCCCTACCGCAGAGAGTCGTTGATGCCAGTTCATTGGATATATTCAAGAGGGAGTTAGATATGGCCCTTACGGCTAAAGGGATCAAGGGGTATGGGGGGAAAGAGGTAGTGAGGTGAATGATCAGCCATGATCTTATTGAATGGTGGTGCAGTCTCGAAGGGCCGAATGGCCCACTCCTGCACCTATTTTCTATGTTTCTATGCCGCCGGATCTACATAGCAACTGGAAGCTGTGCCACGTTTATTGGTGAGAGCCAGCGGCTGTGCGAAGACATTAAAACAAAAACAATGCAATAAAAGGTGCCCTAACTCTCATAACATTGGCAACCGGCTATCGATCAAATTTCTTTTGGCACACACACACACACAGAGGGGTTATTAAAACATGTAAGGACTTTGCCACAAGTGAACACCGAGGCGGGTACAACACCGACACTCTGGGTAAGTTCAGGAGCGGACGAGCGTTAAAAAAAGGGATAGAGGGAAAAGGTCAGGGCAGGGAATTGGGGAGCTGCGGCCTACTGATTGCCCGATCCCGGGGTTACAGTGAGCCGGGTCTAGCTCCTGCTGCATTGCAGTCTGTGTTGCTCTTGTGCTGTCCCGGCCACGGCGGGAAAGATGGAGTTAAGTTGCGGATCAGCCACGATCTCATTGAATGGTGGAACAGGCTCGAGGGGCTGAGTGGCCTCCTCCTGTTCCTATAAGACCCAATCATGTCTCTGATGATGGACGGGATGAGTGAGTGAGCCCAGCCGTTCCTGCCCGAAAAAAGTGAGGTTAGTGCAAATGGCTAATGGTTGTCGGGATTAGATGCAGGGAAGTCTTGCTACAGCTATACAGGGTATTGGTGAAGCCACACCTGGAATACTGCGTGCAGTTTTGGTTTCCATATTTATGAAAGGATATACTTGCTTTGGAGGCAGTTCAGCGAAGGTTCACTAAGTTGATTCTGGAAATGAGGGGGTTGACTTATGAGGAAAGGTTGAGTAGATTGGGAATTGGAATTCAGAAGAATGAGAGGTGATCTTCTCAAAAGGTATAAGATTATGAGGGGGCTTGACAAGGTGGATGCAAAGAGCATGTTTCCAATGATAGGGGAGACTAGAACTAGAGGGCATGATCTTAGAATAAGGGGCCGCCCATTTAAAACAGAGATGAGGAGGAATTTCTTCTCTCAGAGGGTTGTAAATCTCTGGAATTTGCTGCCTCAGAGAGCTGTGGAAGCTGGGACATTGAATAAATTTAAGACAGAGATAGACAGTTTCTCAACTGATAAGGGGTTATGGGGAGCGGGCAGGGAAGTGGACCTGAGTCCATGATCGGATCAGCCATGATCGTATTAAATGGCGGAGCAGGCTCGAGGGGTCGCGTGGCCTCCTGCTCCTATTTCTTATGTTCTTATGTAGAAGCGACCGACCGATTGAAACATGGACGTTTTAAGTGGTGGGGGCTGTACTTAGTTCGATAATTCAATTCAAACCCCTGTGCCCGCACCCACCACCAAATAAATTGTTATTGGTGCAGCATAAACTAGCAGTCACGCCAACAGCATTGATCGGGGGAGGGGGGGGGTCTCGATTTACCGCAATGTTGACCCCGGGGGAAAGAAAGCTGCCAATGGTGTGTTGGGCCTCTTGTGCTGTGAGATTCAATGAAAGTTACAGAGGGGCTGGTGGAGCGAGGGAGCGATGAGCGGAGGAACCCCCGGAGGTGAATTCATCGCTCCCACGCTCCCCTCCCTCCACGTTGGCCGAGGGTCGTTTCTTGTCACCGCCAGGTGGTGGTTAAAGGGGGCGGGACCGGCGAGGCAGACGAGCGGGTCACTTCCTGTCGATGAACTGCAGGTTGATGGGAGTGCCGGGGAACAGCAGCGTTCTGGTTTTTGCTGTGACCACTTTTCCGGAAGGATCCGGTCTGACTTCGAAGTGTTTGATTAGCTGAAGGGGAGGAAAGGAAAGCAAGTCAGTCAGGAACAGGAGCTAAAGTCAGGCGTTGACAGAGTTTCATTCACGCTCCCAATTAAAGGGAGAATACTTTCCCTTTCCCTACGCTTTATTCGTGATTCCAGTGGTACAGTTCTTTGATCAGCCAGGATCTTGTTGAATGGCGGAGCAGGCTCGAGGGGCTAGATGGCCTACTCCTGTTCCTAATTCTTATGTTCTTATGTTCTCATGTTATCTTTCCACCACCACCCTGCCACCATTTTTCCGACAGTGTAGGACACAATTCTTCAACTTTTGACTACATCTAAATCTAGGCTGACAGTGACAATCCCAGTGCCACTACTGAGGGAATCATCATCATAGGCAGTCCCTCGAAACGAGGATGACTTGCTTCCACGCCAAAAAAAGGGATGAGTTCACAGGTGTTTCAATGAAGGACCTAATACTCCAGGTCCCGAACTGCATCGTGAAGGGTGGAAGATGCCTGTGCGTGGATTTTTTTAACGTGCAGTGCCCGTTGCACACCAGCCACCACACGGGCTCGACAGAGCTAGGCCTTGGTCCGGTGGCAAGGATTAACTGAGGGAGTGCTGCACTGTCGGAGGTGCCGTTTTTCAGATGAGACGTTAAACCGACTCTCCGTCTGCTCTCTCAGGTTGATGTAAAAGATTCCATTGCAATATTTCGAAGCAGGTCGCTCACCACCACCACTACCTTCTCGAGGGCAATGAGGGATGGGCAATAAATGCTGGTCATGGCAGCGATACCCACATCCCGTGAACAAACATAAAAAAAACAGGCGCCCCGGTGTCCTGACCAATATTTATCACTCGACCAACATCGCTAAAAAAATGTCCAGGCCAATAATAAACATCATTGAAGAAAAAAGATGATCTGGTCATTATCACATTGCAGTTTGTGGGAGCTTGCTGTGCAAAATATGGTTGCCGCATTTCCCACCTTACGACAGTACTCCAAAAAGTACTAAATTGGCTGTAAAGGGCTTTGGAACGTCCTGAGGTTGTGAAAGGTGCTATATAAATGCAAGTTCTTTTGTCTGTATGCTCCAGGCAAGCCTCCTCCCACCCCTCTTCGTCCAACCGCATCAGCCTAAGCTGCTAACACCCTCAACACCGCCAGGGTAGGACGCGAACTCCCTCAGGATTATCTGTCCCTAATCTTTTCAGCTCCCTTGATGGCTCTTGGGAGGCGGCGAGTTCGATCCTCGGGATGCGAGGAGTATGCGATCCTGGCCAGGGAGTGAGTGGGGCCAGTGCAATCTCCGCGGGCCTGGGTCACAGATGCCCTCTATAGAACGAGGAGGGACTACATTTCCTTCCCCTGGGTTAGGGCTAGGGCTCTATACCTGGGGGGCGGGGAGGGGGCGGTGTGGGGGTGCAGAGGGGAGAGGGGTCGGAAACAACAGCCTCCCTTGGCGTGAAGATCAGCCACGATCTCATTGAATGGCGGAGCAGGCTCAAGGGGCCGAATGGCCTACTCCCGCTCCTAATTCATTAGGTAAGATCGCCCTTGCGAAACGTACCCGAGTTGGAACCCTCCGGAGGAGGAGGAGGAGGAGAGAAATGCCGTACATGGATTGCATCGTCCCTACATAGGAACAGGAGGAGGCCATTCAGCCCCTCGAGCCTGTTCTGCCATTCAGTTAGATCACGGCTGACCTGTACCTTAACTCCATCCCACTGCCTTGGTTCCGTAACCCTTGACAAAAATCTATCAATTTCAGTTTTGAAATTGTTCAATTGAGCTCCAGCCTTTATAGCTTTCTGGGGGAGAGTTCCCGATTCCCACTGCCCTTTGTGTGAAGAACTGCTTCCTGGTATCGCCCCTGAACGGCCTGGCTCTAATTTTTTAGATTGTGGCCCCTTGTCCTGGACTCCCCCCTCACCAGAAGAGATCATTTTTTTCTATCGGCCCCATCAACGTCATTAATCATCTTAAACACCTCAATTAGTTAACCCCTTAATAGCCTATACTCGAGGGAAGGCACGCCTAGTCTGCACATCCTGCCTTCATAATTTAACCCCTTAAGCCCCAGCATCGTTGTGGTGAATCTGTGCTGCACCACTTCTTCACCGGTAATGTATGCACCTTTGAGTACGCTCACAAGTAGTGCGCCATCTTGGCGTCCAGAGGAGGCAGGGAGGTCCCCAATGGAGTGCTCACTCCGCGGGAGACCTCCCTCTATTTATTGGGGACTTGGCCTGGAGGATGTTGCACGGAGCAGTCCCGTGCAATCGGTTTCTAAGTCGGTTCACGGACTCCCAGGCCGCCTGCAATTTCTGCGGTCTGGAGGAGTCCGTGTTCCACGTGTATGTCGAGTGTGCGAGGTTGCAGCCCCTATTCCATTGTTTGAGGTGGGGTGCTCCTCAAATTCTGGTTGCACTTCAGTCCCACGCTCCTGATCTTTGGGCACCCGGTGCGGAGGGGAGCGGGGCAGGTCGGAGGGCCTCCTTGTCGGACTGCTCCTGGGCATGACCAATGCTGTACACTCACGGCCTTCTGCGAGAGGTGGGCACCGGAGGGACTGCAGTGCATCATCACCCCCGGCAACCAAATTAAAATTTGATTCTTCAACATTAAAAGTTTAATTTGATTACATTTGTCGGTTTTAGTGCCCCTTTAATAAGGGGGGAACTTGATCTTTTGTTTTACTAAAATAGTTGTAGAGTTGGTGCATTCTGAGTGGTTGAGCTAGTCACGTGATGTCCACAAGACTCAATAAAACCCCAACCAGTTGGGTCTCGGTCATCCACGATGAGGTATGCAGTTGTGAGCCGAGTGGACGAACTGGTAATGTGCAGTGTGATTATTAAACCTTTTGTTGATAAACCGACGAGTTCTTAATAGCAACGCGTTGCCGTGAATTCTTCAGCCAAGAACCCACGAAGCAAATACATTACAGCGCGCTGGCGCTCGCTCGCTCGCTTACCCACGAGATCACGCTGTATATTTCCAGCTCCGCCACTCGCTTCCCCAGGCAGCTGCGGGTGCCGAACCCGAAAGGGATGGAGGCGAAAGGATGGGGCTTCTTCTCCTGCCCCTCGCCACGGAGCCAGCGTTCCGGCCGGAAGGTCTGGGGCTGAGTGAAGTTGCCATCTTCCTGAGACACAGCGTAGTGGCACAGGTGGAAGAGGGTCTGGAGTGGAGGCAGCGAGAATTAGTGCATCTTACACGAAGCAGAGAGAAAGAGAGAGCGAGACTAAAGACTTAAATTTTGGGCTAGATTTTCGGCTCTGCTGATTTCGGGGCAGTAATGGCGGCCGTAAAGTTTGCGCCCCGGGAACAGTTTGCGCCTCAGTCAGCAAAATTCATCAGTGTGGGGCGGGGCGCTAAGGGAGGCGTTACACATTTCTCTTCGGGCACTCGGCCGGCTGAGCGAGCCAAAATCCTAAGCGCTCCAAGAGAGGCCTGGGGGAGTTGGTGGAAACCTGGAGAGAAAAAAAAACACCAGAAACATTCCCAATAAATAACTCACAACCTAAGTAGCAAAAAAAAGCCAACCACACTTACCTGAGGTGGACCTTACTGACCTCACTGCGGCCGCTACAGCTCGGAACGCCCGCGTCCACAGGCGGTCCCAGCAGGGGGCGCTACCGGGGCGCTACAGGTCGGGCGGGAGCCAAACATCAAGCCGGTGTCGCAACCAGGGACACTGCACACCGGCTCGCCTCTTCCGGGCGGTGATGCACCTCGCCCCGCCGAAACCGGCCCCCTGAAGCTGGCCGCCTGCCCGGAAGAGCTCACCGCCGCCATTACCGCCCCTCCGGGGCGCTAACAAGGACGGCAGCAAGCCGAAAATCCAGTCCTTAGGCTTCACAGTGGCACTTGGTCCCTGGAATATTTTCAACTTTCCCCCCCCCCCCCAAACAACCTGCATTTATATAGCCTCAAGACGTCCCAAAGCGCTTTACAGCCAATGACGTGTGTTTGAAGTTGAGTCACTGTGTAGGAAACGCGGCAGCTCATTGGCGCACAGCAAGCTCCCACAAACAGCAATGATGTTTGTTGAAGGGATAAATATTGCCCAGGACACCAGAGGGGATAACTCCCTCTGCTCTGCTTCGAAATAGTGCCACGGGATCTTTTACGTCCACCTGAGAGAGCAGACGGGGCCTCCGACAGTGCAGCGCTCTCTCAGCACTGCACTGGGAGTGTCAGCCTGGATTATCTGCTCAAATCTCTGGAGCGGGGCTCGAACTCACCACCTACATAAGCTTTGGAGCGCTTTGGGACGTCCTGAAGTTGCGAAAGTTCGTTCTTTTTTCAGTTGCAAAAAAATTTGGGCGGGTGGCATGGTTACGAATTGGGACAATTTATCTCAAAATGGGTATAAATAGTCCCTGCGCTTCAGTAATAATTTGCGATGTCCCTGTTAAGCTGCGATACCACCCAACCATCAGGAGGTCCCACAAAGACTGCTTGCTGGCTTTAAAATGGAATAAACTGGGCATGTGCGATAATTTGAAGGGGTTGAGCACCCTAAAGATAAATTAGCAGGAACGTTGTTGGTGAGGTATTTTGAGTCATTTTGACGTTGTATTAAGGTACAAGTGTCCTTTTAAATAACAAAAACTTCTGTGCCAAAATCCATCATCACCCTCGGCAACCAAATTTTAATTTGAACCATTATTGTAAAAAGTTAATTTGTTTAATTTGTTGGTTTTAGTATCCCTTTAATAAGGGGGCGCTTGATTTATTGTTTCAACTTAAAATAGTTGTAGGCAAGAGCTCCTCCTCCACTCTGAAAATATCATCTGCCACAGCCAATCACTTTGTGCGTTATAACGAGGTGCACGCGTCAGGCAACACCCCATAGCTACAGAGCCAATGGAAAATCAGGAGATCAAACAGAGAATGAGTAAGGCAACTCATTCTTTTCATTAGGACTAGGATGTATCTTGAAAAAAGACAATCGTCAAGAGTTTAATTTGCCCACAGTTTGAAAAGTGACGTTGATCCGAGAGCATTGCTCTATAACTCTGAGTGTTCCCAAAGCAGATATCAGGATTGTTCCAGTAGAATGGAAATCATTTTGTGCGAAGGGGAAGGGTTGCTTTCTGCTGACAAAATGAATTGGAACAATGAGGAGAAAAGGCATTCGCCAATCACGGACTTCCATCTAAGATGTCTGCCTCTGCTCCAAGTGATGACATTAGTCAGTGCACAGATAGCTCATCAAGGGAAGGACTGACAACTATCACTGCGTGCACAGATAGTTCCAATGGCAAAATGTGAGCGATGTCAATCAGAGTACGGGTATCACCCTGAGTGAGTGGGACTGAGAGACCACAGTCAGTGTACAGATATCTCCTTGAGGGAGGGAGTGAGAGACACCAGTCAGTGTACAGATATCTCCCTGAGTGAGAGGGCACTGAGAGACCCCAGTCAGTGTACAGATATCTCCCTGAGTGAGAGTGACTAAGAGACACCAGTCAGTGTACAGATATCTCTCTGAGTGAGAGGGACTAAGAGACACCAGTCAGTGTACAGATATCTCCCTGAGAGAAAGGGGTCTGAGAGACCCCAGTCAGTGTATAGATATCTCCCGAAGCGAGGGACTGAGAGACGCAAGTCAGTGTACTGATATCTCCCTGAGTGAGAGAGGACTAAGAGATGCCAGTCAGTGTACAGATGTCTCCGTGAGTGGGAGGGAGTGAGACACCAGTCAGTGTACAGATATCTCCCTGAGGGAGGGATTGAGAGACCCCAGTCAGTGTATAGATATCTCCCTAAGCGAGGGACTGAGAGACACCAGTCAGTGTACAGATGTCTCCGTGAGTGGGAGGGAGTGAGACACCAGTCAGTGTACAGATATCTCCCTGAGGGAGGGACTGAGGGACCCCAGTTAGTGTACAGATATCTCCTTGAGGGAGAGGGGAATCAGAGACCCCAGTCAGTGTACAGATATCTCCCTGAGGGAAGGACTGAGAGATACCAGTCAGTGTGCAGATATCTCCCTGAACAAGAGGTCCAATTCAGTGTGATTACCTCCATCCACTCACTAACATACTGGCATATGAAGATTGGTTAGCTTGTGCAGTGGTGGGGTGGGGAGGGGTGGGGAGAGTACTGGAGCCTGGTGCCTGAGTAATCCAGGGGGACGGAGGTTGGAAATTATTTGGGCGGGGATGGGATCTGAATGGTCAAGGATTGGCATTCTACTGAGGCATCTACTCGTAGCTCCTGTAACAAATACTAACGTTTTTAGGGAAGTAATATCCTCCAGCCACCACTTCCTTTTCCACTGTGACCCGAGCGTTGCCAGGGACAACGGGATACATCCTGCATCACAAGAAAGACGAGGGTTAACTACTGTTCGACTAAACACACGGATATGTTCAATTGTGAAGAGAAGTAAGAGGGGATGAGTTATGAGAAAGGACTGGAGAAACTTGGGGCCAGTGAGGAGACATCTGAAAGTTGAGCTTATCGGGATATATAAGACAGTTAAGAGGATGGAAAAAGTTAACCCAGAATAACAACAACTTGCGTCTTTAATGTAGTAAAACGTCCCAAGGCGGATGGAGTATCATGTTGGAAAGTGTGAGATCATGCGCTTTGGCAGAAAAAAATATCAAACAGCAAGTTATTATTTAAATGGAGAAAGATTGCAAAGTGCTGCAGTACAGCGGGACCTGGGGGTATTTGTGCATGAAACACAAAAGGTTAGTATGCAGGTACAGCAAGTGATCAGGAAGGCCAATGGAATCTTGGCCTTTATTGCAAAGGGGATGGAGTATAAAAGCAGGGAAGTCTTGCTACAGCTATACAGGGTATTGGTGAGGCCACACCTGGAATACTGCGTGCAGTTTTGGTTTCCATATTTACGAAAGGATATACTTGCTTTGGAGGCAGTTCAGAGAAGGTTCACTCGGTTGATTCCGGGGATAAGGGGGTTGACTTATGAGGAAAGGTTGAATAGGTTGGGCCTCTACTCATTGAAATTCAGAAAAATGAGAGGTGATCTTATTGAAACATGTAAGATTATGAGGGGGCTTGACAAGGTGGATGCAGAGAGGATGTTTCCACTCATAGGGGAGACTAGAACTAGAGGGCATCATCTTAGAATAAGGGGCCGCACATTTAAAACTGAGATGAGGAGACATTTCTTCTCTCAGAGGGTTGTGGATCTGTGGAATTCACTGTCTCAGAAAGCTGTGGAAGCTGGGTCATTGAATAAATTTAAGACAGAAATGGCAAACATTTAAAGATCACATGGATGAAATTCAGCAATTGTACATCCCTGTCTGGAGTAAAAATAAAACACGGAAGGTGGCTCAATCATGGCTAACAAGGGAAATTAAGGATAGTGTTAAATCCAAGGAAGAGGCATATAAATTGGCCAGAAAAAGCAACAAACCTGAGGACTGGGAGAAATTTAGAATTCAGCAGAGGAGTACTAAGGGTTTAATTAAGAGGGGGAAAATAGAGAACGAGAAGAAGCTTGCCGTGAACATAAAAACTGACTGCAAAAGCTTCTATAGATAGGTGAAGAGAAAAAGATTAGTGAAGACAAATGTAGGTCCCTTGCAGTCGGACTCAGGTGAATTTATAATGGGGAACAAAGAAATGGCAGACCAATTGAACAAATACTTCGGTTCTGTCTTCACGAAGGAAGACACAAATAACCTTCCAGAAATACTAGGGGACCGAGGGTCTAGTGAGAAGGAGGAACTGAAGGATATCCTTATTAGGCGGGAAATTGTGTTCGGGAAATTGATGGGATTGAAGGCCGAAAAATGCCTGGGGCCTGATAGTCTGCATCCCAGAGTACTTAAGGAAGTGGCCCTAGAAATAGTGGATGCATTGGTGATCATTTTCCAACAGTCTATCGACTCTGGATCAGTTCCTATGGACTGGAGGGTAGCTAATGTAACACCACTTTTTAAAAAGGGAGGGAGAGAGAAAGCGGGTAATTATAGAGCGGTTAGCCTGACATCAGTAGTGGGGAAAATGTTGGAATCAATTATTAAGGATGAAATAGCAGTGCATTTGGAAAGCAGTGACAGGATCGGTCCAAGTCAGCATGGATTTATGAAGGAGAAATCCTGCTTGACAAATCTTCTGGAATTTTTTGAGGATGTAACTAGTAGAGTGGACAAGGGAGAACGAACCAGTGGATGTGGTGTATTTGGACTTTCAAAAGGCTTTTGACAAGGCCCCACACACGAGATTGGTGTGCAAAATCAAAGCACATAGTATTGGAGATAATAGAAACATAGAAACATAGAAAATAGGTGCAGGAGTAGGCCATTCGGCCTTTCTAGCCTGCACCACCACTCAATGAGTTCATGGCTGAACATGCAACTTCAGTACCCAATTCCTGCTTTCTCGCCATACCCCTTGATCCCCCCTAGTAGTAAGGACTACATCTAACTCCTTTTTGAATATATTTAGTGAATTGGCCTCAACAACTTTCTGTGGTAGAGAATTCCACAGGTTCACCACTCTCTGGGTGAAGAAGTTTCTCCTCATCTCGGTCCTAAATGGCTTACCCCTTATCCTTAGACTGTGACCCCTGGTTCTGGACTTCCCCAACATTGGGAACATTCTTCCTGATGTGGATAGAGAACTGGTTGGCAGACAGGAAGCAGAGAGTCGGGATAAACGGGTCCTTTTCAGAATGGCAAGCAGTGACTAGTGGGGTGCTGCAGAGTTCAATGCTGGGACCCCAACTCTTTAAAATATACATCAATGATTTGGATGAAGGAATTGAGTGTAATATCTCCAAGTTTGCAGATGACACTAAACTGGGTGGCGGTGTGAGCTGTGAGGGGGACGCTAGGAGGCTACAGGGTGATTTGGACAGGTTAGGTGAGTGGGCAAATGCATGGCAGATGCAGTATAATATGGATAAATGTGAGGTTATCCGCTTTGTGGGCAAAAACACGAAGACAGAATATTATCTGAATGGCGGCAAATTAGGAAAAGGGGAGGTGCAACGAGACCTGGGTGTCATGGTTCATCAGTCATTGAAAGTTGGCATACAGGTACAGCAGGTGGTGAAGAAGGCAAATGGCATGTTGGTCTTTATAGCTAGTGGATTTGAGTATAGGAGCAGGGAGGTCTTACTGCAATTGTACAGGGCCTTGGTGAGGCCTCACCTGGAATATTGTGTTCAGTTTTGGGTCTCCTAATCTGAGGAAGGACGTTCTTGCTATTGAGGGAGTGCAGCGAAGGTTCACCAGACTGATTCCTGGGATGGCAGGACTGACATATGAGGAGAGATTGGATCAACTGGGCCTTTATACACTGGAGTTTCGAAGGATGAGAGGGGATCTCATAGAAACATATAAGATTCTGATGGGAAGGGTACAGGTTAGATGCGGGTCGAATGTTGGGGAAGTCCAGAACTAGGGGACACAGTCTAAGGTAAGGGGTAGACCATTTAGGACTGAGATGAGGAGAAACTTCTTCACTCAGAGAGTTGTTAACCTGTGGAATTCTCTACCGCAGAGAGTTGTTGATGCCAGTTCTTTGGATATATTCAAGAGGGAGTTAGATATGGCCCTTACGGCCAAAGGGATCAAGGGGTATGGAGAGAAAGCCGGAAAGGGGTACTGAGGGAATGATCAGCCATGATCTTATTGAGTGGCGCTGCAGGCTCGAAGGGCCGAATGGCCTACTCCTGCACCTATTTTCTATGTTTCTATGAAATAGATAGTTTCTTAAATGCTAAGGGAATAAAGGGTTATGGAGAGCAGGCAGGGAAGTGGACCTGAGTCGTGATCAGATCAGCCATGATCGTATTAAATGGTGGAGCAGGCTCGAGAGGCCGTATGGCCTACTCCTGCTCCTATTTCTTATGTTCTTATGTAAGGCGCTTCATGGGAGCGTAATCAGATAAGAATTTGACAGCGAGCCACTTAAGGACAGATGGTAGATCCTAAAGGGGGAAAGAGAAGTAGAGAGGCGGAGAGGTTTAGAGAGCCAATTCTAGAGCTTGGGGCCGAGGCAGCTAAAGGCACGGCCGCCAATGGTGGAGCGATTCAAAATGGGCATGCTCAAGGGGCCAGAAACTTGGGAGTAAAACTAAAGTTAGAGGATCAAGTTGGCAAAGGTTAATTTTAGTACAGACAATGAGGAAATTCATCTTCACACAATATGGGGTAACGTTGACTTTGGAGAATAGTGTTACAGTCGATGAAGTATTTTTTGAAGTGCAGTCATTGTTATAATGTGGGAAACACGGCAGCCAATTTGCGCACAGCAAGCTCCCACGAACAACAATGTGATAACGGACAGATATTCTGTATTTTTTTAGTGATGTTAATTAAGGGATAAATATTGGCCTGGACACCGGGGATAACTCCCCTGCTCTTCTTCGAAATAATGCCATGGGATCTATTACCTGATCGTAACCACGGGGTCTCGGTTTAACGTCTCATCCGAAAGATGAGAAGATTCTCCCCCTTTCCCATCCCCCATAAAATAGAGGTTGACAATGAAACAGAGAGGAATCCTGGTAAAACTGGGTTGTACTCAGGATATTAAGGGGAACAGATAAGGGAGATAGAGAGAAACTATTTCCGCTGGTTGGGGATTCGAGGACAAGAGGGCATAGTCTAAAAATTAGAGCCAGGCCTTTCAGGAGTGAAATTAGGAAGCACGTCTACACACATGGGGCGAGACTTTCCACTTCACCATCGCTGGTGCCCATATATCGCCCAAAAAGAGCTGCTATCGCCCAAAAATGGAAAAGTTGGGACACATCGCCGAGCTTGTCGCCGACACATTGCCCGGCGCAATTTTCGGCTCACATCACCGAGGTGATTGCTGAGGTCATCGCCCAGCCCAACTTTCGGCACATCGCTGGCCAAGAACATCGCTGGAGGATAGTTGCTCTTGCCTGGCCTTCCTCGCAGTCCTCGGCACTACGGACACCATTTAGAACGTCGGAGGAAGAGAGGAGGCCTCTTATACAGGGGCTTAGAGAGTTTGTGAATGACTGATGGGCCTTTTAAAGATAGATACACTCACAATTAGACGTTTTCTTATATCCATATAAATAAGTGACGTTTCATACTTACTTGGTCTGGCCTGGACATTGTTTAACAACAGTTGCACTAATGTTCTATTTTAACTTACGTTATTAGCAGACACTGCACAACAATTGCAAAGTGAAATAAAATGGTTTTAATAAAATGACAAATTTTTAATGTAATTTTTCAATTGCAGACACCAAAACACCCTCCCACCCCACTCCCCAACCAACCCCCCCCCCCCCCCGACACCCCAACAGTGAAACGCCAACACCAACAATAAATGTGAACAATATTAAAAAGAGTGCACCCCCCCCCCCCTACCTGCGGCCACGTTTCCCTCCAGATTCTGAAGCCCCCCCACCCCCCCCCAGGTCGTTGCCTCACCCATCATTTTGGTCCCCGGGTGCTGCTGCGAAGCCGGCGTGCAGTGGGCAATGGCAAGACTTCCTGCCGTGGTGGGGGACATGCTGGGACGATCGCTTGTTGGGGGGGCTGTTGGCGGGGAATCCAAAACAGTGGGGGGGATCGCCTTCCGAGTCAGGAGGTGATGCAACCCCCGACCCACCCGTGTGCCGGTGCTTGTGGTCACGGGAGCTCGGGGTGCAGCGCCATGTACCGCCAAGAACGCATGCCGCATGGCATGGTCGGAGGCGGAGATTCCACGCAGCTCCAGGGTCATCTGCTGCGTCGCCTCCGCTTGGCGAGCAGACGCCCGGGAGAATTCCTGCGTGGACCCCACAAGCACCTGGAGCTGCTCGCGCTGGATCGCGACAGACTCCGCGCACGGTCGTGCCGGGCGCTCCACGCGGTCATCCAGGGTAGGCCTTTGCTCAAGCCGCTGACCCGGCCTCCGTGGGGTCTGCGACAGCACCAATGTGCCCCCTCGGCGTCGCCAAATGCACGCCGCTTGTTTCCGCTACCTCCTCAGCTGGGATCCCCGTCGTGGCCGCAGGTTCCCCAGACAGAGGGATGCAAGGGGCATCCTCCTCTGCCTCCGGGTATTCCTGCTCCTCCTCGGGCTCGGTGCTTTCCTCTTCTTCACCACCCGTGGTGAATGACACATGCAGTGGGTCAGGTCCATGTGAGCGTCTGTCCTCCCGTTGCGCCTCTGGAGCTGGTAAAGCTGCAAGACACAATTGAGATTATTAGAGCAGAGAGCATTGTTGCACCGCGCTGACATACGTAGGAGGAACAGCACTCATCCCATCAATGTGGCAGAGAAAACGTTACATATTAATGCATCAGATGGTGGTATCTATGGCAGTACATCTATGTGGAAATCCCTTTGCCAGAGAGCTGTGGAGGCTGGATCAGTCACAGATAGGCTGAGTGATAAGGGAGTGAGGGTTTATGGGGTGCGGACAGAGAAGGGGACGGATGCCCAGATGGACTGCTCGTATGGTCTTATGTTGTCAACCTGAGCGTGGCAGAGAGTCGCACAGAGGTTGCATGCATAACATGACATCATTCGTCTATGATATGAGAATGAAATGATGTCACATAGCTCTTACACTGCTTGACACATTACTCACGTGGCGCATGCAATGGTCCGGCAACACCACGGCTGGTGACCGCTCGACTGTGGGCCCCCACTAGTGCCGCAGCACGTTCCTCCAGGTCGCTCAGTGGCTGTATTACAGCAGGGCCTCCCCCGGTGCACCTCTACAGAGCCCGATTATGAGATAGCTTCCTCTGCGAACGTGAATAGAGTATGGCATAAGCTACTTGACTAAGTTATGTCATTTCTACACAACAGTTTCAAACGTTACATGCTAATAGGGATTGTGTTCACAATTCAATGACAGTAGCTGATGTCCAAAAGTGTCCCAGGCCAGACAGTGAGCAAAGGCTGCTCTCCCTGCTGGGTCCCTGTGTAAGTGACAGCAGCTAGAGAGACTTAAAACGGGCACCGGTTCATGGCCCTGTCCAGTTCTTAGCGGGGATGATATATGTTGTATAAGTTAGAATAACAAGCTTACATTCAATCCAGGAGAATTACCGTTATAATTGTTATGTATGTAAACCTTACCAAAATATAAGACTTGCCACTAGGGGGCACACCTGTGGGAGACTTAAGGGTCACCTGTGCCCCCTGGGGCAAGCAGGTATAAAAGGGAATTCACCATGCTGCTTCCTCACTCTGGAGTCTGAATAAAGAGACCAAGGTCACAACAGTTTGAGCTTGCGATATAGTCCTGTGGATTTATTCTGAACATAACAAATTGGCGACGAGTAACAGATCACGAACTTTCACACGGTGATGGCTGCCGTTAGTATTCTTGAGAGATTTGTTGAGGGTGAAGATTGGGAAGCCTTCATTGAGCACCTCGACCAGTACTTTGTGGTCAACGAATTGGACACGGCTGAAACAAGAGATCAAGCGCAGGGCGATTCTCCTCACCATATATGGATCAGCCCTCCGAGGGCCAGAACGTGGCAAGTTTTGTCGCCGACCTAAGACGCCTTGCGGGGAAGTGTGACTTTGCAGGATCCTTCAGGGAAATGTTGCGGGACTTTTTCGTGCTTGGAATTGGCCACGAGGTCATCCTTCGCAAACTGCTGTCTGCTGTATCTCTAGATCTGAGTAAGTCCATCACGATAGCCCAGGCCTTCATATCCATGAGCGATAACACGAAACAGATATCTTCACAGAATCGAAGCTCACCGGCAAGCACCGTGCACAAAATAATGTTTTCAGCAGGCAGAACGGCACAGGGCAGGGCCCACACGATTGCAGAGGCCAGACCGAGGCCTAGAGTGACTCAGAGTCCGCCGTGGGGCGTGAATGCGTATCCATTAGCACCATGTTGGCGCTGCGGGCGCAGCCATAGAGCTCATCAATGTCGATTCAAGCCCTATGTGTACAAGGGCTGTGGAACAATGGGGCACCTCCAGCGAATGTGCAAACGATCTCTGACTCACCACGTGGCAGAGCCAGCAGAGGATGACCGATCCGGCAAGGATCACGATGAACTAGCAGGACCTGAGGATGAAGAGGAAGTAGATGGGATACACACCTTCACCACCAAAAGCCCTCCGATAATGTTAAAAGTTGAATTTAACGGCACTGCAGTCTCCATGGCACTAGACACGGGGGCGAGTCGATCAGTTATGAGCCAGAAGGCATTCGAGAGGCTGTGGGGCGACAAAGCACAGCGACCCAAGCTGGTCCCGATTCAGGCAAAGCTGCGCTCTTACATCAAGGAACTGATACCAGTTATTGGTAGTGCGGACATAAGAGCATTCCATGAGGGAGCAGTGCACGATTTACCACTGTGGATTGTTTCAGGTGATGGGCCAATGCTGCTTGGTAGGAGGTGGATGAGGAAGATTCGATGGAACCGGGAAGACCTCTGCGTACCTTCTCCCGCAAACGAGGTCTCCCCTTCGCAAAGGCGGAGCAAACCCCCACCTTCAGCTGAACCAGGCATCGAAGTGCAGACCCATTTGCAGATCCCCGAGGCACAGGCCGCTCAACACGACCACGAGGAGGTAAAGGTCAACCGAGCAGCGGTACAGGCGCGGTACCCAGCACCCGAAGCCGACGACCTCTTCGAAATGATGGAAGAGGCTCCAGGTCGACCATGCAGAGTGGGACTCCGGCCAAAATGATCCAAATGCGTCTTCCCGACGCCAGAGGCAAAATACCTGGGGAGGAAGATCATGGCAGTCGGCATCACGGACACGGGACGAGAGTGCGTCCAGACCACGGGACGAGAGTGCGTCCAGACCACGGGACGAGAGAGCGTCCAGACCACGGGACGAGAGAGCGTCCAGACCACGGGACGAAGGGGCGTCCAGACCACGGGACGAAGGGGCGTCCAGACCACGGGACGAGAGAGCGTCCAGACCACGGGACGAGAGAGCGTCCAGACCACGGGACGAGAGAGCGTCCAGACCACGGGACGAAGGGGCGTCCAGACCATGGGACGAGAGAGCGTCCAGACCACGGGACAAGATAGCGTCCAGACCACGGGACGAGAGAGCGTCCAGACCACGGGACGAGAGAGCGTCCAGACCACGGGACGAGAGAGCGTCCAGACCACGGGACAAGATAGCGTCCAGACCACGGGACGAGAGAGCGTCCAGACCACGGGACGAGAGAGCGTCCAGACCACGGGACGAAGGGGCGTCCAGACCACGGGACAAGATAGCGTCCAGACCACGGGACGAAGGGGCGTCCAGACCACGGGACGAGAGAGCGTCCAGACCACGGGACGAGAGAGCGTCCAGACCACGGGACGAGAGAGCGTCCAGACCACGGGACGAAGGGGCGTCCAGACCACGGGACGAGAGAGCGTCCAGACCACGGGACGAGAGAGCGTCCAGACCACGGGACGAGAGAGCGTCCAGACCACGGGACGAAGGGGCGTCCAGACCATGGGACAAGAGAGCGTCCAGACCACGGGACAAGATAGCGTCCAGACCACGGGACGAGAGAGCGTCCAGACCACGGGACGAGAGAGCGTCCAGACCACGGGACGAGAGAGCGTCCAGACCACGGGACGAGAGAGCGTCCAGACCACGGGACAAGATAGCGTCCAGACCACGGGACGAGAGAGCGTCCAGACCACGGGACGAGAGAGCGTCCAGACCACGGGACGAAGGGGCGTCCAGACCACGGGACAAGATAGCGTCCAGACCACGGGACGAAGGGGCGTCCAGACCACGGGACGAGAGAGCGTCCAGACCACGGGACGAGAGAGCGTCCAGACCACGGGATGAGAGAGCGTCCAGACCACGGGACGAAGGGGCGTCCAGACCACGGGACGAGAGAGCGTCCAGACCACGGGACGAGAGAGCGTCCAGACCACGGGACGAGAGAGCGTCCAGACCACGGGACGAAGGGGCGTCCAGACCACGGGACGAGAGAGCGTCCAGACCACGGGACGAGAGAGCGTCCAGACCACGGGACGAAGGGGCGTCGAGACCACGGGACGAGAGAGCGTCCAGACCACGGGACGAGAGAGCGTCCAGACCACGGGACGAGAGAGCGTCCAGACCACGGGACGAAGGGGCGTCCAGACCACGGGACGAGAGAGCGTCCAGACCACGGGACGAAGGGGCGTCCAGACCACGGGACGAAGGGGCGTCCAGACCACGGGACGAGAGAGCGTCCAGACCACGGGACGAAGGGGCGTCCAGACCACGGGACGAGAGAGCGTCCAGACCACGGGACGAGAGAGCGTCCAGACCACGGGACGAAGGGGCGTCCAGACCACGGGACGAGAGAGCGTCCAGACCACGGGACGAGAGAGCGTCCAGACCACGGGACGAGAGAGCGTCCAGACCACGGGAGGTTGCCGCAACGGAACGGAGGAATGCGTCGCCCAGCAAGAAAGATGACTGGGTTTGGGGCAAAGGTAAAGGAGCGGCCGCTGTGAAGGCCAGGAACCCACTACGCTCCAATAAATTGTGTGCACTATGTAACCCCTGTGAGCAGTCTTTTGCGGCAAATGATGTACCATTATATGTGGTTGGGGGTACCTTACAACAAGCCAAAGTAGCGGGCGAGCACCAACCAGTCGTATATGTATCGGACAAAGTATTCGGAGCAAGTGAGATGTTACCGCACGGGGTCGGGAGTGTTGTGCGGCAAGCAAAAGTAGCGGGCGAGCCCCAAACGATTGAACATGTATCCAATAAGTTAAACAAAGCAACAGCCTGTGTTCACGGGACTAAAGAGGGTCCCAATATGTGCTCGAGTCAGACAAGCTGCTCATCCCACAAGCTTGGGAGAGCAGAGGCACCATTATCGATGGGTTGTTTCAAGAATGTCCAACACTGTCTGTGCACTGTAACATGATCTGCCACGGGCCAGGCACTGAGAGCGGCACTAATGCTCTCAGTTGGCCACCATTGCCCGCCACCGGAGTGGAAACGGCGCAGCCTGCAGACCCACTTGCGGTCGTGGAAGTGCTAGAAAGCGAGGGGTCAACCGTAACGGCCCCCCAGCTTAGGACCTGGACCAGCCAGGATCCCATTTATCCACCTGCCAAAGGTGAACTGCTAGACGGGATGTGGCAACCTATCCGTCGCAGAGACAAAAGACCCATCCCTACGGTGTAAAGTAAGGCAGGGCGGCTACACACAGTCGGTGGTCTGGAGCCCCCATACTACGGCCCAAGGTCCAGAGGGACCACTAGGCCGCCTGCCACTACCGAAAGTCTCAAGGCCATTGTGGCCATCCTGGGCTTGCCAGACCTCAGGGTCAGCGACAATAGC
Organism: Pristiophorus japonicus; assembly: GCF_044704955.1. Lineage (NCBI taxonomy): Eukaryota > Metazoa > Chordata > Chondrichthyes > Pristiophoridae > Pristiophorus > Pristiophorus japonicus. The sequence continues at coordinate 25,754,929 of NC_091979.1, read as the reverse complement.
CCGGAGCAGGCAGTCCAAATCACTAAACCTAGCACCACGCGTGTCACGGTAGACTCCCTACAGACCCGGCTATCCTGGGTGCTACGCAGTCACCAGACAGAATCACTCAGAACCGAGCCTTCCGTATGCCATCAGCAGAGAATGCACCATGATCGCACGACCCCTCCACGCGACATCACAATAAGTGATGTAGACCATGTTCAAGGCCCCAGTTGGGCTGCTAGCACTGTATTAGCCAAGGCGGGGAATGGAGTGCATGTGATGAAAACGGATCGTTTGATAGTGAAACCATGTACTGGACTAACGAGCAAAGCATTTGGACAAGACCAAACTGCGAACTACAGATAACCAGGAACCGCTGTGAGATGACCTGACCCCCAGCGACCCACTAACACGATCAACTTCCCCGTCAACCACCACGTCAGGACTTCAACCCAGGCGATCAACTCGGGGACGTGGGGCACCAGATCGCCTCAACTTGCACATAAGACTTTGGGGGGAGTGATGTTATGTACGTATGTAAACCTCACCAATATGTAAGACGTGTCACTAGAGGGCACACCTGTGGGAGACCTAAGGGTCAGCTGTGCACCCATTTGGCAAGCAGGTATAAAAGGGGATGCTCCATGCTGCTTCCTCACTCTAGAGTCTGCATAAAGAGACCAAGGTCACAACAGTTTGAACTTGCGATATAGTCCTGTGGATTTATTCTGAACATAACAATAATGATTATTATACGTAGAACGTGCATCATTAAAATATAAAGTCGTACTTACTCTTGCTGAAGCAACGAGGCTGTTCCAGCGTTAGCGGCACTGGTCGGAGCCCCTGGGTTGTGGGACACAGACGAGATGACCTCGGCTATCTCGCCCCATAACCTGAGGTACGCCCATGGTGCTGGTTTCCCACCAGGCTCCCCCCCCCCGGTCAATTGGGCCCAGCGGGAGTGCACCTCCACCACGAGGGCCTCGTTGGCCTCTTCGGAGAAGGGTTTAGCCCTCTTCCTCCCCGTCTCCACATCTCTCCCGCTTTCATCGCTGTCAGACGTATTTCTCTGTCTTTCTTTCTTTCTTTCTTTCTCTCTCTCTCTCTCTCTCTCTCTCTCTTTTCTCTCACCTCTCTGTCCCTGCCTTCCTCCTCTCTCTCCATCTCTCTCTCTCCTCTCTCCATCTCTCTCCCCCTTCTGTGCGTGTGTGGATGACCCCTGACCTCCCGAAACATGGGAAAACATGGCCAACCAAAGCAAAAAATTTGCGTACCCTTCGCCATCGCCGGGTTATCGCCGGGCGATGTGGCATCGTTGGGCTATCGCTTCGCCCATTTCACATCGCCGGGTTATCGCTGGGCGATGTGACATCATTGGGCTATCGCTTCGCCCATTTCACATCGCCGGGCTATCGCCGAGCCAAAAATTGCGATCCAAAAAAATGGGCGATGTTCCAGCGATCATGAAGGCTGCAACATCACTAAGGCTGGAACATCGCCCATTGTTTGGGCCATAGCGAACAAAGTGGAAAGTCTAGCCCAACGGGTGATAGAAGTTTGGAACTCACTTCCACAAATGAGCAATTGATGCTAGATCAAGTGTTAATTTTAAATCGGAGATTAATAGATTTTTGTTAACCAAAAGCATGAAGGGATACGGGGCAAAGGCGGGTATATGGATTTCGGTTGGAGATCAGCCATGATCTCATTGAATGGCGGAGCAGGCTCGAGGGGCTGAATGGCCTCCTCCTGCTCCTATGTTACTCTCCTCCACAAACCCCCACCCCCCCGCCACCCACAGCTCAAGCAGAAAACTCTTTTTCAACACTCCCACGTCCCAGGAATTTGGGGGCCAATAACTCCAGAAGAAGAGGAGAAAGATGGCAAAAGCGAGAGAAGCAAAGCAGGAAGCAGAGGGTGTCGAAAGCCATGTCCCACCGAAGGGTCTCTTTGGTCACCGCCTTTAACAGGGGCATGCTGGCAAAATCCTTGGCTTCCGGCATTCGGTCGCCGGGACAAACACTGCTGACTTCTTCGTAGAGCTGCTGCTGAATGGATGGCTCCCGGGCCAGGTTGTACAGGATCCAAGAGGTTGTGTTGGAGGTCTGAAAGACAGGAGGAGATTCCTTCACTGTTGTGATATATCCTGACGACATCACGAACAAACACACGCTACAAGATGGCTCCAATACAGAAACCTGTCATCATGTGACTTTGGCACGTGATCCTTTATTATTCAACACCGCCTCCAGTACGCCAGTGCAGCCTTCGGCTGCCTGAGGAAAAGAGTGTTTGAGGACCAGGGCCTCAAATCTGCCACCAAGCTCATGGTCTACAGGGCTGTAGTAATACCCGCCCTCCTGTATGGCTCAGAGATGTGGACCATGTACAGTAGACACCTCAAGTCATTGGAGACATACCACCAACAATGTCTCTGCAAGATTCTACAAATCCCCTGGGAGGACAGACGCACCAACATTAGCGTCCTTGATCAGGCCAACATCCCCAGCATTGAAGCACTGACCACACTTGATCATCTCCGCTGGGCAGGCCACATAGTTCGCATGCCAGTCATGAGACTCCCAAAGCAAGCCCTCTACTCGGAACTCGTCCACGGCAAACGAGCCAAAGGTGAGCAGAGGAAACGTTACAAGGACACCCTCAAAGCCTCCCTGATAAAGTGCAACATCCCCACCGACACCTGGGAGTCCCTGGCCAAAGACTGCCCTAAGGGGAGGAAGAGCATCCAAGAGGGCGCTGAGCACCTCGAGTCTCGTCGCTGAGAGCATGCAGAAATCAAACACAGGCAGCGGCAAACCAGTCCCACCCACCCTTTCCCTCAACAACTATCTGTCCCACCTGTGACAGGGACTGTGGTTCTTGTATTGGACTGTTCAGCCACCTAAGGACTCATTTTTAGAGAGGAAGCAAGTCTTCCTCGATTCCGAGGGACTGCCTATGATGATGATGATTTACATCAGTGGTTGCATTACCACAGTAGCCCACCAGGGGAGCTCTATATTACAACTATAGACCAGCAGAGCTAAAGGGACATCCTATGCTGCACACAATAGATCAGAGATCAATCCTGTGCTACATACCAGGGCCAGAGAGATCTCCGGGACTAGCTCCGGTCGCCCAAATGGGTCAGAGAGGAATTTCCCAGATTTTTTTCCCCAAATTGCCCTGGGTTTTTTTAATCTGTTTTTTTTGCCTCTCTCAGAAAGTCACATGGTTTCGGGTGGGGTGGAGTGTATAAGTTGTGATACACAAGGTATCACAATTGTGTGGGACAGGCTCGATGGACCAGAGGATCTATACCTGTCCGTCATTGTTCGTATGTTCGTACCAGTAGAATAGCAGGGAATCCTGTGCTATATACCAGGATAACATAAGAACATAAGAAGTAGGAGCAGGAGTAGGCCATTCGGCCCCTCAAGCCTGCTCCACCATTCAATAAGATCAGGGCTGATCTTCAACCTCAACTTCACTTTCCTGAACTATCCCCATATCCCTTGATTCCAAGGGGGTTGGAGTATAATATTCAAAAACATATTGACCTCTGTCTTGAATATACTCAACGACTGAGCCTCCACAGCCCTCTGAGGCAGAGAACTCCAAAGATTCGCCACCCTCTGAGTGAAGAAATTCCTCCTCATCTCAGTCTTAAATAGCCGACCCCTTATTCTGAGACTGTGCCCCCTGGTTCTAGACTCCCCAGCCAGGCAAAACAGCCTCTGAGCATCTGTCCTGTCAAGCCCTCTAAGAATGTTATACTATTCAATAAGATCACCTCTCATTCTTCTAAACTCCAGAGAATATAGGTCCACTCAACTCAATCTCTCCTCATAGGACAACCCTCTTGTTATGTATGTAAACCTGCAATTACCATGTCTAACCACCAGAGGGCTAATCCCCTGGAGTCCCAAGGGATCCCACAATCCCTTGGGAACACCTGTATATAAGGAGGCCTCACAGGCTGGAGAGGCACTCAGAGATCTGTAATAAAGGACTACAGTCACACTTACTTTGAGCTTGCAGTATCTAGTCTGACTCTTTATCCAAGACATAACATCTCTCATCCTCGTAATCAATCTGGTGAACCTACCATGTAAGGCAACTATATCCTTCCATAGGTAAGGAGACCAAAAACAGTGCACAGTACTCCAGGTGTGGTCTCACCAGGGCCCTGTACAATTCCAGCAAGACCTCCTTACTCTTATACTCTATCCCCCTTGCAATAAAGGCCAACAGACCATTTGCCTTCCTAATTGCTTGCTGTACCTGCATGTTAACTCTCTGATGATTCATGTACAAGGACATCCAAATTCCTCTGCATACCAATGTTTACTAGTCTCTCACCTTTTAAAAAATATTCTGCTTATTTTCTATACATCACTTGAGTTATCAGGGGATAGATAGTGCGCCTGATTCCAGAGAGGAATACGCAACTTCATTCGGTAAATATGCCCCTCAGTGGAATCAGGTTTATTATGGTGAGCCAAAGGCACTATGGGTTGGATTTTCCGGCCCTTTGCGCTCGGGGTTTCGCCCCGGAGCGGTGTTGAAAGGCGGCGGTGAAGTCTCCGGTGACCCCGGCCGCGATCCTCCGGTCGGGTTTTGCCGCGGCGCGGAGCAGCACCGCCGGGAAGAGCTGCGCCGGGTGTGTGCAACGTCCCTGGTTGTGACACCGGCGCAAGTTCTGAGCTCTTGTCCACCCGGAAGTGTGTCCGCAGTGACCGCCCGACAAATCAGAGCGGTCCAGCGATCCCGGCGATGGAGAGGAAGGTAATGTACTGTAAAGGTAAGCGGGAGTGTTTTTTGTTTTACTGTTGTGTGCGATTTGTGTTGTGGTGGCGTGGGCAGTGTTTCAGGAATGTTTCTGTGGGTTAGATTCTTCCGCCCCCCCCGACCCGCCCCAGGCCTCTCTCGGAGCGCTCCCGGGCCAGCTCTTTAGCTCGGGAGTATCCCATCCTCGCGCCACGAGAGGTGTACAATGCCTCCCTTAGCGCTGCACCCCCAACACAGGCCCCAGCTGCCCAAACCTACCTACTGAGGCGCAAACCATTCCCGGCTGCTAACTTTCCCGCCCCGTCGCCATTATCTGTCCCCGACAACAGAAAAGCCGCAAATCCAGCCCTAACTATCAGACAATCTTGTCGCTCTTACTGTGTCCACTGCAGCCAGCAGCAGCTCGGACAGACTGCCGTAGATGTCCATGGGAGTCATCTTGGTATTGGTCAGCAGGTCGGTGAGGTACTCCCCACCCACCGCACGCTCCTTCACCAGGCTCTCCTGCATCTCTTTGATTTTCTTGTTGACCAGCTTCTCGGCTGAAAGTTAAGGAAATGCAATTCACAAGGGCTGGTTCATGAGAACATTCCGTCAGGCCAAGCAGACCAATAGGGGTTGGACCCTCAGATCCAGCAGACCAGGGAGTCAACCCTCAGATCCAGCAGACCAATAGGGGTTGGAACCTCAGATCCAGCAGACCAATAGGGGTTGGACACTCAGATCCAGCAGACCAATAGGGGTTGGACACTCAGATCCAGCAGACCAATAGGGGTTGGACACTCAGATCCAGCAGACCAGGGAGTCAGACCCTCAGATCCAGCAGACCAATAGGGGTTGGACCCTCAGATCCAGCAGTCCAGGGAGTCAGACCCTCAGATCCAGCAGACCAATAGGGGTTGGACACTCAGATCCAGCAGACCAATAGGGGTTGGATCCTCAGATCCAGCAGACCAATAGGGGTTGTACTCTCAGATCCAGCAGACCAATAAGGGTTGGACCCTCAGATCCAGCAGACCAATAGGGGTTGTACTCTCAGATCCAGCAGACCAATAAGGGTTGGACCCTCAGATCCAGCAGACCAATAGGGGTTGGACCCTCAGATCCAGCAGACCAATAGGGGTTGGACCCTCATGTCCAGCAGACCAGGGAGTCAAACCCTCAGATCCAGCAGACCAATAGGGGTTGGGCCCTCAAATCCAGCAGACCAATAGGGGTTGGACCCTCAAATCCAGCAGACCAGGGAGTCAGACCCTCAGATCCAGCAGATGAGTGGGAGTTGGATACTCAGGTCCAGGAGACCAGTGGGAATCGGACCCTTTCTGGGAGTTTGATTGTGATCTGAGTGCTTAAACCTCCCTGGAGTATATTTTCCACAAGACAATCTTTAGCTACAGGTACTCACCATGCCCATTCTACCGAGGCTGTGCACTGTTTTAAGGTCATCATTAACCCACTTATTGTAAGGAGGGAGCAGCGTGCGGCGGCCCGGCCCGGAAATCGGCGCGGTCCCAGCCTGCAAGACCATCAGCAGGCCGGGGCCATCGGAGGGAGCAGTGTGCGGCAGCCCAGCCACGGAAATCGGCGCGGTCCCGGCCTGTAAGACCATCAGCAGGCCGGGGCCATCGGAGGGAGCAGCGTGCGGCGGTATACCACTGCAGGGAGCAGTGCGTGCTGCTGCAGGAGGGCGACGGCTGCGAAGCCAGGTCGCTGATTGCAGTGCGGGCAGGCACAGCAGGAGGGGCGAAGGAACGGCAAGAGTTTGTAGAGGGAAGTGACTGGGGCTCAGGAGAGGCGTGAATCTGGGGCCCAGAAGAGGCGAGGGCCCAGGGGCAGCACGGCCCAGCCCACACTGCGATATGTGCGCGCACTAGGTCCGTGCAGCAGAGCTGGTCTCCAGTTCGTCTTGGGTAATCCTTGCCACTGGACCAAGACCTAGCTCTGTCAAGCCCGTGTGGTGGCTGGTGTGCAACGGCCACCACACGTTAAAAAAATCCACGCACAGGCATCTTCCACCCTTCAACATGTAGTTCGGGATCTGGAAAATTAGATCCTTCATTGAAACACCTGTGAGTTCATCCTTTTTTGGCGTGGAAGTAAGTCATCCTCGCTTCGAGGGACTGCCTATGATGATGATGATGATATTGTAAACACTAACAAGTTAATGCTTGCTTTAAAACAGTGCACACAGGAATGCAGTACCAGCGCATTAGTTTATGCAAGAACAACACCGATTAGATAACAATATCCCACTGTGCCCTAGGACCTTCAATTATTTGCTGATTGCCACTGTTGATTAGATCATTGTGGGGGATTTTTTTTCTAAATATTGCCAGGGGAGGATTCCGGACATGTTTTCTCATTTTTAAATTTGTTCAACAGGAATTTCACTGCAACTAACTTCATCTTACTGATGTAAAAGAGATAGTCCCACGCAGCTACAAACTTCTTCCAGGATGAAAGATATGGCCACAACGCCTTTGGGAAGAAGATTAGAATCGCGGAGAGTCTGAACATCTCAAACACGGCCTCAATGAATTTCTGTGTTTCCTCAGGAATCTCATCTTCCAGACATCCCATCCTTGTTTCAAACAGAATCGAGCAGATCGCTGCGGAGAGCAAAGCACAAAAACACATCGATAGATTGTTGACAAGACCAGTAGGGCTCAAATTAAAGAAAGACTTGCATTTATAGAACAACGACTTGAATTTATATAGCGCCTTTAACATAATAAAACATCCCAAGGTGCTTCACAGAAGTGTTATAAGACAAACATGAGGCACAAAAGAAGAAATTACCGCAGATGGCCAAAAGCTTGGTCAAAGAGGTAGGTTTTAAGGAGCGTCTTGAAGGAGGAAAGAGAGGTAGAGAGGCGGAGAGGTTTAGGGAGGGAGTTCCAGAGCTTGGGGCCCAGGCAGCAGAAGGCACGGCGACCGATGGTTGAGCGATTATAATCAGGGATGCTCAAGAGGGCAGAATTAGAGGAGGGCAGACATCTCGGGGGGGTTGTGGGGCTGGAGGAGATTACAGAGATAGGGAGGGGCGAGGCCATGGAGGGATATGAAAACAAGGATGAGAATTTTGAAATGGAGTTTAAGTGCAGCAGTTAGGTTCAATACGAACACTGCCTCGCCTCATAACAGCAACAAGATGGACAGACTAAAGAACAGTGCCTTTCACTACCTCAGGACGTCACAAAGTGCTTTACAACACCTTGCAATTATATCGGGAATTCAATCTCACAAAACAACCCAAGGCACTTAATTTACAGCCAATGAAGTGTACTTTTGAAGTGTAGTCACTGTTGTAATGTAGGAAACGCGGCAGCCAATTTGTGCATGGCAAGCTCCCACAAACAGCAATGAGATAAATGACCAGACAATCTGTTTTAGTGATGGTTGGTTGAGGGCTAAATATTGGTCAGGACACCGGGGTGAATCCCTCCTGCTCTGCTTCGAATTAAGAAAGCCAAGGAGCCTCGGTTTAATGTCTCACCTGAAATGCGGCGCTCCTTCAGCACTGCACTGGGAGTGTCAGCCTGGATTTATGGGCTTAAGTCCCTGGAGTGGGACTGGAACCCACAACCTGCTGACTCACAGGCGAGAGAGTGCTACCAGCAGTGTTCCTCCTAAGCTGCGGGCCTCGCTGTCACGCAATACTCCAGGGAGCCCGTGCAGCGGCTTTTGAATACAAAAACCGAGCACGTTTAAGGGGCAGTGTGGCACCAGAAACAAGTAGAGGCAACATTGGCTACCACTGCGACACAACTGACACCATGTGTTTTATAAACGTTGGGAACAGCCAGACTGGCTGCAATAGTCTATTCCACTCCTGAATATTCCTGTAGATCACCATCTTTCCTCATTCGTTCTGCCATAATTATACACAGGTACATTTCCCTTCCAATTTTAATTTGTTTTAAATTAATTCTCGGATGTCGGTTTTTCTGCCGCTTATTGCCCTTCACCAGATGCCCCAATTTGGATAAGTATCTGAAGGAAAAACTTGCAGGGCTACAGTTAAAGGGCGGGGGAGTGGGACTAGCTGGGAGTCAGCATGGGCTCGACGGGCCGAATGGCCTTCATCCGTGCTGCAAGCATTCCACGGGCCCAGAATGTATGAAGGGTGCCCGCCCGCCCAAGTGTCGCCCAAAGGACCGCCGATGGCCACCGAGGTCCCTGACGGTACTTTTGGCGGGATTTTCATCGGAGAGGTCCCTCGAAGGTCAGCGGGCGGCAAATGAGCGACTTACGCCGCCAGTCTGGGAGCTCCCAGTCTCGGCCGCCCAAGTGCCCGCCGAGGAAGGAGTCGGGCCCACGGAGGGTCGAAGACCTGAAAAGCAAAAGCCTAAAAAAAAACATCTGAAGACCTTCAGGGGACCCCATCCAGGTAGGTCCCTGTCAAGAAAAAAATTACAAAAAGTGTACTTACTTTTTTTTCACCATCTTCCTACTCACCGCCGGGGGACAGACCAGCCTCCAGCCGGCGGTCCGCCCCCGTTCTGCCGCCGAGTCCCGCCGACTCCCGCCCGCAGGAATCTGGGAGCTCGGCGGGCGGGAGCTCAGTTGCGCCAATCGGCCGTCCGCTGACATCAGCGGGCGCTTCCCGGCGGCTCTCCCCTCCCGCCCGCTCCAGGCCAAATGGAAAGTGGCACTGGGCGGTTCGACCAGAGGCATGTCGGTGGCAGTCGGCAGTAAGTTCTTCAATTTAGGGCCCTATGATTCTAAGCTTTTGGTCATCTCCTTATAAGGCTGGATGTCAAATATTGTTCGATAATCGCTCCTGTGAAGCACCTAGGGATGGTTTACTAGGTTAAAGATGCTATATAAATGCAAGTTAATATTGGTAGATTTGTAAGATATTCCTTTTTCCCTTATTTTAGCAGAGGCGCTGACCCAGTTACCCCAGTCCTGGCGATGGGTCATCGAGCTGAAACGTTGGCTCGATGCTTCTCTCTCCACAGGTGCTGCTTGACCTGCTGAACGTTTTGCATCTTTATTTCAGCCTTAAAAGCTTTAAGTTACACACCCTCCTGACTTGGACATCTAATTGTTTCTCAAGGTGACACCTGCCAAAATCAACAATAGCTATTGCACCTCACCCCTCCACCATGACAACAACTTATAGCACCTTTACCTTAGTAAAACATCTCAAAGTGCTTCACAGGAACGATTATCAAATACAATTTGATACTGAGCCACATAAGGAGATATTAGGATAGGTGGCCAAAAGCTTGGTCAAATATGCACTTGTGAGTATGCTCACAGGTATTATAGAGCTGTTGAAACTAAAATAGTTGTAGAGCTGTTGAGCTGCGAGTGGCTCAGCCAGTCACGTGATGTTCACCAGACTCAATAAAACCCCAGCCAATTAGGTTTGGGGGATCCCACGATGAGGCAGGTGGTTGTGAGACTGGTGGATGAACTGGTAATGTGTAGTGTGATTGTTAAACCTTTTGCCAAGAAATCAACTAGTCCTTAATGGCAATATGTTTCTATGAATTCTTAAGCAAAAAACCCATGAAGCAAATACATTACAGTAGTAGTGGTTTGATGCATCTTTGATGCTTGCTTGGCCACTTCAATGAGCAGTTAAGAGTCAACTGCATTGGTGTAAGCCTGGAGTTATGTATAGACCCAATCCGGGTAAGAACGGCATGTTTCCTTCCCGAATGGACATTAGTGAACTCAGTTGGGATTAACCAATAATCCGACAATTTTGTGGTCACTTTCACTGATTCCAGCTTTTTATTTACAGATGTTTTAGATGGAATTTAACTTCTCATACTGTCAGTGGCGAGATTACTCTGGATTATTGGCCTAAATCATGGGGTTATGAGTCAATCAACATAACCACCGCACTGCCCTAAACTATCTAGTTGCAATTACAAATATAGGAATTCCTGTAAATTTAGCACACTACGGAGTTTAGATTTCTTGTTGTGGAACTGTTTAGGAAATTCCTGGTGCGCAGTTCACAGAGGTAGCCCAGGTTTGATGTTTCCAGGGGACCAGAGATAACCACCCCTTCCAATACCACATCAGCTTACTTCTTCCTGTATTCAGATGTGCCCCACATTAATCAGCAAGGCAAATGGAGTGTTGGCCTTTATTGCAAGCGGGATAGAGTATAAAAGCAGAGAAGTCCTGCTACAACTGCACAGGGTATTGGTGAGGCCACACCTGGTGTACTGTGTACAGTTTTGGTCTCCGTATTTAAGGAAGGATATACTTGCATTGGCGGCTGTCCAGAGAAGGTTCACGAGGTTGATTCCGGAGATGAGGGGGTTGACTTATGAGAAAAGATTGAGTAGGTTGGGCCTATACACATTGGAGTTCAGAAGAATGAGAGGTGATCTTATTGAAACATATAAGATAATAAGGGGGCTCGACAAGGGGAAACTAAAACTAGCGGACATAGTCCATTTAAAACTGAGATGAGGAGAAATTTCTTCTCAGAACGTTATAAATCTATGGAATTCTCTGCACTAGAGAGCTGTGGAGGCTGGATCATTGAATATATTTAAGGTGGTGATAGACAGATTTTTGAGCGATAAGGGAGTCATCATCATTGGCAGTCCCTCGGGATCGAGGAAGACTTGCTTCCACTCTAAAAGTGAGTTTTATGGAGGCTGAACAGTCCAATACGAGAGCCACAGACTCTGTCACAGGTGGGACAGATAGTCGTTGAGAGAAAGGGTGGGTGGGACAGGTTTGCCGCACGCTCTTTCTGCTGCCTGCGCTTGATTTCTGCATGTTCTCGGCGATGAGACTCAAGGTGCTCAGCGCCCTCAAGGATGCACTTCCTTCATTTAGGGCGGTCTTTGGCCAGGAACTCCCAGGTGTCAGTGGGTCTGTCGCACTTTATCAGGGAGGCTTTGAGAGTGTCCTTGTAATGTTTCCGCTGTCCACCTTTGGCTCGTTTGCCGTGAAGGAATTCCAAGTAGAGCATTTGCTTTGGGAGTCTCGTGTCTGGCATGCAAACTATGTGGCCTGCCCAGCGGAGCTGATCAAGTGTGGTCGGTGCTTCAATGCTGGGGAAGTTGGCCTAGTCGAGGACGCTAATGTTGGTGTACCTGTCCTCCCAGGGGATTTGTAGGATCTTGCGGAGACAACGTTGGTGGTATTTCTCTAGCAACTTGAGGTGTCTACTGTACATGGTCCATATCTCTGAACTCTACAGGAGGGAGGGTATTACTACAGTCCTGTAGACCATGAGCTTGGTGGCAGTTTTGAGGGCCTGGTTTCAAACACTCCTTTCCTGAGGCGGCCGAATTCTGCACTGGCGCACTGGAGGCGATGTTGGATCTCGTTGTCAATGCCAGCTTTTGTTGATAGGAGGCACCCGAGATACGGGGAGTGGTCCATGTTGTCCAGGGCCACGCCGTGGATCTTGATGACTGGGGGGGCAATGCTCTGTGGCGAGAACAGGCCGGTGGAGGACCTTTGTGTTGTGTATCTGTAAAGCATGCACTCCCCTGTTCCGCCACCAGGGAGCGCATCCCCTGAAGTCCCAAGGGATCCCAGCATCCCTTGGGAGCACTGTATATAAGCTGGCCCCTAAGGCCTGTTCCTCACTCTGGAGTGACTTAATAAAGACTGAGGTCACTGTTACTTTAACCTCCCTGTGTGCAGCCTCATCTGTGTTAGGAACACAATAACTGGCGACGAGTATACGAATCCAACGCAAAGATGCAGCAAACTGTGGGCATCCTGGAGAAGTTCTCAGAGGGTGAGGACTGGGAAGCCTATGTCGAACGGCTAGACCAGTACTTTGCAGCCAACAAGCTGGACGGAGAAGAAAGCACTACAAAAAGGAGAGCGGTCCTCCTCACGGTCTGCAGGGCACCGACCTACAGCCTCATGAAGAATCTTCTGGCTCCGATGCAACCCACAGATAAGTCATATGAGGAGCTGTGTACACTAGTTCGGGAGCATCTTAACCCAAGGGAGAGCGTGCTGATGGCGAGGTATCGGTTCTACACGTGCCAGCGATCTGATGGTCAGGAAGTGGCGAGCTACGTCGCCGAGCTAAGGCGACTTGCAGGACAATGTGAGTTTGATGGCTATCTGGAGCAAATGCTCAGAGACTTTTTTGTACTTGGCATTGGCCACGAGACCATCCTACGAAAACTTTTGACTGTAGAGACACCGACCCTCAGTAAGGCCGTTGCGATAGCACAGGCATTTATGTCCACCAGTGATAACACCAAACAAATCTCTCAGACACAAGTGCTAGCGATGTTCATAAGTTAACTGGAACTGTGTTTGCGAGCAGAAATGTACAGGGCCGAAACCATAAGTCTGCAACTGCCAGCAGGCCTCAGGTGACCCAGATGACTCAGAGTCCGCAACATTCAAACCTTGTTGGCGTTGTGGAGGCTTCCATTCAGCCTATTCATGCTGCTTCAAAGGGTATGTTTGCAAGAGCTGTGGAGCAATGGGGCACCTCCCACGAGCTTGCAGCTCGACCTGCTAACCACCACGTGGCAGAAGAAGATTGGTCCATGGTGGATCAAAGCAATTTCGAGCCTCAGAGAGAGGTGGCAGATGCTGAAGTACATGGGTGTACACATTTTTGATGAAATGTCCACCTATAATGCTAAACGTAAAATTGAATGGCTTACCTGTAGCCATGGAACTGGACACTGGCGCTAGCCAATCCATCATGAGTAAAAAGATGTTTGAGAGACTGTGGTGCAACAAGGCATTCAGACCAGCCCTGAGCCCCATCCACACGAAACTGAGAACATACACCAAGGAGCTCATCACTGTCCTGGGCAGCGCCATGGTCAAGGTTACATACGAGGGCACGGTGCACGAACTGCCACTCTGGATTGTCCTGGGCGATGTCCCCACACTGCTTGGAAGGAGCTGGCTGGGCAAATTCCGCTGGAACTGGGATGACATCCGAGCGCTATCACATGTCGATGAGGCCTCATGTACTCAGTTTCTTAACAAATTTCCTTCCCTTTTTAAGCCAGGCATTGGAAACTTTTCCGGGGCGAAGGTGCGGATCCACTTGGTCCCAGAGGCACAACCCATTCACCACAAGGCACGAGTGGTATCTCACATGATAAGGGAGAGAGTGGAAATCGAGCTGGACAGGCTGCAACGCGAGAGCATCATCTCCCCAGTGAAATTCAGCGAGTGGGCCAGCCCAATTGTTCCAGTGCTCAAAAGTGATGGCACGGTCAGGATTTGCGGCGATTATAAAGTAACGATTAATCGTTTCTCGCTACAGGACCAATACCCGCTACCTAAGGCAGACGACCTATTTGCGACGCTGGCAGGAGGCAGGACGTTCACCAAGCTCGACCTGACTTCGGCCTACATGATGCAGGCGCTGGAGGAATCTTCGAAGGGCCTCACCTGCATCAACAAGCACAAGGGACTGTTCATCTACAAAAGATGCCCATTTAGAATTTGGTCTGCTGCAGCAATCTTCCAGAGAAATATGGAGAGCCTACTCAAGTCGGTACCACGCACAGTGGTTTTTCAGGATGACATATTGGTCATGGGTCGGGACACCGTCGAGCACCTACAAAACCTGGAGGAGGTCCTCCAGCGACTGGATCGCGTAGGGCTGCAGCTGAAGAGGTCGAAATGCGTCTTCATGGCAACAGAAATGGAGTTTTGGGGGAGAAAGATCGAGGCGGAGGGCATTCAGCCCACAGACGCCAAGGTAGAGGCTATCAGGAACGTGCCCAGGCCACAGAACGTCATGGAGCTGCGGTTGTTCCTGGGACTCCTCAACTATTTTGGTAACATCCTACCAGGGGTAAGCACCCTCTTAGAGCCCCTACATGTTTTATTGTGTAAAGGTAAGAACTGGGTATGGGGAAAAAAACAATTAATTGCTTTTGAGAAAGCCAGAAACATTTTATGCTCCAACAAGCTGCTTGTATTGTATAACCCGTGTAAAAGATTTGTGCTAGCATGTGATGCGTCGTCGTACGGAGTCGGGTGTGTATTACAACAAGCTAACGTTGCGGGGAAGTTGCAACCTGTCGCCTATGCCTCAAGGAGCTTGTCTAAGGCCGAGAGGGCCTACAGCATGATTGAGAAAGAGGCATTAGCGTTGAAATGCAAGAGCTAATCAAGCCATTCCAGCGGCAAAAGGACGAACTGTCCATTCTGGCAGACTGCCTGTTGTGGGGTAACCGCGTAGTGCTATCCAAAAAGGGCAGGGAGACGTTCATCTTGGATCTCCACAGCACACACCCGGGCATAGTAATGATGAAAGCGATAGCCAGATCGCACGTGTGGTGGCCTGGTACCGAATCTGACTTAGAGTCCTGTGTACGGCAATGCAGCGTATGTGCTCAGTTGAGCAACGCGTCCAGAGAGGCACCACTAAGTTTGTGGTCCTGGCCCTTCAGACCATGGTCGAGGATCCATGTCGACTGTGCGGGCCCGTTTCTCAGTAAAATGTTCCTGGTGGTGGTGGATGCTTTTTCAAAATGGATTGAATGTGAAATAATGTCGGGAAGCACCGCCACCACCACCATTGAAAGCCTGAGGTCTATGTTTGTCACCCACGGCCTGCCTGACATACTGGTCAGTGACAATGGGCCATGTTTCACCAGTGCTGAATTTAAAGAATTCATGACCCGCAATTCGATCAAACATGTCACCTCGGCCCTGCTTAAACCAGCCTCCAATGGGCAGGCAGAGCGGGCAGTACAAACAATTAAACAGAGCCTTAAATGAGTCATAGAAGGCTCACTCCAAACTCGCCTGTCCCGAGTACTGCTCAGCTACCGCACGAGACCCCACTTGCTCATAGGGGTGCCCCTGGATGAGCTACTCATAAAAAGGACACTTAAAACTAGACTCTTGCTGGTTCACCCCAACCTGCATGATCTGGTAGAGAGCAGGCGGCAGAAACAAAATGTAAACGATGGTCGCGCCACTGTGTCACGGGAAATTGATCTGAATGACCCTATGTATGTGCTAAACTATGGACATGGTCCCAAGTGGATCGCGGGCACGGTGATAGCTAAAGAAGGGAGTAGGGTGTTTGTAGTCAAACTAGACAATGGACAAATTTGCAGAAAGCACCTGAACCAAACGAGACTGTGGTTCACAGACTGCCCTGAACAACCCACAGCAGACACCACCTTTTTCGAGCCCACAATACACAGCCAAAGGATCATCGACACCACGCCGGACCAGGAAATCGAACCCATCACACCCAACAGCCCAGCAAGGCCAGGCTCACCCAGCAGCCCTGCAGGGCCAACAACACGCCAGCCCAGCGAGGGCACAGCCAACACACCAGAACAGACATTTGTACCGAGGCGGTCCACCAGGGAAAGAAAGGCTCCCGACCACCTCACCTTGTAAATAGTTTTCACTTTGACTTTGGTGGGGAGTGATGTTGTGTATCTGTAAAACATGCACTCCCATGTTCCACCACCAGGGAGTGCTTCCCCTGAAGTCCCAAGGGATCCCAGCATCCCTTGGGAGCACGGTATATAAGCCGGCCTGTTCCTCACTCTGGAGTGTCTTAATAAAGACTGAGGTCACTGTTACTTTAACCTCCCTGTGTGCAGTCTCATCTGTGTTAGGAACACAATACTTTATCTTACGGATGTTTTGCGTAAGGCCCATGCTTTCGTACGCCTCGGTAAATACGTCGACTATGTCCTGGAGTTCAGTTATGGGGAGCGGACAGGGAAGTGGAGCTGAGTCCATGATCAGATCAGCCATGATCTTATTGAATGACGGAGCAGGCTCGAGGAGCCGAATGGCCTACTCCTGATCCTATTTCTTATGTTCTTATTACCTGACACAGGGGTAAGGGTGAAAATTCAGCACGGTGGAGTGAAAGAAAGAAATGATGTAGAAAAAACAGAGCCAGGGAAATGGGGTAAGCCCCGAGATCGCTCTCTGAAATACAGCTTATGAAATGTCAAGGGCTGGCTAATTATTATCAGAGAGAGAGTGCATTGCCCTTGGAAACAACGTACAACCCAAGTCAAAGTCTGGCCAACTGCCCAAAGAGGGAGCTCAGACCTTGACCTGTGCTCTCAGTGAAGGGCGTTCAGTACATGCAGCCAACACAATTCTCCTTTAGAGCGTTACAGAAGGCTGCTTTAAGATGTTAGCCGTGGCTCAGTGGGTCTCACTCTCACCTCTGAGTCAGAAGGTCGTGGGTTCGAGCCTCATTCCGGAGACTTGATCATGTGATCCCTGCTGGCACTTCAGTGCAGTGCTGAGGTGCCATCTCTTGGGTGTGATGTTCAACATTCACTCCCTCTACCACCGGCGCCCCCTGGCTGAAGTGTTAACCTCTACAAGATGCACTGCAGCAACTCGCCAAGGCTTCTTCGGCAGCACCTTCCAAACCCGCGACCTCTACCACCCAGAAGGACAAGGGCAGCAGGTGCATGGGAACACCTTCGCCTCCAAGTTCCCCTCCAAATCACACACCATCCCGACTTGGAAAAATATCGCCGTTCCTTCATCGTCGCCGGGTCAAAAATCCCTGGAACTTGCTCCCTAACAGCACTGTGGGAGCACTTTCACCACACGGACTGCAGCGGTTCAAGAAGGAGGTTCACCAGCACCTTCTCAAGGGCAATTAGGGATGGGCAATAAATGCCAGGAGCAAATAAAATAAAAAGATGTGGTCCTATCTGGCCTCTCAGGTGGATGCAAAAGATCAGATGGCATGATTTGAAGAGCAGGGGATATCCCTCTGGCATCGTGGCCAATCCCTCAATCAACACCACTAAAAACAGATTATCTGGTCATTTATCACATTGCTGCTTGTGGAGCCTTGCTGTGCACAAATTACCCGTCACTTTTCCCCTATATTACAGCAGTGACTATTTGGCGTGTGGTCTCTTTAAAGTGGCTGCGCAGTTGATCATGCACGGTATCTTTCCCAGTGGCAGCGGCCAGTGAGCGGCCTGCACAAGACCTCCCGATTGGTGCACTGCCGCACACCTTAAGGGAACATAAGAACTATGAAATAGGAGCAGGCCATTTGGCCTCTCGAACCTGCTCTGCCATTCAATAAGATCATGGCTGATCTGATCATGGACTCAGCTCCACTTCCTTGGCCGCTCCCTGTTATATATGCAGACTATAGATATACTCTCTATGTAGTCACTGTATAGGTGCATAAGATTGAGACTTGTTTACCTGATGTACTATCAATCAGGTTTACACTGTGTATATACTATGCTGGCACCACTAGAGGGTGCAACTGGTGGAGACCGGGGTTTCCTGCTCTGGTGGCAGGGGCTGTATAAAAGGGGAGCCACCATGCGGCTGCCTCACTCTGGAGTTACAAATAAAGGACCAAGGTCACTACAGTTTGAGTACAACACATTGCCTCGTGTATTATTCATAGGTACATTGCAGACATAACAACTGGTGACGAGAATACGGACTTTCACGCGATTATGGCTACCTTTGGCACACTAAAAGACTCCGCAGAGGGTGATGATTGGGATGCCTTCATGGAAAGGCTTGAGCTACATTTTGTGGCAAAGACCTGGCAGGGTAGACAGACGCATTGGCGGAGAAGCGCAAGGCTATACTGCTGACCAGTTGAGGGCCCGAGGTCTACCGCCTCGTCAGGGATTTGCTGTCACCCACGAAGGCCAAGGAGAAGACATACGATGAGCTGAGTGAACTAATTCGCGACCAACTAAAACCAAAACAGAGCATCCTCACGGCCATGCACAGATTCTACGCAGACCTGAGGGCCAGGAGATTGCAAAATATGCTGCCGACCTCAGGAGACTTGCGGCACTATGTAATTCTGGCACGCACCTCAACGAAGCATTGCGAGACATCTTCGTTATAGAAATTGGTCACAAGGGCCTCCTTTACAAGCTATTATCTGCCGACACCACAGTCAACCTGCAGAAAACCATCAGCATCAGTCAGGAGTTCATGACCTTGACCTGCAGCACAAAGCAAATTATTCATCCAGTGGACTCAAACCCAGCAAGTACTGTACACAGAATGGTGCCTTTCACAGGCAAGACTGTAGAACGTGGCTCTGTCCAGGGCAGAGAGCACAGACCTCAGGGTTCCAGAACTCAGAGTCCGCCGAGGGGTGCTAATCGAATAGCACCATGCTGGCGTTACGGAGGAATGCATAGGGCTCACCAGTGTCGGTTTGCTAAGTGCGTATGCAAAGCCTGTAACACCAAGGCCTGTAAAAGAAATACGACTCACCATCTAGCAGAGGAGACGGTAGATGACTTTGAATCCAGCGGGGAGTGTGTGTTTTGGCCAGAGGGGCAGCTCAGCCCCAAGAAGAAGTGTATACCTGCACCACCGATTGTCCTCCAGTGAAGATGGAAGTCGAGATAAACGGCATGCCAGTCTTCATGGAAGTGGACACTTCATGGGAGCGAGCCAGTCAGTGATGAGCCAGGTGCCTTTGAGAGGCTATGGAACGAAAGATGACCCGAGCTGATTCCAGTACAGGAAAAGTTGCGCACCTACACCAAGGAGCTGATCCCTGTTCTTGGTAATGCGGATGTAAGTGTAATCCATAATGGCGAGGTGCACAAGTTACCTCTGTGGGTTGTTGCAGGTGATGGTCCAACGCTGCTCGGAAGAAGGTGGATGGGGAAGATCCAGTGGAAATGGGAAGACCTCTTTACTCCAGCAATCGATGTCCCCCGTGCTCAGAGGCAGAGCAAAACCTCACCTTCGCTTGGGCCAGGCACCAGAGAACAGACCAGCGCAGCACCTGAGGCACAGACCGTCCATCGCGACTGTGTGGCAATGATCCGACCGGAACGACGTAAAAGTACCTTCCCGGCTCCAGTGGCAGGACTCCTGGGGAGGAAGATCGAATTCACAGGCACTCTTCCAGCTTTTGTGGCAGAATCGCGGGAGCGAAGGATGAAGACAGTCGACCTCGAGAACAGAGGCAAGATGGCGTCCCTGCTGCAGCGAGGTGCAGCGTGGCTGGAAAAAAAGATGGCCGCGGCTAGACCACGAGGTGCAACGCTGAGGGACCAACACGTGGTGTCTGACAAAGGATTTGATTAGGGTAAAGCCAGCAGGGTTCTCATAAAGGAGATCTGCAACCAACTGAACATAAAGAGACATTGTATGCATGGCAATCAATGTAACGACCCGATTAAGAATGTAAAGAAAAAAATTTTGTTGCGAGATGTTGGGAATAGAGTGTCCCCAAAAGTAGCAAGCGAGCGAATTCGGGAGGGTAAATGCGCTGATCCTGATGTCCTGCCCCAGGTGTCCCCTCAAGTTATAGGCCAGTGACCTCAGGAGGGTGAAGGCACTGATCCTGATACCCTGCCCCAGGTCTATCCCACGCTGCAGGCACCCGATGGCACTATTCGCCGCGGACCCTGAAATGAAAACGGCGCCAATACGCGCAGTTGGCCACCGGTGCCCACCACCCGGGTGGAGACGGCACAGCCCCCAGACCCAGTCGCTACCTCGACCATGTCCGGGAGCGAAAGGTCAGAACCAATGAGTTCCCCAAACGGGACCTGGAACAGCCGGGTTCCCAACACCGTGAGAGAGCAGGCAGAAGATTCTGCAGCCCTCAAAGGAGGACAGGGAGGCCACACACATCTGTGGCTCTGCCCACCACTAGGCAACGGCAAAGGCCCTGAGTCCTGGCTCGGTGAGCGAACCAAGCCCATCCCGCTAGTAGGGGGCGCAGCGCCGCCATCAGACGACTAGGACCCCGTCCGGTTACTCTAGAACTAGCATCCTCGCATACCTGTACTGCTACCTCAGTACTGACCACGACTGAACCATGAATGCAATCTACCCAATCCTGGCGCACGACAGTAAAACGTAACGAATGTAAGTCATTGAACCAAGATGTCACGATACAAACTGTAAAAAAAAAATTGGTTTTCTTCCTTTCTTTGTACTTGCACTGTGTCCGATCCTGTATGTTAATGTAACGGGCCAGCTGCCTGATCTCGCTGTGGGGAGGGAGGGGGGAATGGATGTATGTATCCATGGGCACACACATGGATCACACCCAGAACCCACTGGAACCTCCACCGCATCATCGAACCATCCAATCTGGTAACCACTATCCAATGTTGTGACAAAATGATTTGGGGGTTAACAGGGAGAGAGCCAAGCCAAAGCACAGCCAAGGTGCAAGAACTATTGGCACTTAAGTCTGGGGAGAGCTAAGCCAGAGCACATTGTGCTAAGGTAATTGGCACAAAGGACTTGGGGGAGAGTGATGTTATCTATGCAGACTATAGATATACTCTCTGTGTAGTCACTGTATAGTTGCATAAGATGGAGATGCATAAGAAGGATAAGGGGTAAGTCATTTAGGACCGAGATGAGGAGAAACTTCTTCACTCAGATAATTGTGAACCTGTGGAATTCTCTACCACAGAAAGTTGTTGAGGCCAGTTCATTAGATATATTCAAAAGGGAGTTAGATGTGGCCCTTACGGCTAAAGGGATCAAGAGGTATGGAGAGAAAGCAAGAGTGGGGTACTGAAGTTGCATGATCAGCCATGATCATATTGAATGGTGGTGCAGGCTCGAAGGGCCGAATGGCCTACTCCTGCACCTATTTTCTATTGTTTCTATGTTTCTAAGCCAATTTTGGATCCAACTAGCCACTTTGCCTTGGATCCCATGGGCTTTAAACTTCATGACCAGTCTATCATGTAGGACGGTATCAAAAGCTTTGCCAAAGTCCATATCCACTACATTGTACGCACTGCCCTCATCGACCCTCCTGGTTACCTCCTCAAATAATTCCATGGTCAAACACTATCTTCCCTTAATAAATCCGTGCTGACTGTCCCTAATTAATCCATGCCTCTCCAAATGAAGATTTATCCTGTCCCTCAGGATTTTTTTGCAATAATTTTCCCACCACTGAGGTTAAGCTGTAATTACTTGGCCTATCCCTTTCTCCCTTCTTAAACAAGGGTACCACATTAGCAGTCCTCCAGTCCTCCGGCACTATGCCCAAATCCAAAGAGGGTTGGAAAATGATGGTCAAGGCCTCTGCTATTTCCTCTTTTACTTCGCTCAACAGCCTGGGATGCATTTCATCCATGTTAAGTCCTGACTCTAATGTACTGACTTACACGAGACACATGCTGAAGTCAAGATCACTCAGGACCTGCACCTTTAATTCCAGCTCTCCAGTGCTGCACTTGCCTGAGACCTCCCTTTATATACCTCAGTGGGACAGGTATGGAGTGTCTCCTGCAAGTGCACCCCTGGTGGTAAGGTATGCTTATTGTTACAGGTCATATCCAGTTACAGTCATGGTACGATACAGTTGTATACAGTAATGTGAGATACATGACATCATCCTCCCCCAAGGTCTTATTGCCTTTATAGATTCAGTCTCTCAGGTGGTCTCCGCTCTCACGTGGAGCGTCTTAGTTGTGGGTCAGTTATTTGCCTTGGTGCCTGTTTTTCATTCGGTGTGATTGCTGGTATCTCGCCTGGGCTGTCTGTTTCGTTCGGTGTGATTGCTGGTATCTCGCCTGGGCTGTCTGTTGAGACTGCCCTTTCCTCAGGTTGTTCCACCTGTTTGTCCACCAAGTGTGGTGTGAGTTCCACATTGTAGTCTGCCTCTGGTTCTTCAGTGTTATCAGTGAATCTACTTTTTACTTGTCTACATGCCTCCGGTAGGTTTGGCCATTGTCCATTTGTACAACCTGTAGCCTGTTTCCCTCTTTGTTTGTTACTATCCCTGCAAGACATTTGGGACCCCGGCCATAGTTTAGCACAAACACTTTGTCCCCTATCTCATTCCACCTCCCCCTCGAATTTCGGTTATGGTACTCAGTTAGCTTTTGACGCTTAGCCTCAACAATTTCATACATGTCTGGGAGGATTAACGAGAGCCTGGTCTTTAAGGTCCGTTTCATCAATAGTTGCACGGGGGGAACCCCAGTCAACGAATGCGGACGAGATCTGTATGCCAGCAGCAGTCGTGACAGGCAGCTCTGCAGCGTGGGACCTTGGATTCTGAGCATGCCTTGTTTAATGATCTGCACTGCTCGCTCCGCCTGGCCATTGGAGGCCGGCTTGATAGGTGCCGTCTTAACGTGATTTATACCGTGGTCAACTATAAAATCGTGAAATTCTGCACTGGTGAAGCACGGACCATTATCACTGACCAATATGTCAGGAATGCCGTGCGTTGCAAACATGGTTCTAAGGCTCTCCACAGTGGTGGAGATGATGCTCGAGTTTAAAATGGTGCACTCGATCCATTTTGAAAATGCATCAACGACTACGAGGAACATTTTGCCCATGAATGGGTCCACATAGTCTACATGCACCCGCGACCACGGTTTTGTGGGCCAGGGCCAGGGGCTTAGGGGGGCCTCCCTGGGGACATTACTGAGTTGGGCACAAATGGTGCACCGACGGACGCAGAGCTCCAAGTCCGCGTCAATGCCAGGCCACCAGACATGAGATCTGGCTGTGGCCTTCATAAGGACGATCCCCGGGTGCTCGTGATGGAGCTCCCGGACAAACGCCTCCCTGCCTCGTAAGGGCATAACTACTCGGCTGTCCCACATCAGGCAGTCTGCCTGTAGTGAGAGTTCATGCATGCGCCTATGGAAGGGTTTGACCTCCTCGGGGCAGGCATCGCGAGCCTCTGCCCAGTCACCGGTTAAAACACATCTTTTAACTAGAGATAACGTGGGGTCGCTGGTCGTCCAGGCTCTGATTTGGCGAGCCGTCATGGGCGAACCTGCGGATTCAAAGGAATTGATTGCCATGACCATCTCACAGTCCTGTTCGTCGGACCTTTCTGTGGTCGCCAGGGATAGCCTGCTAAGTGCATCGGCACAGTTGTCTGTGCCTGGTCTGTGCCTTATCGTGTAGTAGTAAGCCGCGAGCATGAATGCCCACCGCTGAATGCGCGCCGAGGCGTTGGCGTTGATTGCCTTGCACTCGGATAGTAGGGACGTGAGGGGTTTGTGGTCGGTTTCTAACGCAAACTTGGCCCCGAAAAGGTATTGGTGCATCTTTTTGACACCGTACACGCACGCGAGCGCCTCCTTCTCAACCATACCGTACCCGCGCTCCGCCTGCGAAAGTGACCTGGAGGCATAAGCAACGGGCTGCAACTTACCCGCATCATTGACGTGCTGTAAAACGCACCCAACCCCGTACGCCGATGCATCACACGTAAGGACTAACTTTTTACCTGGGTCAAAAAAGGCTAAAACACTGTTGGAACATAGAAGGTTGCGTGCCTTATTGAAGGCGCGTTCTTGGACGTCCCCCCATAACCAATCGCACCCCTTTCTGAGTAGCACATGGAGAGGCTCCAGCAGCGTGCTCAAGTTCTGCATAAAGTTCCCAAAGTAATTGAGTAGCCCAAGAAACGCGCGCAGTTCTGAGACATTCCGGGGTCTGGGTGCCAGGCGAATCGCTTCGGTTTTGGATTCGGTTGGGCGGATTCCATCAGCGGCAATCCTTCTGCCCAAAAATTCAACCGCAGGTGCGAGAAACAGACACTTGGATTTCTTAACTCTTAGGCCTACCTGATCCAGTTGACTTAGTCCTTCCTCAAGATTGCAGAGATGAGAGTCGGTGTCCCTGCCCGTGGTGAGTATGTCATCTTGAAACACAACCATCCCCGGGATGGACTTGAGCAGACTCTCCATGTTGCGCTGGAATATAGCAGCTGCCGACCTGATGCCGAATGGGCATCGATTGTACACAAAAAGGCCTCGATGTGTGTTGATGGTGGTGAGCACCTTAGACTCTTCGGTCAGTTCTTGCGTCATATACGCAGATGTGAGGTCAAGTTTCGAGAAAAGTTTTCCTCCAGCCAACGTGGCAAATAGGTCCTCCGCTCTGGACAGCGGGTATTGGTCCTGTAGGGAATCTCTGTTTATGGTAGACTTGTAATCCCCACAGATTCGCACGGATCCATCAGGCTTCATGACGGGGACGATGGGGCTTGCCCAGTCGCTGAATTCCACGGGAGAAATTATGTCTTCCCGCAGGAGCCGGTCCAGTTCGTGTTCAATCTTTTCCCTCATCACATAAGGCACAGCTCTAGCCTTGTGATGGACCGGTCTGACATTCTGTGTGATGTAGATTCTAACTATAGCCCCTTTGAAGGTGCCCACACCTGGCTGAAAGAGATGTTCAAAACGGCTTAGAACTGTTGAGCAGGAGGTCCATTCCTCTGACAACATGGCATGAACATCATCCCATTTCCAATTGAGTTCTGCTAGCCAGCTTCTCCCCAACAGGGCTGGGAGATCCCCGGGGACAATCCACAGAGAAAGTCGGTTCACCATCCCTTTGTGTGTGACTGAGAGCATGGCGCTGCCAAGGACTGGGATGATTTCTTTAGTATAGATCCTTAGTTTTGTGTCGATCTTTGTGAGTTTTGGTCTGTAGCTTTTGTGTGGTCACAGCAGTTCAAATTGTTGAACGCTCATGAGGGATTGACTGGCCCCCGTGTCCAGTTCCATGTTGACGGGTATCCCGTTGAGTAGAACCCTCATCATAATTGGAGGCATCTTGGTGTAAAAACAGTGGACATTGATCGTGTTAACCCGCTGTACCTCGGCGTCCCATGCACTGTTCCAACCGTCTTCTGGTCCGCTTTCCAACCCTTCCGATTCGTATACCAGCCGAGCTGCTGTTTTTCTGCACATGCGAGCCAGATGCCCTGTGTAGTTGCAGTTTCTGCAAACGGCATGCTGAAATCGACACACCCTGGTTGAGTGCCTTCGCCCACATCTCCAACACAGACCGTTTCCATTGTTTCCGAAGGATGAGCTGCATCTGGCTGATCTCCCTTGAGCTTCTCTCAATCTGTTGTTGATTGCTCGCATTGTGGGTTGATGAGGTGTGATCGGCCATTCATGTGGCCCTTGATTTTAATGGCTTTTGGCGCCACTGTCTTCTGTTGAAGGTCTGCTCTCCTGCCTTTGTCTGTGTGTGGGGGTAGCGGTTTGTTTCACAATGTGAACCCCTTGTTCCGATGCCTCGTTGGTTGTTGTACCTGAAGTATAGATCAGCCTCGTTTCTTCTTCTCCTGCCAAGAACGTCTGTGCGACCAGTGCTGCTGCCTCTAGAGTCAAGTTCTTAGTCTCTATAAGCTTTCGGAATATGCCTGCGTGGCCTATTCCTTCAATAAAAAAGTCTCTCAGTATCTCTCTCCTTAGTTCATCGGGGAACTCACATGAACTAGCCAGCCTCCGAAGTTCCGCCACAAAGTCGGGTATGCTTTGGCCCACACAGCGTCTGTAGTTGTAGAACCTATGTCTGGCCATGTGTAGACTGCTCGCTGGCTTCAGGTGGTCTCTCACCAGTGTGCTCAACTCCTCAAACGACTTGCTTGCTGGTTTCTCGGGTGACCTCGGTGGTGGGAAAATAGTTCGAGAAAATTCTGAGGGACCAGGATAAATCTTCATTTAGAAAGACATGGGTTAATCAGGGACAGTCTAATCGTGTCTGACTAATTTAATTGCATTTTTTGAGGAGGATACAAGGAGGTTCAATGAGGGCAGTGCATTTGATGTAATGCATATGGATTTTAGCATGTCTTCTAATAAGGTCCCACATGACAGACTGGTCACAAAAGTAAAAGTCTATGGGATCCAGGGCAAAGTGGCAAGTTGGATCCAAAATTGGCTCAGAGGCAGGAAGCAAAGGGTAATGGTTGGTGGTTGTTTTTGTGACTGTGGGGTTCTGCAGGGCTCAGTACTAGGTCCCTTGCTTTTTGCGGTATATATCAATGATTTAGATTTGAATACAGGGGTTATGATTAAGAAGTTTACAGATGATACAAAAATCGCTGTGTGATTGATAATGAAGAAGAAAGCTATAGACTGCAGGGAGATATCAGTGTACTGGTCAGATGGGCGGAACAGTGGCAAATGGAATTCAAACTGGAGAAGTGTGAGGTAATGCATTTGGGAAGGGCGATCAAGGCAAGGGAATACACATTAAATGTGTTGTGTATCTGTAAAGCATGCACTCCCATGTTCCGCCACCAGGGAGCGCATCCCCTCAAGTCCCAAGGGATTCTAGCATCCCTTGGGAGCACTGTATATAGGCCGGCCCCTAAGGCCTGTTCCTCACTCTGGAGTGTCTTAATAAAGACTGAGGTCACTGTTACTTTAACCTCCCTGTGTGCAGTTTCATCTGTGTTAGGAACACAATAACTGGCAACGAGTATACGAATCCAATGCAAAGATGCAGCAAACTGTGGACATTCTGGAGAAGTTCTCGGAGGGTGAGGACTGGGAAGCCTATGTCGAACGGTACTTTGAAGCCAATGAGCTGGATGGAGAAGGAAGCGCTGCAAAAAGGAGAGCGGTCCTCCTCACGGTCTGCGGGGCACCGACCTACAGCCTCATGAAGAATCTTCTGGCTCCAGTGAAACCCAGAGATAAGTCATATGAGGAGCTGTGTACATTGGTTCTGGAGCATCTTAACCCAAGGGAGAGCGTGCTGATGGCGAAGTATCAGTTCTACACGTGCCAGCGATCTGAAGGTCAGGGAGTGGCGAGATACATCGCCAAGCTAAGGCGACTTGCAGGACAATGTGAGTTTCATAGCTACCTGGAGCAGATGCTTTGTTGTACTGGGCATTGACCACGAGACCATACTGCGAAAACATTTGACTGTAGAGACACCGACCCTCAGTAAGGCCATTGCGATAGCACAGGCGTTTATGTTCACCAGTGATAACACCAAACAAGTCTCTCAGCACACAAGTGCTAGCAAAGTTCATAAATTAACTGGAACTGTGTTTGCGAGCAGAAATGTACAGGGCAGAAACCACGAATGTGCAACTGCCAGCAGGCCTCAGGTGACCCAGATGACTACGCAACAAAGGATGAATGCAAGGCAATTCACACCTTGCTGCCGTTGTGGAGGCTTCCATTCAGCCTATTCATGCCGATTCAAAAGGTATGTTTGCAAGAGCTGTGGAACAATGGGGCACCTCCAACGAGCTTGCAAACGAGCTGCAAGCTCTGCAAAACCTGCTAACCACCACGTGGCAGAGGAAGATCGGTCCATGGTGGATCAAAGCAATTTCGAGCCTCAGAGAGAGGAGGCAGATGCTGAAGTACATGGGGTGCACATATTTTTGATGAAATGTTCACCTATAATGCTAAACGTAAAATTGAATGCCTTACCCATAGCCATGGAACTGGGCACTGGTGCTAGCCAATCCATCATGAGTAAAAAGATGTTTGAGAGACTGTGGTGCAACAAGACACTCAGACCAGCCCTGAGCCCCATCCACACGAAACTGAGAACGTACACCAAAGAGCTCATCACTGTCCTGGGCAGTGCCATGGTCAAGGTCACCTACGAGGGCACGGTGCACGAACTGCCACTCTGGATTGTCCCGGTCGATGGCCCCCTCATTGCTTGGAAGGAGCTGGCTGGGCAAAATCCGCTGGAACTGGGATGACATCCGAGCACGGTCACATGTCGATGAGGCCTCATGTACCCAGGTTCTGAACAAATTTCCTTCCCTTTTTGAGCCAGACATTGGAAACTTTTCCAGGCCGAAGGTGCAGATCCACTTGGTCCCAGAGGCACAACTCATTCACCACAAGGCGGGAGCAGTACCTCACATGATGAGGGAGAGAGTGGAAATCGAGCTGGACAGGCTGCAACGCGAAGGCATCATCTCCCCAGTGGAAATCAGTGAGTGGGCCAGCCCGATTGTTCCAGTATTCAAAAGTGATGGCACGGTCAGGATTTGCGGCGATTATAAAGTATGAATTAATCGTTTCTCGCTACAGGACCAATACCCGCTACCTAAGGCAGACGACCTATTTGCGACGCTGGCAGGAGGCAGGACGTTCACCAAGCTCGACCTGACTTCGGCCTACATGACGCAGGAGCTGGAGGAGGCTTCAAAGGGCCTCACCTGCATCAACATGCACAAGGGACCGTTCATCTACAACAGATGCCCGTTTGGAATTCGGTTGGCTGCAGCGATCTTCCAGAGAAATATGGAGAGCCTAATCAAGTCGGTACCATGCACAGTGGTTTTTCAGGACGACATATTGGTCACGGGTCGGGACACCATCGAGCACCTACAAAACCTGGAGGAAGTCCTCCAGCGACTGGATCGTGTAGGGCTGCGGCTGAAGAGGTCGAAATGTGTCTTCATGGCAACATGAAGTGGAGTTTTTGGGGAGAAATATTGCGGCGGACGGCATTCGGCCCACAGACGCCAAGACAGAGGCGATCAGGAACGCGCCCAGGCCACAGAACGTCACGAAGCTGCGGTCGTTCCTGGGGCTCCTCAACTATTTTGCTAACTTCCTATTGGAGTTAAGCACCGTCTTAGAGCCCCTACATGTGTTATTGAGTAAAGGTGAGAGCTGGGTATGGGGAAAAAACCAAGTAATTGCTTTTGAGAAAGCCAGAAACATTTCATGCTCTAACAAGCTGCTTGTATTGTATAACCCATGTAAAAGACTTGTGCTAGCATGTGATTCATCGTCATACGGAGTCGGTGTGTATTACAACAAGCTAACGTTGCGGGGAAGTTGCAACCTGTCACCTATGCCTCCAGGAGCTTGTCTAAGGCTGAGAGGGCCGACAGCATGATTGAGAAAGAGGAATTAGTGTGTGTGTTCAGGGTAAAGAAAATGCATCAGCACCTGTTTGGCCTCAAATTTGAGCTGGAAACCAATCACAAGCCCCTCATATCCCTGCTCGCTGAAAACAAGGGGATAAATACTAATGCCTCAGCCCGCATACAAAGGTGGGCACTCACGCTATCAGCGTATAACTATACCATCCGCCACAGGCCAGGCACCGAGAACTGTGCGGATGCTCTGTCGGCTACCATTGCCCACGACGGGGGTGGAAATGGCGCAGCCTGCAAACTTGCTGATGGTGGCGCAGCCCGCAGACTTGTTGATGGTCATGGAAGCGTTTGAAACTGATAAATCACCTGTCACGCCCGCCAGATTAGGACTTGGACCAGCCAAGATCCTGTGCTGTCCCGAGTAAAAAACTGCATGGGAGCTGGGCCAGCATCCCCGTTGAAATGCAAGAGCTAATCAAGCCGTTCCAGCGGCGAAAGGACGAGCGGTCCATTCAGGCAGACTGATTGTTGTGGGGTAACCACGTAGTGCTGATCAAAAAGGGCAGGGAGACGTTCATCTCGGATCTCCACAACACACACCCGTGTATAGTAGTGATGAAAGCGATAGCCAGATCCCACGTGTGGTGGCCCGGTATCGACTCTGACTTAGAGTCCTGTGTACGGCAATGCAGCTTGTGTGCCCAGTTGAGCAACGCGCCCAGAGAGGCACCACTAAGTTTGTGGTCCTGGCCCTCCAGACCATGGTCGAGGATCCATGTCGACTATGCGGGCCCGTTTCTCGGTAAAATGTTCCTGATGGTGATGGATGCTTTTTCAAAATGGATTGAATGTGAAATAATATCGGGAAGCACCGCCACCACCACCATTGAAAGCCTGAGGGCCATGTTTGCAACCCACGGCCTGCCTGACATACTGGTCAGTGACAACGGGCCATGTTTCACCAGTGCCGAATTTAAAGAATTCATGACCCGCAATTCGATCAAACATGTCACCTCAGCCCCGATTAAACCAGCCTCCAATGGGCAGGCAGAGCGGGCAGTACAAACAATTAAACAGAGCCTTAAGCGAGTCACAGAAGGCTCACTCCAAACCCGCCTGTCCTGAGTACTGCTCGAGACCCCACTCGCTCACAGTGGTGCCCCCGACTGAGCTACTCATAAAAAGGACACTTAAAACTAGACTCTCGCTGGTTCACCCCAACCTGCATGATCAGGTAGAGAGCAGGCGGCAGCAACAAAATGTAAACGATGGTCGTGCCACTGTGTCACGGGAAATTGATCTGAATGACCCTGTGTATGTGCTAAACTATGGACATGGTCCCAAGTGGATCGCGGGCACGATGATAGCTAAAGAAGGGATAGGGTGTTTGTAGTCAAACTAGACAATGGACAAATTTGCAGAAAGCACCTGGACCAAACGATGCTGCGGTTCACAGACTGTCCTGAACAACCCACAGCAGACACCACCTTTTTCGAGCCCACAACACACACAAAGGATCAATGACACCACCCCGGACCAGGAAATTGAACCCATCATGCCCAACAGCCCAGCAAGGCCAGGCTCACCCAGCAGCCCTGCAAGGCCAACAACACGCCAGCCCAGCAAGGGCACAGCCAACACACCAGAACAGACATTTGTACCGAGGCAGTCCACCAGGGAAAGAAAGGCTCCCGACCGCCTCACCTTGTAAATAGTTTTCACTTTGACTTGGGGGGGGGAGTGATGTTGTGTATCTGTAAAGCATGCACTCCCATGTTCCACCACCAGGGAGTGCTTCCCCTGAAGTCCCAAGGGATCCGAGCATCCCTTGGGAGCAAAGTATAGAAGCCGACCCCTAAGGCCTGTTCCTCACTCTGCAGTGTCTTAATAAAGACTGAGGTCACTGTTACTTTAACCTCCCTGTGTGCAGCCTCATCTGTGTTCGGAGCACAATAAAATGGTCGGACATTGAGATGTGTACAGGAACAAGGGGAGTGCAGATCCACAGATCCCTGAAGGTAGCAGGCCGGGTGGATAAGGTGGTTAAGAAGGCATACGGAATACTTGCCTTTATTAGCCGAGGCATGGAATACAAGAGCAGGTAGGTTATGCTTGAATTGTATAAAACACTAGTTAGGTCACAGCTAGAGTACTGCATGCAGTTCTGGTCAGGTTGAGGGGGTGGGGCCTTGGTTGGTGTGAGGGGGCGGGGCCTTGGTTGGTGTGAGGGGGCGGGGCCCTTGGTCGGGTTGAGGAGGGCGGGCCTTGGTTGGGTGCGGGGGCGGAGCCTTGGCTGGGGTGAGAGGGCGGGGTCTTGGTCGGGTTGAATGTGACGGAGCCTTGATTGGTGTGAGGGGGCAGGATCATGGTCAGTGCCAGTGAGCAGGGCCCTTGGTCGGGTTGAGAAGGGCGGGCCCTTGGTCAGATGAGGAGGCGGGGCCTTGGTTGGGGTGAGGGGGCGGAGCCTTGGTCGGGGTGAGGGGACAGGGCCCTTGGTCGCGTTGAGGAGGCCAGGACCTTGGTTGGGGTGAGGGGGTGGGATCGTTGGTCACATTGAGGAGGGCAGGGCCTTAGTCGGGATGAGGGCGTGGGGCCCTTGATCAGGTTGAGGAGGGCGGGGCCTTGGTGGGTTGAGTGGTGTGGGGTTGGTCGGGGTGAGGGGGCGGGGCCTTAGTCGGGGTAAGGGAGTGGGGCCCTTGGTTGGGGTGAGAGGGCAGGGCCTTGGTCGGAGTGAGGGGGCGGTGCCTTGGTTGGGTTGAGGGGGCGGGCCTTGGTCAAGGTGAGGGGCGGGGCCTTGGTCGGGTTGAGGTGGGGCGGGGTCTTGGTCGGGGTGAGGGAGTGTGGCCTTAGTCGGGGTGAGGGGGCGTGGCTTTGGTCGGGCTGAGGGGGCATGGCCTTAGTCGGGGTGAGGGGGCGGGGTCTTGGTCGGGTTGAGGGAGCATGGCCTTGGTCTGGGTGAGGGGGCGTGGCCTTGGTCGGGGTGAGGGGACGGGGCCTTAGTCGGGGTGAGGGGGCGGGGTCTTGGTCGGGTTGAGGGACCAATCACAGGAAAGGTTGCAGTTGGACGGGGATGGAGCAGCTCAAGCGGCCTGTGGGGCGACGTCAGGTAGATGCAGTCTGGGCCCAGGGGACGCGGGGTGGGGGGAAATGTGGGCCTGGCTCGGGTGCGAGGGTCCCTGGCTGCACCGGGGCATCTGTCTAGCTTCATTGGGCTAGGCGTTGGTTCCCGAGCCTGGTCCCCAGACCCCGTAATCGCCTGAAACTATTACTCGGCAATGCAGAAGTTCCATGACCTGTCCAAAGGTGCCGGGTCCGCTGCGATTCCAGAATCTTCCGTTGTCATTAAAGCCCAGTAACTGACTGGATGACTGGAACTTGAAACTGGCTCCTTCACCGACTGCAGGACAAACTGTTCTCCCCCCTGTCATTATAATTGCTTCATGAGTTCTTTGCTTAAGATTTTATAGCAACACATTGCTGTGAAGAACTAGTTGGTTTATTAACAAAGGTTTAACAATCACACTACACATTACCAGTTCATCCACCAGGCTCACACCAGCCTGCCTCATCGTGGATCCCCTGAACCAACTGACTGGAGTTTTATTGAGTCTTACATAAGAAATAGGAGCAGGAGTAGGCCATACGGCCCCTCGAGCCTGCTCCACCATTTAATACAATCATGGTTGATCTGATCATGGACTCCCTGCCCGCTCCCCATAATACCTTATTCTCTTATCGGTGAAGAAACTGTCTATCTGTCTTAAATTTATTCAATGACCCAGCTTCCACAACTCTCTGAGGCATAGAAACATAGAAACATAGAAAATAGATGCAGGAGCAGGCCATTCAGCCCTTCGAGTTTGCACCACCATTCAATAAGATCATGGCTGATCATTCCCCTCAGTACCCCTATCCTGCTTTCTCTCCATATCCCTTGATCCCCTGAGCCGTAAGGGCCATATCTAACTCACTCTTGAATATATCCAATGAACTGGCATCAACAACTCTCTGCGGCAGGGAATTCCACAGGTTAACAACTCTCTGAGTGAAGAAGTTTCTCCTCATCTCAGTCCTAAATGGCCTACCCCTTATCCTAAGACTATGTCCACTGGTTCTGGACTTCCCTAACATCGGGAACATTCTTCCCGCATCTATGTCCAGTCCTATCAGAATCTTATACGTTTCTATGAGATCCTCTCTAACCCTTCTAAACTCCAGTGAATAAAGGCCCAGTTGATCCAGTCTCTCCTCATATGATAGTCCAGCCATCCCTGAAATCAGTCTGATAAACCTTCGCTGCACTCCCTCAATAGCAAGAATGTCTTTTCTCAGATTAGACCAAAACTGAACACAATATTCCAGGTGAGGCCTCACTAAGGCCCTGTACAACTGCAGCAAGACCTCCCTGCTCCTATACTGAAATCCAAGAGCTATGAAGGCCAACATGCCATTTGCCTTCTTCACCGCCTGCTGTACCTGCATGCCAACTTTCAATGACTGATGAACCATGACACCCAGGTCTCGTTGCACCTCCCCTTTTCCTAATCTGCCGCCATTCAGATAATATTCTGCCTTCGCATTTTTACCCCCAAAATGGATTACCTCACATTTATCCACATTATACTGCATCTGCCATGCATTTGTCCACTCACCTAACCTGTCCAAATCACCCTGCAGCCTCTTAGCGTCCCCCTCACAGCTCACACCACCACCCAGTTTAGTTTCATCTGCAAACTTGGAGATATTACACTCAATTCCTTCATCTAAATCATTAATGTATATTGTAAATAACTGGGGTCCAAGCACTGAGCCTTGCGGCACTCCACTAGTCATGGCCTGCCATTCTGAAAAGGACCCGTTTATCCCGACTCTCTGCTTCCTGTCTGCCAACCAGTTCTCTATCCACGTCAATACATTACCCCCAATACCATGTGCTTTGATTTTGAACACCAATCTCTTGTGTGGGACCTTGTCAAAAGCCTTTTGAAAGTCCAAATACACCACATCCATTGGTTCTCCCTTGTCCACTCTACCAGTTACATCCTCAAAAAATTCCAGAGGATTTGTCAAGCATAATTTCTCCTTCATAAATCCATGTTGACTTGGTCCGATCCAGTCGCTGCTTTCGAAATGTGTTGCTATTTCATCCTTAATGATTGGTTCCAACATTTTCCCCACTACTGATGTCAGGCTAATTGGTCTATAATTACCCGTTTTCTCTCTCCCTCCTTTTTTAAAAAGTGGTGTTTCATTAGCTACCCTCCAGTCCATAGGAACTGATCCAGAGTCGATAGGCTGTTGGAAAATGATCACCAATGCATCCACTATTTCTAGGGCTACTTCCTTAAGTACTCTGGGATGCAGACTGTCAGGCCTCGGGGATTTATCGGCCTTCAATCCCATTAATTTCCCTAAAACAATTTCCCGCCTAATAAGGATATCCTTCAGTTCCTCCTTCTCACTAGTACATTCCTTCATAAAGACAGAACCGAAGTATTCGTTCAATTGGTCTGCCATTTCTTTGTTGCCCATTATAAATTCACCTGAAACCGACCTATGTTTGTCTTTACTAATCTTTTTCTCTTCACATATTATTGAAGCTTTTGCAGTCAGTTTTTATGTTCCCTGCAAGCTTCCTCTCATACTCTATTTTCCCCCTCTTAATGAAACCCTTAGTCCTCCTCTGTTAAATTCTAAATTTCTCCCAGTCCTCAGGTTTGTTGCTTTTTCTGGCCAATTTACATGCCTCTTCCTTGGTTTTAAAACTATCCTTAATTTCCCTTGTTAGCCACAGGGATGTACAATTGTTGAAGTTCATCCATGTGATCTTTAAATGTTTGCCATTGCTTATCCACCGTCAACCCTTTAAGTATCCTTTGCCAGTCTATTCTAGCCAACTCACGCCTCATACCGTCGAAGTTACCTTTCCTTAAGTTCAGGACCCTAGTTTCCGAATTAACTATGACACTCTCCATCTTAATAAAGAATTCTACCATATTATGGTCACTCTTTCCCAAGGGGCCTCGTACAACAAGATTGCTAATTAGTCCCTTCTCATTACACATCACCTAATCTAGGATAGCCAGCTCTCTAGTTGGTTCCTCGACATATTGGTCGAGAAAACCATCCCTAATACACTCCAAGAAATCCTCCTCCACCGCATTACTATCAGTTTGGTTAGCCCAATCAATATGTAGATTAAAGTCGCCCATAATAACTGCTGTACCTTTATTGCACACATCCCTTATTTCTTGTTTGATGCTGTCCCCAACCTCACTACTACTGTTTGGTGGTCTGTACACAACTCCCACCAGCGTTTTCTGCCCTTTGGAATTCCGCAGCTCCACCCATACCGATTCCACATCATCCAAGCCAATGTCCTTCCTTACTATTGCATTAATTTCCTCTTTAACCAGCAACAACACCCCGCCTCCTTTTCCTCTCTGCCTATCCTTCCTGAATGATGAATACCACTGGATGTTGAGTTCCCAGCCTTGGTCACCCTAGAGCCATGTCTCCGTGAAGCCAATTACATCATATCCGTTAACTGCTGTCTGTGCAGTTAATTCATCCACCTTATTCCGAATACTCCTCGCATTGAGGCACAGAGCCTTCAAGCTTGTCATTCTAACACACTTTGCCCCTTTAGAATTTTGCTGAAATGAGGCCCTTTTTGTTTTTTGCCTTGGGTTTCTCTGCCTTCCACTTTTACTATTCTCCTTTCTATCTTTTGCTTCTGCCTCCATTTTATTTCCCTCTGACTCCCTGCATAGGTTCCCATCCCCCTGCCATGTTAGTTTAACGCCTCCACAACAGCACTAGCAAACACGCCCCCCAGGACATTGGTTCCAACCTTGCCCAGGGTGCAGACCGTCCGGTTTGTACTGGTCCTACCTCCCCCAGAACCGGTTCCAATGTCCCAGGAATTTGAATCCCTCCCTTGGGCACCACTCCTCAAGCCACGTGTTCATCTGAGCTATCCTGCGTTTCCTACTCTGACTAGCACGTGGCACTGGTAGCAATCCTGAGATTACTACTTTTGAGGTCCTACTTTTTAATTTAGCTTCTAGCTCCCTAAGTTCGTCTTGTAGGAGCTCATCCCGTTTTTTATCTATATCGTTGGTACCTATATGCACCACGACAACTGGCTGTTCACCCTCCCTTTTCAGAATGTCCTGCACCTGCTCCGAGACATCCTTGACCCTTGCACCAGGGAGGCAACATACCATCCTTGAGTCTTGGTTGCGGCCGCAGAAACGCCTATCTAGTCCCCTTACAATCGAATCCCCGATCACTATCGCTCTCCCATTCTTTGTCCTGCCCTCCTGTGCAGCAGAGCCAGCCACGGTGCCATGAACTTGGCTGCTGCTGCTCCCCCCTGATATGTCATCCCCCTCAACAGTGCCTAAAGCAGTGTACCTGTTTTGCAGGGGGATGACCGCAGGGGATCCCTGCACTACCTTCCTTGCACTGTTCTTCCTGTTGGTCACCCATTTACTATCTGGCTGTGTACCCTTTACCTGCTGTAAGACCAACTCGCTAAACGTGCTATTCACGGCATCCTCAGCATCGCGGATGCTCCAGAGTGAATCCACCCGCAGCTCCAGTGCCGCACTGCGGTCCGTCAGGAGCTGGAGGCGGGTACACTTCCCGCACACCTCGTCGTCAGGGACACCAGAAGCGTCCCTGACTTCCCACATAGTACAGGTGGAGCATAACACGTGCCCAAGCTGTCCTGCCATGACTTAACCCTGAGACCAACTGAATTTGGCAACAGCAATGCTAAAGGTTACTTACTGATATAAAAAAGAAAAAAAGAAAAGCTACTTACCAATCACCAACCAATCATTTGCCCCCTTGGCTGTGACGTCAACCTTTCGATTTCTTTCTACATCTTTTTTGCCTCTGACTCGACGCTGCTCCTCCTCCTCGCTCTCCCACAACCAATTCCACAGATTTACAACCCTCTGAGAGAAGAACTTCCTCCTCATCTCTGTTTTAAATGGACAGCCCCTTATTTTAAGATCATGCCCTCTAGTTCTAGTCTCTCCCATCAGTGGAAACATCCTCTCTGCATCCACCTTGTCAAGCCCCCTCATAATCTTATATGTTTCGATAAGATCACCTCTCATTCTTCTGAATTCCACTGAGTAAAGGCCCAACCTACTCAACCTTTCCTCTTAAGTCAACCCCCTCATACCCGGAATCAACCGAGTGAACCTTCTCTTAAATGCCTCCAAAGCAAGTATATCCTTTCTTAAATATGGAAACCAAAACTGCACGCAGTATTCCAGGTGTGGCCTCACCAATACCTTATATAGCTGTAGCAAGACTTCCCTGCTTTTATACTCCATCCCCTTTGCAATAAAGGCCAAGATACCATTGGCCTTCCTGATCACTTGCTGTACCTGCATACTATCCTTTTGTGTTTCATGCACAAGGACCCCCAGGTCCCGCTGTACTGCAGCACTTTGCAATCTTTCTCCATTTAAATAATAACCTGCTCTTCGATTTTTTCTTGTGAACATCACATGACTGGCTAAGTCACTCACAACTCAACAGCTCTACAACTATTTTGTGTAGACTCAATAATCAAGTGCCCCCTGATAAAGGGTGGGGGGGCGGGTGTCACACTCCAAAAACTTTTCAAGTGCCCCCTTGTTCTTTTTTTTGAGGGCACCAAAAACACAAATTATACAAGTGCCCCCTGGCTAAAACGGGGGCGGTTGGGGGGGCACTAAAACCAACAAACATAGACAAATTAAACTTTAGACATTCAGGATCAAATTAAAATTGGGTTGCCGGGGGTAATGATGCACTCCAGTCCCTCCGGCGCCCACCTCTCGCGGAAGGCCGCGAGCGTACCGGTGGACAGCGTGTGCTCCATATCCAGGGACACCCGGCCTCAGATGTAACCGCGGAAGAGAGGCAGGCAGTCGGGCTGAATGACCCCCTCGACCGCCCGCTGCCTGGACCGGCTGATGGCCCCCTTGGCCAGGCCCAGGAGCAGTCCTACGAGGAGGCCTTCCGACCTGCCCCGCTCCCCTCCGCACAGGGTGCCCAAAGATCAGGAGCGTGGGACTGAAGTGCAACCAGAATTTGAGGAGCAGCCCCTTCAAATATTGGAACAGGGGCTGCAACCTCGCACATTCAATATATACGTGGAACACGGACTCCTCCAGACCACAGAAATTACAGGCGGCCTGGGAGCCCGTGAACCGACTTAAAAACTTATTGCACGGAGCCCTCCAGGATAAGTCCCCAATAAATAAATGGTCAACAGCTCTACAACTATTTTGTGTTGTAAACTTTAATCAAGTGCCCCCTGATTAAAGTGGGTGCACATTCCAAAACACTTCTTAAGTGCCCCCTTGTTTTTTTAAAAAATGTTTTCAGGGCACTAAAACACAAATTATACAAGTGGCTAAAAAGGGGTAGGCACAAAAAACCGGCACAATAAACAAATTAAACTTTAGACAAAACATTAAATTAAAATTTGGTTGCCGGGGGTGATGATGCACTCCAGTCCCTCCGGCGCCCTCCTGTGATCATTCTCACAGGTTCATACATTACACCCCACCCCCCACCCCCCTCCCCCACACAGACTGTAGGAAACACTGTTACCCTCACCCCACCCCCCCACAATTTATATAGAGAAAAAATACCTGTGTCGTGTTACAGGGGGTCCGTGGAGTTTTTATATCACGGGGCGGGGCCTCAGAATCATAGGAGTTGAGAAGGCCCGATAGAAGGAATGTTCTCTTGAGACTGTTTATTCTGTAACAATTGTGGTTCAAACTGCTCCACTCTCAGTTACCCTTCAGTAACCCTTGATTACAACATTTTTGCCAGGTGACCGTTGAGCCGCCCTCTATTTTTATCCACAGAGGTTCTTTGTTAAATTGAGTAAGCTAGGTGAAAGGTCATGGCTACAAATGCTGAAAAGAGTAGGAGAGAGTATGAGGCCAGTCAGCAATTTGTGGTTTGGTGAGGCTTAGCTTGGGTTTAAAAAGGCTGGAGATTGTAGAAGGAAGGGAAACATGAAGCGGGGAAGGACTTCCTCTCTTATTTGTTCATGGGATGTGGGCATCACTTGCAAGGCCAGCATTTATCGAATTTAAAAATTATAGGGAACATTGGTAGTCACTGCTGTAACGTAGGGGCAAAATTTGTGCACAGCAAGGCTCCACAAACAGCAATGCGATAAATGGCCAGATAATCTGGTTTTAGTGGTGTTGATTGAGGGGTAAATATAGGCCACAATGCCAGAGAGAAATGCTCTGCTCTTCAAATTGTGTCATCTGATCTTTTGCATCCACCTCAGAGGCCAGATGAGACCACATCTTTTATTTTATTCGTTCCTGGGATGTTGGCGTCGCTGGCAAGGCCGGCATTTATTGCCCATTCCTAATCGCCCTTTGAGAAGGTGGAGGTGAGCCGCCTTCTTGAACCACTGCAGTCCGTGTGCTCCCAAAGTGCTGTTAGGAAGAGAATTCCAGGATTGTGACCCAGCGACGATGAAGGAACAGCGATATCTTTCCAAGTCAGCATGGAGTGTGACTTGGAGGGGAACTTGGAGGTGATGCTGTTCCCAAGCACCTGTTGCCCTTGCCCTTCTGGGTGGTAGAGGTCGCGGGTTTGGGAGGTGCTGCCGAAGAAGCCTTGGCGAGTTGCTGCAGTGCATCTTGTAGATGGTGCACACTGCAGCCACGGTGCGCCGGTGGTGGAGGGAGCGAGTGTTTAAGGTGGTGGATGGGGTGCCAATCAAGCGGGCTGCTTTGTCCTGGATGGTGTCGAGCTTCTTGAGTCTTGTTGGAGCTGCACTCCTCCAGGGCAAGTGGAGAGTATTCCATTACCCCGCCACAGTTTTGAAGTCTTGGGCAGCAGGAATGAGCTCGATCAAGAGACATCGCCGTGATGCTTTGGTTTCAGAGCCGGGAGGAATCAGGAAGGAGGAAGAACAATGGCGGACTGGGTATTTAGAGTTCAGGACGACCACAAGAGCAACAACGACCACGTGAGTATGGCTCAAATGGAAGGGCCCAAAAAAGGTTGGGACTGCCTTGTCTCACACATGAAGAACAACCGTTGGGTGAGGTACCTCGAGAGGGTAATGTCGCCAACGCTGCTTGGACACATTCCTGGACATTTCATCACATGACCTCCCACCGCTCCAGCCCAATTGCTTATTTTTTCCAAACCCAGGCAAATCCACAAGGCGGGAATGCTTAAACAAGGCCAATTAACACTTTGACTTTAGGGAACACCATCCTTATTATCGAAGCCCATTCAGCCCATCCTGTCTGTGCCGGCTCTTTGAAAGACTCGTCTCCATAGCAGAGTAAATGTCTCCTTTTCAAGTAATGATCTAATTCCTTTTTGAAAGCTCCCACTGAATCTGCTTCCGCCGCCCTTTCAGACAGGGCTCTCCAGATCACAACAACTCGCTGCATAAATAAAACTTTTCTTCATCTCCTGACTGGATATTTTGCCAATTATCTTAAATCTGTATCCCTTGGTCTTTTGTGTCACGAATGTTGCAACAAGCCAAACAAAAAAATAATTTTCACATAAAATGTTCACTGGGCATGCCACAGAAAGTTCCTTTGAGGATAGTAAAAAAGTTTTCAAAGCAGCATTTTAACAACTTCTTTGTAGGCAAGTCCAAAATAAACTTAGCTGAAGCCTGTTATGTCTTGAATAAAGAGTCAGACTAGATACTGCAAGCTCAAAGTAAGGTGTGACCGTAGTCCTTTATTACAGATCTCAGAGTGGCTCTCCAGCCTGTGAGGCCTCCTTATATCCAGGTGCTCCCAAGGGATTGTGGGATCCCTTGGGGCTCCAGGGGATAAGCCTCCTGATGGTTAGACATGGTAATTACAGGCTTACATACATAACAGTACTCCCCCCCCCCCCACCCCGCCCAAAGTCAATAGTGTAACTATTTACAATGTGAGTCGATCTGGGGCCTTCCTTTCCCTGGTTCATCGTCTCGGTGCAAATGCTGGTTTTGGTGAGTCGTTTCTTGGGCCCTCGCTGGGCTGCTGTACAGCTGGCCTTGCTGGGCTGCTGGGGGTGGTGAGTCCTGCTGGGCTGCTGCGGGTGATGGGTTCTGCTTCGTGGTCAACCGCTGGGTCGGTTGCCACTTGTGTGTGTGTTGGAGGGTCGAAAAAGGTGGAGTTTATTGTGGGTTGTTCTGGATAGTCCGTAAATTTGAGTTTGGTTTGGTCCAAGTGTTTCCTGCAGGTGAGTCCATTTGAGAGTTTGACCACAAACACCCTACTCCCCTCTTTGGCTAAAACAGTGTCAGGAAGCAACTTGGGACCTTGTCCATAGTTCAACACAAATACAGGATCATTTATCTCAATTTCACATGACACATTTGCACGATCATGATATGTATTCTGTTGAAGCCACCTGTTCTCTACCTGTTCGTGTAGATCAGGGTGTACTGACGAGAGCCTTGTCTTAAGTGCATTTTTCATGAGCAGTTCAGCGGGAGGGACCCCAGTGAGCGAGTGGGGTCTTGTGCGGTAACTGAGCAGGACTCGGGATAAGCGAGTCTGCAGTGAGCCTCCAGTTACCCTTTTCAAGCTCTGCTTGATTGTTTTAATTGCTCGTTCTTCCTGACTGTTGGACGCTGGTTTGAAAGGGACAGATGTGACATGTTTGATCCCATTGCGGGTCATGAACTCCTTGAACTCGGCATTGGTAAAGCACGGCCCATTGTCACTTACAAGGATATCAGGCAGGCCGTGCGTGACAAACATGGCCCGTAGGCTTTCAATGGTGGCAGTGGACGTGCTTGCCGACATTATCACACATTCAATCCATTTGGAGTAGGCATCGACAACCACTAAGAACATTTTCCCAAGAGTGGGCCTGCATAGTCGACATGGACCCTGGACCACGGTTTGGAGGGCCAGGATCACAAACTTAGTGACGCCTCCCTGGGTGCATTGCTTAACTGTGAACATGTATTACATTTTGCACGCAGCACTCTAAGTCTACATCGATACCAGGCCACCACACGTGGGATCTGGCTTTCGCTTTCATCATTACGATGCCTGGGTGGCTGCTGTGGAGATCACTGGTGAAAGTGTCCCGGCCCTTTTATGGCACCACTACCCGATTACCCCATAGGAGGCAATCTGCCTGCATAGACATTTCATCTT
Organism: Pristiophorus japonicus; assembly: GCF_044704955.1. Classification (NCBI taxonomy): domain Eukaryota; kingdom Metazoa; phylum Chordata; class Chondrichthyes; family Pristiophoridae; genus Pristiophorus; species Pristiophorus japonicus. The sequence goes on along the minus strand of NC_091979.1, from coordinate 25,712,416 downwards.
TGCGCCGACAGTAAGAGGTCCTGGCTCGTCCAGGTTCTAATCTGTCGGGTGTTAACAGGTGATTGCTCTCTCGAATGCTTCCATTACCATAACTAAATCTACAGGCTGTGCCATCTCCACAGTTTTCTGTGCCTGGCCTGTGGCGGATGGCCTAGTTGTATGCAGACAGCGTGAGCGCCCATCTCTAGATGAGGGCTGATGCATTCGTATTTATCCCTTGCTTTCAGAAAAGAGGGACATAAGCAGCTTATGGTCAGTTTCCAATTCAAATTTGAGCCCGAACAGATATTGATGCATTTTCTTTACCCCGTAAACACACGCTAACGCTTCATTTTCGATCATGCTGTAGGCCCTTTCGGCCTCAGACAGACTTCTGGATGCATAAGCAACCAGTTGCAATTTCCCAAATTCATTAGTTTGCTGCAATACACACCCGACCCCGTACGACGACGCATCACATGCTAGTACCAAACGCTTACATGGAGCGTACAACACAAGCAATTTGTTTGAACATAGCAGCTTCTTAGCTTTTTCAAAGGCATTTTCTTGGCTTTTACCCGATACTCATTCATCTCCTTTATGCATTAAAGAATGCAGGGGTTCTAACAATGTGCTAAGACCCGGTAAAAAGTTACCAAAACAGTTCAGGAGTCGTAGAAACGCCGGCAGCTCCGTCACATTCTGTGGTCTCAGTGCGTTCTTCATTGCCTCCGTCTTCGACTCGGTGGGCCTGATGCCGTTCGCCACGATTCTTCTCCCCAGGAACCCCACTTCGGGTGCCAGGAAAACACACTTCGAGCATTTTAGCCTGAGCCCCAAACAATTAAGCCGACAAAGAACCTCCTCCAGGTTCTGCAGGTTCTCGACGGTGTCCCGACTTGTAACCAAGATGTCGTCCTGGAAGACCACGGTGCGCGGGATCAACTTCAGCAAGCTTTCCATGTTCCTCTGGAATATCGCCACAACCGATCAAATCCCAACTGGGCATCTGTTGTAAATAAAGAGAACTTTCTGCGTGTTGATGCAGGTGAGGCCTTTCGATGATTCCTCCAGCTCCTGCGTCAGGTAGCCCGAGGTCAAGTCCAACTTCGTGAACGTTTTCCCTCCTGCCAGCATCACAAATAGGTCGTCTGTCTTTGGTAGCGGGTATTGATCCTGCAGTGAGAAACGATTGATAGTTACTTTGTAATTACCACAGATTCTAATGGTGCCGTCTCCCTTGAGGACTGGAACAATCGAACTAGCCCACTCATTGAATTCGATCGGCGAAATGATGACCTCTCGTTGCAGCCTGTCCAGCTCGATCTCCACCCTCTCTCTCATCATGTACAGTACCGCTCTCACCGTGATGGATAGGTCGCGCCCCCAGAACCAAATAGATCTGCACTTTTGCTCCGGGGAACTTCCCAATGCCTGGTTCGAACAGCAAGGGGAACTTGTTTAGGACCTGGACACCTGAGGTGTCGTCGACGGACGAAAGCGTTCGGACGTCATCCCAGTTCCAGCGTATCTTTCCCAGCCAGATCCTGCCGAACAGCGTGGGTCCATCGCCCGGTACCACCCAGAGTGGTAACTCATGCACTGCTTCATCGTAGGAGACATTTACAGTAGCACTGCGAATTACAGGAATCAGTTCCTTTGTATACGTTCTCAGTTTAGTGTGAGTGGGAGTCAGGACGGACCTTGAGGCCTTGCTGCACCATAACTTATCGAAAATCTTTTTGCTCATTATGGACTGACTTGCGCCCGTGTCCAGCCCCATGGGCACCGGGAGTCATAGAAACATAGAAACATAGAAAATATGTGCAGGAGCAGGCCATTCAGCCCTTCTAGCCTGCACCGCCATTCAATGAGTTCATGGCTGAACATGAAACTTCAGTACCCCCTTCCTGCTTTCTCGCCATACCCCTTGATCCCCCGAGTAGTAAGGACTACATCTAACTCCCTTTTGAATATATTTAGTGAATTGGCCTCAACAACTTTCTGTGGTAGAGAATTCCACAGGTTCACCGCTCTCTGGGTGAAGAAGTTTCTCCTCATCTCGGTCCTAAATGGCTTACCCCTTATCCTTAGACTGTGACCCCTGGTTCTGGACTTCCCCAACATTGGGAACATTCTTCCTGCATCCAACCTGTCCAAACCCGTCAGAATTTTAAACGTTTCTATGAGGTCCCCTCTCACTCTTCTGAACTCCAGTGAATACAAGCCAAGTTGATCCAGTCTTTCTTGATAGGTCAGTCCCACCATCCCGGGAATCAGTCTGGTGAATCTTCGCTGCTCTCCCTCAATAGCAAGAATGTCTTTCCTCAAGTTAGGAGACCAAAACTGTACACAATACTCCAGGTGTGGCCTCACCAAGGCCCTGTACAACTGTAGCAACACCTCCCTGCCCCTGTACTCAAATCCCCTCGCTATGAAGGCCAACATGCCATTCGCTTTCTTAACCGCCTGCTGTACCTGCATGCCAACCTTCAATGACTGATGTACCATGACACCCAGGTCTCTTTGCACCTCCCCTTTTCCTAATTCAGATAATAGTCTGTCTCTCTGTTTTTACCACCAAAGTGGATAACCTCACATTTATCCACATTATACTTCATCTGCCACGCATTTGCCCACTCACCTAACCTATCCAAGTCACTCTGCAGCCTCATAGCATCCTCCTCGCAGCTCACACTGCCACCCAACTTAGTGTCATCCGCAAATTTGGAGATACTACATTTAATCCCCTCGTCTAAATCATTAATGTACAATGTAAACAGCTGGGGCCCCAGCACAGAACCTTGCGGTACCCCACTAGTCACTGCCTGCCATTCTGAAAAGTACCCATTTACTCCTACTCTTTGCTTCCTGTCTGACAACCAGTTCTCAATCCACGTCAGCACACTACCCCCAATCCCATGTGCCTTAACTTTGCACATTAATCTCTTGTGTGGGACCTTGTCGAAAGCCTTCTGAAAGTCCAAATATACCACATCAACTGGTTCTCCCCTGTCCACTCTACTGGAAACATCCTCAAAAAATTCCAGAAGATTTGTCAAGCATGATTTCCCTTTCACAAATCCATGCTGACTTGGACCTATCATGTCACCATTTTCCAAATGCGCTGCTATGACATCCTTAATAATTGATTCCATCATTTTACCCACTACTGAGGTCAGGCTGACCGGTCTATAATTCCCTGCTTTCTCTCTCCCTCCTTTTTTAAAAAGTGGGGTTACATTGGCTACCCTCCACTCGATAGGAACTGATCCAGAGTCAATGGAATGTTGGAAAATGACTGTCAATGCATCCGCTATTTCCAAGGCCTCCTCCTTAAGTACTCTGGGATGCAGTCCATCAGTCCATTTAATTCAACCTTCAGCATTATCAGGGGACACTTTGTGGTAAATGTGTGCACCCCATATGCTTCTGCCTCCTCGGTCTGAGGCTCTGGTTCTTCATGATCCACCGTGGACCTGTCCTCCTCTGCAACATGGTGGTTTGCAGGATTAGCAGGGTTTGCAGCTCGCCTGCACATACATTGGAGGTGTCCCATTGTTCCACAGCCCTTGCAAACATATCCTTTGAAGCGGTATGAATGGAAATGATGATCACCCTCGCAGGGCCAACAAGGTGTTAATGGCCTTGCATTCACCACCCTTGATGATTGACTCTGAGTCATCTGCGGACGTGCAGCAGCAGGCATGTAAGTCTTGCCCTGTACATTTCGATTCGAAAACAACATTACTTTGTTCACAGTACTTGCAGCAACACTCGTGTGCTGAGAAATTTATTTGGTATTGTCACTGGTGGCGATAAATGCCTGGGCTATCGCTATGGCTTTACTCAAGGTTAAGGTTTCTACAGTCAAAAGTTTACGAAGTATTACTTCATGGCCAATGCCAAGTACAAAGAAATCCCTGAGCATATGCTCCAAGTGTCCTTCAAATTCGCAATGTCCTGCAAGGCGCCTTAGCTCAGCGACGTAGCTCGCCACTTCCTGGCCTTCAGACATCTTGTACGTGTAGAACCAATACCTCGCCATCAGAACACTTTCCTTCGGGTTTAGATTCTGCCAGACCAGTGTGCACAACTCATCGTACGACTTGTCTGTGGGTTTCGCTGGAGTGAGCAGATTTTTCATCAGGCCATACATTGGTGCCCTGCAAACGGTGAGGAGGATCGCCCTTCATTTGGCAGCGTTCACTTCCAGCTCATTGGCCACGAATTATTGGTCGAGTCTCTCCCAATCATCTCCCTCCGAAAATTTCTCCAGGATGCCCACGGTTCTCTGCATTGTTGTGGTGGTGTTCATCATCTGTATCTCGTCGCCAGTTGTTATGTCCTGAATAAAGAGTCAGACTAGATACCGCAAGCTCAAAGTAAGGTGTGACCGTAGTCCTTTATTACAGATCTCAGAGTGCCTCTCCAACCTGTGAGGCCTCCTTATATACAGGCGCTCCCAAGGGATTGTGGGATCCCTTGGGGATCCAGGGGATAAGCCGTCTGGTGGTTAGACATGGTATTTACAGGTTTACATACATAATAAAACCACTCTCAAAAACCAGCAGCTCACCTTAAAATGTTGCTGCCTAAAGTTCTTATGCAACAAACGCCGATTTGATTGGTTAGTCAAGCAGCCTCCGGTGCTGTTCTCTAATAGATCTGATTGGTTCAAACAGGATCCAGTCCCACTCTTCAACCTTTCAGATGGGTTCTGATAGCCAACAGTCTCAGCTATCAACTGATCTGATTGGCTGATATTGATAACCTCAGATCCCAGTGTATAATGCTGATTTTCATAGCAAAGACAGACGTGCATTTGTGTAGCGCCTTTCACAACTACCAGACGTCTCAAAGTGCTTCACAGCCAATGAAGTACTTTTGGAGTGTAGTTACTGCTGTAATGTAGGAAACTCGGCAGCTAACTTGTGCACAGCAAGCTCCCACAAACAGCAATGTGATAACGACCGGATAACCTGTTTTTTTTTGTTATGTTGATTGTGGGATAAATATTGGGCCCAGGACACCGGTGATAACTCCTCTGCTCTTCTTCGAAATACTGCCACATGATCTTTTACGTCCACTTGAGCGAGCAGATGGGGCATAGGTTTAACGTCTCTTCCGAAAGTCATAGAAACATAGAAACATAGAAAATAGGTGCAGGAGTAGGCCATTCGGCCCTTCGAGCCTACACCACCATTCAATAAGATCATGGCTGATCATTCACTTCAGTACTCTTTCCTGCTTTCTCTTCATACCCCTTGAGCCCTTTAGCCATGAGGGCCATATCTAACTCTCTCTTGAATATGTCCAACGAACTGGTATCAACAAGTCTTTGCGGTAGAGAATTCAACAGGTTAACAACTCTCTGAATGAAGAAGTTTCTCCTCATCTCAGTCCTAAGTGGCTTACCCCTTATCCTTACCCCTTGTCCTCTGGTTCTGGACTTCCTCAACATCGGGAAAAATTTTCCTGCATCTAACCTGTCCAGTCCCGTCAGAATTTTATATGTTTCTATCAGATCCCCTCTCATCCTTCTAAACTCCAGTGAATAGAGGCCCAGTCGATGCAGTGTCCCCTCATATGTCAGTCCTGCCATCCCGGGAATCAGTCTGGTGGACCTTCGCTGCACCTCCGACAGTGCAGCGCTCCCTCAGTACTGCACAGGAGTGTCAGCCTAGATTTTTTTTGTGCTCAAGTCCCTGGAGTGGAACCTTTTGATTCAGAGACGAGAGTGCTGCCCACTGAGCCACAGCTGACACTGAAATGGTTGGTGATATTGACGGTTGGCAGGATGCACGCAGTGTCCCTGATGACTCAATCCTATGTTGGAACTCTCTCCCAACAGGATACCGGTCTTGCAGCATTGAGGGAAACTAAAACACATTCAAATCTGCAAAGACAAGGAAGGAAGCATGTTGCTAAACATTTAGAAATCACATGTTAGGTCCCAGCTGGATTATTGTGGTCAATTCTGTGCGCCATAACTGTAGGAAGGATGTCAAGGCCTTGGGAGAGGGTGCGGAGGAGATTTACTAGAATGGTGCCGGGGATGCAGGACTTCAGTTAGGTGGAGAGACTGGAGAAGCTGGGGTTGTTCTCCTTAGAGCAGAGAAGGATAGTGGAATACTTAAAGGCCCCTAGTTTTGGTAGTACAGGTTGAACCTCCCTTATCCAGAACTCCCTTATCCGGAACCACCCTTCATCCAGAACCATTCCCGGCCACCGGGTAGCGCATGTGCAGAACTCCGACATGAACAAATTGAAGTCCTTCCTCGCTGCCGATTGCCGCAAGCGCTGGCCTGACCCCGCGATCCGCCGCCCCCCCCCCCACCCCCGCCATCATGATTTCTCTGCCGCACTCCCAGCCCCAAGCCAGCCAGCCCCGCTATCCCCTTCCTCAGTACCTGTACCATCCAATTTAACGTAACCACCCCTCGTCCGGAAAAATCCCTTATCCAGAACAGGCCAGGTGCCGAGGGTTCCGGATAAGGGAGATTCAACCTGTATTGTTCTCCTGAGAGCAAAGAAGGATAAGGGGAGATGTAATAGAGGGGTTCAAAATTGTGACGAGTTGTGATAGGGATAGAGGAGTAAATTAGGATGTACTGGTGGAAGGGTCGGTAACCAGAGGTCACAGATTTCAGGTAATTGGCAAATGAAGTAGAGGGGAGATGAGGAGACAGTTTTTTTTGCACAGCCAGTTGTTGTGATCTGGAACGCGCTGCCTGAAAGAGCAGTGGGAGCAGATTCAACAGTAACTTTCAAAAGGGAACTGGATAAATACTTGAAGGGGGATAAAAATTGCAGGGCAATGACTGGAACTAATAAGAGCGTTCTGTCAAAGGGCAGTATGGCCTCCTTCTGTGCTTTAGAACTGAAAGCCGATACCTTCAAATGCGAATTTGTACAGTACGCTGGACACGTCCATCACCATCACTCCTCCCCCGTGGTTCTCTCTCAGCCACCGAACCTTCTTCACAAAGTCGGTCACAACCTCGTTGATGGCGGGGGAGTAATTGCACACCTCTTTCGGTCTCAACATCTTGGGGTTCAATATGCTGCGGAGATGGTGCCACTCCGCGCCGTACCTGGAGCAAGAAGCACAGGGACAGTGGATTATTCCGCTGGCTGCAACTACTTTGTTCCCCGCACACCCCCCCCGCCGTTCCACATCCTGTATTAGAATGGTCGCCGGGATGAGGGATGCCTCTTAGATGGAGAGACGAGAGAAGCTGGGATTAGAAAGAAAGACGTGCATTTATATAGCGCCTTTCACGACCACCGGACGTCTCAAAGCGCTTTACAGCCAATGAAGTACTTTTGGAGTGTAGTCACTGTTGGAATGTGGGAAACGCGGCAGCCAATTTGCACACAGCAAGCTCCCACAAACAGCAATGTGATAATGACCGGATAATCTGTTTTTATGATGTTGATTGAGGGATAAATATTGGCCAGGACACCAGGGATAACTCCCCTGATCTTCTTCGAAATAGTGCCATGGGATCATTTACATCCTCCTGAGAGAGCAGACGGGGCCTCAGTTTAACGCATAATCCCAAAGACGGCACCTCTGACAGTGCAGCACTCCCTCAGCCCTGCACTGAGAGTGTCAGCCTAGAGTATGTGCTCAAGTTTCTGGGGTGGGTCTTGAACCGACAACCTTCTGACTCAGATGATTCTGTTACCCACTGAGCCACAGCTGACACCTATTAGTCTCAAAGTGATCACATCTACAGTCTCTCTCTATGGACTCCAATCTTACTCCTTGAAGGATTCAGTCGTCACTGCCCTTTTCTACATATCAAAATTAATGTTCATCACCCACGTTCAAAGAAAGTTGGAAAAAAAAACAATACTTTGAGGATTGTTCTCATGGTTTTTGCTGGCAGCAGTTTGCTGGAAATGAATCTTCCATTCATAGTATACACCTGTGAGTATGCTCACAGGTTTGTAGAGCTGTTGAGTTGGGAGTGACTTAGCCAGTCATGTGATAGAAAACATAGAAAATAGGTGCAGGAGTAGGCCATTTGGCCCTTCGAGTCTGTACCACCATTCAATATGATCATGGCTGACCATGCAACTTCAGTACCACACTCCTGCCTTCTCTCCATACTCCCTGATCCCTATAGTTGTAAGGGCCACATCTAACCCCCTTTTGAATATATCCAGCGAACTGGCCTCAACAACTTTCTGTGGTAGAGAATTCCACAGGTCCACAATTCTCTGAGTGAAAAGGTTTCGCCTCATCTCGGTCCTAAATGGCTTACTCCTTATCCTTAGACTGTGACCCCTGGTTCTGGACTTCCCCAACATCGGAAACATTCTTCCTGCATCTAACCTGTCCAATCTCGTCAGAATTTTATATGTTTCTATGAGATCCCCTCTTATTCTTCTAAATTCCTGTGAATATAAGTCTAGTCGATCCAGTCTTTCTTCATATGTCAGTTCTGCCATCCCGGGAATCAGTCTGGTGAACCTTCGCTGCACTCCCTCAATAGCAAGAATGTCCTTCCTCAGATTAGTAGACCAAAACTGTACACAATACTCAAGGTGTAGTCTCACAAAGGCCCTGTACAACTGCAGTAAGACCTCCCTGCTCCTATACTCAAATCCCCTAGCTATGAAGGCCAGCATGTCATTTGCTTTCTTTATTGCCTGCTGTACCTGCATGCCTACCTTCAATGACTGATGTACCATGACACCCAGGTCTCGTTGCACCTTCCCTTTTACTAACCTGTCACCATTCAGATAATAATCTGCCTTCCTGTTTTTGCCACCAAAGTGGATAACTTCACATTTATCCACATTATACTGCATCTGCCATGCATTTGCCCACTCATCTAACCTATCCAAGTCACCCTGCAGCCTCTTAGCGTCCTCCTCACAGCTCACACTGCCACCCGGCTTAGTGTCATCTGCAAACTTGGAGATATTACATTCAATTCCTTTGTCTAAATCATTAATATATATTGTAAATAGCTGGGGTCCCAGCACTGAACCTTGCGGTACCCCACGAGTCACTGCCTGCCATTCTGAAAAGGACCCGTTTATTCCTGCTCTATGCTTCCTATCTGCCAACCAGTTCTCTACCAACGCCAATACATTACCCCCAATACCACGTGCCTTAATTTTGCATCCTAATCTCTTGTGTGGGACCTTGTGATGTTCACAAGACTCAATAAAACCCCAGCCAGTTGGGTTCACTGTGTCCACGATGAGGCAGGTGGTTGTGAGCCTGGCGGATCAACTGATAATGTGTAGTGCGATTGCTAAAAAAAAAAAATTCGCTCTTCCTAGCAACGTGTTGCTATGAATTCTTAAACAAAGAACCCATGAAGCAAATACCTGGAGATGCTAGGCCAATCCAGGACAATAACAGCTTACATTGATGGAAGACCTTTTACATTGGATAAAGAGGCCCTTTAATGGCAGTATTGCACAGCTCCCACGATACTCACTCGCACAGCGGTCCATAAGCATGTCCTCTGAGCTCTCTGTACTCCCGCCAGTGCGGCATGAAGGAACGCAATGGGTATTTACCCTCCTGCCGCAGAACCTCCTCAATCAACTCAGCACTGGCCATATTGATGACAGTGAGGGGGCCGAACTTGGTTTTCCAAATGGGTCCGAACATTTTCTTTTGCATGATCTATAAAAGAGACAAAAATCAGACATCAGAAAGAGGGTGGGATTAGAGCTGAAATATCTCAGGTCGTTCCGGGCATAACGTCCCAAGAAATGTGACGGGAAAAATAACCCATTCGGCAGCACCCCCCCCCCCACCCCCTCCTCCGTCCAATGAGGTTGTCTCAGATTACAGCACACAAACAGGCCATTCGGCCCATCCGGTCCGTGCCGACGTTGGTGCCCTACACTAGCCTCCTCCCACCCTACTTCATCAGTTACGATGCGCAGCGGCAAATAGTCCGAGGATATTCAGGGCACCTAAGACTATTCGGGTGATTCACACAAGCACGGAACTGGCTCGGGGCAGAGCAGGTGGTAACATTAGCAATCGCAGGAGGGCGTTCAGCCTCTCTAGCCTGCGCCGCCCTCCAATTGGATCATGGCTGATCTGCACCGACAACAACATTAATTTAGTAAAACATCCCAAGGCGCTTCGCAAACAAAATTGGACACGGAGCCACATAAGGAGATATTAGGACAGGCGACCAAAAGCCTGCTCACAGAGGAAGGTTTTAGCCGCCTTTGCACGATATCTCTTGATATTTACCGAACAAAAATCTAACGAGCTCAGTCTTGAAAGCTCCAACTGTCCCCCAGCATCCACAGCCTTTCGGGTGAGAGAATTGCAGATTTTCACTACCCTTTGTATGAAAAAGTGCATCGTGATTTCGCTCCTGATTGGCCGAGCCCTAATTTAAGACTGTGGCACCCCCTTATTCTTGATTGCGCGACCGCAGGTAAATTGGATTTATCCTATACCGTGAATCTGCCTTCCTGAGCACAGCGTATAGAAACATAGAAAATAGGTGCAGGAGTAGGCCATTCGGCCCTTCGAGCCTGCACCGCCATTCAATGAGTTCATGGCTGAACATGCAACCTCAGTACCCCCTTTCCTGCTTTCTCACCATACTCCTTGATCCCCCTAGTTGTAAGGACGACATCTAACTCCTTTTTGAATCATTTTGTGAATTGGCCTCAACAACTTCCCGTGGTAGAGAATTCCACAGGTTCACCACTCTCTGGGTGAAGAAGTTTCTCCTCATCTCGGTCCTAAATGGCTTACCCCTTATCCTTAGACTGTGACCCCTGGTTCTGGACTTCCCCAACATTGGGAACATTTTTCCTGCATCTAACCTGTCTAAACCCGTCAGAATTGTAAACATTTCTATGAGATTCCCCTCTCATTCTTCTGAACTCCAGTGAATACAAGCCCAGTTGATCCAGTCTTTCTTGATATGTCAGTCCCACCATCCCGGGAATCAGTCCGGTGAACCTTCGCTGCACTCCCTCAATAGCAAGAATGTCCTTCCTCAAGTTAGGAGACCAAAGCTGTACACAACACTCCAGGTGTGGCCTCACCAAGGCCCCGTACAACTGTAGTAACACCTCCCTGCCCCTGTACTCAAATCCCCTCGCGATGAAGGCCAACATGCCATTTGCTTTCTTAACCGCCTGCTGTACCTGCATGCCAACCTTCAATGACTGATGTACCATGACACCCAGGTCTCGTTGCACCTTCCCTTTTCCTAATCTGTCACCATTCAGATAATAGTCTGTCTCTCTGTTTTTACCACCAAAGTGGATAACCTCACATTTATCCACATTATACTTCATCTGCCATTCATTTGCCCACTCACCTAACCTATCCAAGTCACTCTGCAGCCTTATAGCATCCTCCTCGCAGCTCACACTGCCACCCAACTTAGTGTCATCTGCAAATTTGGAGATACTACATTTAATCCCCTCGTCTAAATCATTAATGTACAATGTAAATAGCTGGGGCCCCAGCACAGAACCTTGCGGTACCCCACTAGTCACTGCCTGCCATTCTGAAAAGTACCCATTTACTCCTACTCTTTGCTTCCTGTCTGACAACCAGTTCTCAATCCACGTCAGCACACTACCCCCAATCCCATGTGCTTTAACTTTGCACATTAATCTCTTGTGTGGGACCTTGTCGAAAGTCTTCTGAAAGTCCAAATACACCACATCAACTGGTTCCCCCTCGTCCACTCTACTGGAAACATCCTCAAAAAATTCCAGAAGATTTGTCAAGCATGATTTCCCTTTCACAAATCCATGCTGACTTGGACCTATCATGTTACCTCTTTCCAAATGCTCTGCTATAACATCCTTAATAATTGATTCCATCATTTTACCCACTACCGATGTCAGGCTGAACGGTCTATAATTCCCTGTTTTCTCTCTCCCTCCTTTTTTAAAAAGTGGGGTTACATTGGCTACCCTCCACTCCATCGGAACTAATCCAGAGTCTATGGAATATTGGAAAATGACTGTCAATGCATCCGCTATTTCCAAGGCCACCTCCTTAAGTACTCTGGAATGCAGTCCATCAGGCCCTGGGGATTTATCGGCCTTAAATCCCATCAATTTCCCCAACACAATTTCCCGACTAATAAGGATTTCCCTCAGTTCCTTCTTCTTACTAGACCTTCTGATCCCTTTTATATCCAGAAGGTTGTTTGTGTCCTCCTTAGTGAATACCGAACCAAAGTACTTGTTCAACTGGTCTGCCATTTCTTTGTTCCCCGTTATGACTTCCCCTGATTCTGACTACAGGGGACCTACGTTTGTCTTTACTAACCTTTTTCTCTTTACATATCTATAGAAGCTTTTGCAGTCCGTCTTAATGTTCCCTGCAAGCTTCCTCTCGTACTCTATTTTCCCTGCCCTAATCAAACACTTTGTCCTCCTCTGCTGAGTTCTACATTTCTCCCAGTCCCCGGGTTCGCTGCTATTTCTGGCCAATTTGTATGCCACTTCCTTGGCTTTAATACTATCCCTGATTTCCCTTGATAGCCACGGTTGAGCCACCTTCCCTTTTTTATTTTTAAGCCAGACAGGGATGTATAATTGTTGCACTCCACACAGTCCTAATTTCAGCCTGTGCTCTGCATCTGGGCTTGTTAGTGGTTAGTTTTAGTCTGTACCGTGCAGCAGGAATGGAATAGAACATAAGAACATAAGAAATAGGTGCAGGAGTAGGCCATTCGGCCCCTCGAGCCTGCTCCGCCATTCAATAAATTCATGGCTGATCTGATCATGGACTCAGCTCCACTTCCCTGACGGTCCCTTTACTCCCTTATCATTTAAAAACCTGTCTATCTCCGCTTTAAATATATTCAATGACCCAGCCTCCACAGCTCTCTGGGGCAGAGAATTCCACAGATTTACAACCCTCTGAGAAGAAATTCCTCCTCATCTCAGTGTTAAATGGGCAGCCCCTTATTCTAAGACTATGTTCCCTCGTTTTAGTTTCCCCTATGTGGGGAAACATCCTCTCTGCAATGTCGAGCCCCCTCATAATCTTATACGTTTCAATAAGATCACCTCTCATTCTTCTGAACTCCAATGTGTACAGGCCCAACCTACTCAACCTATTCTCATAAGTCAACCCCATCATCTCCGGAATCAACCGAGTGAACCTTCTCTGAACAGCCTCCAATGCAAATTTATCCTTCCTTAAATACGCGGACCAAAACTGTACGTAGTACACTAGATGTGGCCTCACCAATACCCTGCACAGTTGTAGCAGGACTTCTCTGCTTTTATACTCTATCCCCCTTGCAATAAAGGCAAACATTCCATTTGCCTTCCTAATTACTTGTTATACCTACATACAAACTTTTTGTGTTTCATGCACAAGGACCCCCAGGTCTCTCTGTACTGCAGCACTTTGCAATTTTTCTCCATTTAACTTATAATTTGCTTTTCTATTATTTCTGCCAAAGTGGATAACCTCACATTTTCCCACATTATACTCCATCTGCCAAATGTTTGCCTACTCACTTAGCCTGTCTATATCCCTTTACAGATTTTTGTGTCCTCCTCACAATTTGCTTTCCCACCATTATTATATCATCAACAAACCTGGCTACATTGCACTCAGTCCCTTCATCCAAGTCACTAATATAGATTGTACATAGTTGAGGACCCAGCACCAATCCCTGCGGCATGCCATCAGTCACTGTTTGCCAACTGGAAAATGACTCATTTATCCCGACTCTCTGTTTTCTGTTCGTTAACCAATCCTCTATCCATGCTAATATATTACCCCCAACCCCGTGAGCTTTTATCTTGTGCAGTAACCTCTTATGTGGCACCTTATCGAATGCCTTCTGGAAATCCAAATACACCACATCCACTGGTTCCCCCTTATCCACCCTGCTCGTTACATCCTCAAAGAACTCCAGCAAAATTGTTGAGCGTGATTTCCCTTTCATAAAACCATGTTCGACTATTGCAGTCAATGTGGCTGTTCTCAAAGTTCGGAAAGCACTGTGCATGGTGTCATATAGGAGGGCAGGTATCACTACGGCCCTGTAGTCCATGAGCATGGTGCTAGGTTTGAGACTCCCTAAGCAAATGCTTTATGCGGAGCTCCTTCATGGTAAGCGTGCCAAAGGTGGGCAGCGGAAACGTTACAAGGACACCCTCAAAGCCTCCCTGGTAAAGTGCGACATCCCCACTGACACGTGGGAGACCCTGGCCGAAGACCACCTGAGGTGGAGAAAGTGCATCCGGGAGGGCGTTGAGCTTTTTCGAGTCTCAACGTGAAGAGGTCAAGCGCAGGCAGCGGAAGGAGCGCGCAGCAAGCCAGCCCAACCTCCCCCCTTCCCTCGACAAAGGTCTGTCCCACCTGTAACAGGGTCTGTGGCTCTCATATTGGACTGTTTAGCCCTCAAAGGGCTCACTTTGAAAGTGGAAGAAAGTCTTCCTCGATTCCAAGGGACTGCCTATGGTGACGATAATGATCTGGTCATTATCTGGTCATGTTTGTGGGACCTGGCTGTGAGCAAATTGGCTGCCGCGTTTCCCACATTACAACAGTGAGTACACTTCAAAAGTACTTCAGTGGCTGTAAAGTGCTTTGGGACGTCCTGAGGTCGTGAAAGGCGCTATATAAATGCAAGTCTTTCTTTCCCTCATGAATGAGGAGAGAGAGGCGGCATGGGGTGATGGGTGAGCGGGACTTGGTGCGAGTTCGGGCACGGGCAGCCGAGTTTTGGATCACATCTAGTTTACATAGGGCGGAATGTTTGAGGCCAGCCAGGAGTGCGTTGGAATAGTCAAGTCTAGAGGTAACAGAGTCATGGATGAGGGCTTCAGCAGAGGATGAGCTGAGGCAGGCGATGTTACGGAAGTGGAAATAGGTGGTCTTGGTTATGCTGCGGATATGTGGTCGAAAGCGCATTTCAGATTCAAATATGATACCTAGGTTGATTTATTCTGGCAATGTCTTGGCAGCAGTAAAAAACAGCACAGAGCTCTGCTCACAGCCCTTATCGTCCTCGTCAGAAAATCAGTCATTCTGTGCTTTATTTTTCCTGTCGGCATCCATTTAAAAATACTTACTGAAAGTTCAGGATTGTTTACACCTTGTGAGATTGAAGCTGACAGGCCTTGTGGGAAAGTGACGGAGTGGGAAGACGGTGAAAAAGGAGACCAAACCATGCCTGGTGCCAAACTGGTTCATCATTGCCTTCCCTTATTCTCCCCACCCTGCTCGCTGACTGACTCATTCATTCTGAACCTGAGCCACAGCAGCTTGAGCTGCCTGCCAGCCCCTTCTCCCCGCTGCCCAAGAAAATACTCTCACTCCCCACACAAACACGACTGTTTATACACAAGCAAACATTTCAGGCAATGTCATGCAGCACAGTAAGACTCAGCCTGGGGGGGCCATTCACAAGGGGCGGATCAAACAGGCCACTTTTGTTCTTCCAACGCAATACTTCTTCTTAGGCAGTCCCCCGGAGTTGAGGATGACTTGCTTCCACACTAAGATGAGTTCTCAGGTGACTGATGAGACCAATGCCGGGCCCAGTCTCTGTCACAGGTTGGGCAGATGGTGGTTGGAGGGACGGGTGGGTGGGGAGCTTTGATTTGTCGTACGCTCCTCCCGCTGTTTGTACTTGGCTTCCGCGTGCTCCCGACGAAGAGACTCGAGGTGTTCGCCGCCTTCCCGGATGCTCCTCCTCCACTTTGAGTGGTCTTGAGCCAGGGACTCCCAAGAGTCAGTGGGGATGTTACATTTTTTCAAGGAGGCTGTGAGGGTGTCCTTGAAGCGTTTCCTCTGCCCTCCTGGAGCTCGCCCGCCATGACACAGCTCGGAGTAGAGCGCTTGTTTCGGGAGTCTAGCATCGAGCATGCGGAAAATGTGGCCCGCCCACTGGAGCTGATCGAGCGTGGTCAATGCCTCGATGCTGGGGATGTTGGCCTGAGCGAGAACGCTGACATTGCTGCCAATGGATTTGCAGGATCTTGCGGAGGCAGCGCTGGTGGTACTTCTCCAGTGCTTTGAGGTGCCTGCTGTACATAGTCCATGTCTCTGAGCCATATAGGAGGGACTACAGCCCTGTAGTCCATGAGCATGGTGCTAGGTTTGAGATCCTGGTCTTCGAACACTCTTTTCCTCAGGCGACCGAAAGCTGCACTGGCACACTGAAGGCGGTGTTGCACCACAAGATAGTTAAGGATAAGAGAGGTCATTCAAACCTCCTATGTGACCCCTCTAAGAATATCCCAAAGTTCCCCCTTTGCAGCATCTAATTGTTTGCCTGGTTTTCACCTCTGGCACTCTGGGAGTTTATTCCATGTGGAATGGTACCAGTGTTCGTAGAATTATAGAAAATTACAACACAGAAGGAAGCTATTCGGCCCATCCTGTCTGTGTTGGTCAAAAAAGAGCTACCCAGCCTAAACCCACCCTCCAGCACTATGTCCGTAGCCCTGTAGGTCACAGCTCTTCAAGTACACATCCAAGTACTTTTTAAATGTGGTGAGGGTATCTCCTCTACCACCCTTTCAGGCAGTGAGTTCCAGACCCGCACAACCCTCTGCGTGAAACAATTTTTCCTCATTGTTGTGTATGTATAACATAAGTATACTCCCTGGACACTCAATGTACAGTTACATAAGACAACTGGATGTATCTTCACACTGTATACACTACCAGAGGGTGCAACTGGTGGAGACCTAGGGGTCACCTGTACACGACCTGTACAAGGGAGCTCACCATGCTGTGCCCTTACTCAGGGGCTGTAATAAATGGACTAAGGTCACCTCAGTTCAAGTACAATACCTTACCTCGTGGAATCATCACTAGAGTGCTTATAGACATAATACTCATCTCCACTCTAATCCTTATACCAACGTCTTTAAACCAAGGCCCCCTGGTTACTGACCCATCTGCTAAGCAAAATAGGTCCTTCCTATCAACTCTATCTGATTAAAGAAAGACTTGCATTTATATAGCGCCTTTTATGACCAGCAGACTTCTCAAAGTGCTTTACAGTCACTGTTGTAATGTGGGAAACGCGGCAGCCAATTTGCGCACAGCAAGTTCTCACAAATGGCAATGTGATAATGACCAGGTAATCTGTTTTTTTTTGTTACGTTGGCTGAGGGATAAATATTGGCCAGATCACCAGGGATAACTCCCCTGCTCTTTTTCGAAATAGTGCCATGGGATCTTTTACGTCAACTTGAGAGAGCAGACAGGGCCTCGGTTTAACGTCTCATCCGAAAGACGACACCTCTGACAGTGCAGCGCTCCCTCAGCACTACACTGGAGTGTCCGCCTAGATTTTTTTGTGCTCAAGTCCCACAACCTTCTGACTCAGAGGCAAGTGTGCTACCCACTGAGCCACAGCTGACAAAAAGCAAGAGGTTGAGCACTGAACCCCGTGGAACCCTGTGACGAGGGATTGTTCTCCTGAGAACTGAGATTTAATAGAAGTGTTCAAAATTATGAAGGGTTTTGATAGAATAGATTGGGAGAAACTGTTTCCACTGGCAGAAGGGTCGGTAACCAGAGGACACAGATTTAAGTTAATTGACAAAAGAGGGGAGATGAGGAAACTTTTTTATGCAGTGAATTATTATGCACTGCCTGAAAGGGTGGTGGAGGCAGATTCAATAGTAACTTTCAAAAGGGAATTGAATAAATAGTTGAAGTGGATAAAAATCTGGCAACAACAACAACTTGTATTTATATAGCGCCTTTAACGTAGCGAAACGTCCCAAGACGCTTTACTGGAGCGTTATGAGATATAAATGACATATAGGTTGGGCCTATACGCGTTGGAGTTCAGAAGAATGAGAGGTGATCTTATTGAAATTTATAAGACAAGGTGGATGCAGAGAGGATATTTCCACTCATAGGGGAAACTAAAACTAGGGGACATAGTCTTAGAATAAGGGGCCGCCCATTTAAAACTGAAATGAGGAGAAATTTCTTCTCTCGGAATTTCTTCTCTGTAATTCTGTGTAATTCTCTGCCCCAGAGAGCTGTGGAGGCTGGGTCATTGAATATATTTAAGGCGGAGAGAGACAGATTTTTGAGCGATAAGGGAGTAAAGGTTTATGGGGTGCAGGCAGAGAAGTGGAGCTGAGTCCACGATCAGATCAGCCATGATCTCATTGAATGGCGGAGCAGGCTCGAGGGACCAAATGGCCTACTCCTGCTCCTTATGTAATTTGTATCAGCGATGGACAATGAGGCCTGCGTAGATTTGTTGCAGCCCAGCTCACTGGAGGTGGAAACTGCATGGTGTGAAGTTATATTTGGGTCCATTCTGTAGCGGGACAAATCAAACGGTCTGGTGGCAGTTTCTCTAGAGGTTTGAAAACAGAAGCAATTTCAACAACAGCGCCTGAAAGGCCGAGGACTGTTACAGGGCTGGCACAGACTGCCGTTACTTCAGAGGCCTTCTTCATCCTTGTGCCTTTCTTAGCTTCAAACACACACGTTTATCTTTTGAGCCATTACTTGTCAACACCTTCACCGAGGCGTACGAAAGCATGGGCCTTACAGTAAACATCCGTAAGACAAAGGTCCTCCACCAACCGGAACCCGCCACACAGCACTGCCCCCCCCAGTCATCAAGATCCACTGCGCGGCCCTGGACAACATGGACCACTTTCCATACGTCGGGAGCCTACCAGCAGCAAGGGCAGACATTGACTACGGAGTCCAACACCGCCTCCAATGTGCCAGCGCAGCCTTCGGCCACCTGAGGAAGAGAGTGTTTGAAGACCAGGACCTTAAATCTGGCACCAAGCTTATCATCTACATGGCTGTAGTGGTACCCGCCCTCCTGTATGGCTCAGAGACGTGGACCATACACAGCAGACACCTCAAATCGCTGGAGAAATACCACCAACGATGTCTCTGCAAGATCCTGCAAATCCCCTGGGAGGACAGACGCACCAACGTCAGTGTTCTCGATCAGGCCAACATCCCCAGCATTGAAGCACTGACCACGCTCGACCAGTTCCGTTGGGGAGGGCCACATTGTCCGCATGCGCGACACAAGACTCCCAAAGCAAGCGCTCTACTCGGATATCCTACACAGCAAGCAAGCCCCAGGTGGGCAGAGGAAATATTTCAAGGACACCCTCAAAGCCTCCTTGATAAAGTACAACATCCCCACCAATACCTGGGAATCCCTGGCCAAAGACCGCCAGTTATCTAACGCGACAAAAAAATGCTCCGATTGGGTCCCCTTGATCACGTGACCTGATTGCTGATTGGTCCCCTTGAAGGGCTAAGACACACCCAGTAGTTTCACTGGAATGTGTAACTAGAACCTCCCTACCTAGGTTATCAGTGACTTTGCAAGGCGTAATTCGAGCCATTCTGCCGACTCCAGACAGAAGAGAGCTCACTTTCATAGGTTAAGACCTCCTCCCCCCGACCCCACTGCCCAAGTTTCTGACCCATCCCCCAACTTCCAGCCCAAGTTCCTGCCCCTATCCCAGGCAAAAGTCCTGGAGCTAATATAAAAGCCCGTGAAGCAGCTGCAGCGGCAATGAGCTCCACGTGGCTCGTGATCCGGCCCCACTTCCACGTGTGTCGCACTGCCCATGCGCGACCGGATCGAGCGCGCACGCGCAAAAAGGCGGCGGAGTCCGAGGACACAAAAAATGGTGTTGCAAATAATCACTCCCTTATCTAACCCAGTGCTTCTCAAACTGCCGCTAGACTGGCCACCCCATAAGGAGCCACGGAGCTTTTCACTTGTATCTATGGGAATCTCCAGCCATCCTCCACCCTTTATCTTCAAAATCTCCTCGCTTCCACTCTTCAAGTTACCCTGGCTTCATCAAATCGTGCATTTTGGCCCCAACTACAAATTAACTGTTTTAACCGGAATCACCCATCCATGCTGCCTGCATCTCAAATTTGGGTTCTCAATTGCTGGACTTCACAGGACATCAAGACTATGTTCCTGCATTGGACTACATTGCTGGAGTTCTTTGAGGATGTAACGAGCAGATTGGATAAGGGGGAAGCAGTGGATGTGGTGTATTTGGATTTCCAGAAGGCATTCGATAAGGTGCCACATAAGAGGTTGCAAGATAAAAGTTCACGGGGTTGGGGGTAATATATTAGGATGGATAGAAGATTGGCTAACCAACAGAGAACAGAGAGTCGGGAAAAAAGTGCAGCATCCCCACCGACACCTGGAAGTCCCTGGCCAAAAGCCGCCCTGGGTGGAGGAGGCAGATCCGGGAGGGCGCTGAGCACCTCACGACTCGTCGGCGAGTGCATGCGGAAGACAAACGCAGGCAGCAGAAAGAGCGTGCGGCAAACCTGTCCCACCCACCCTTTCCCTCAACGACTGTCTGTCCCACCTGTGACAGGGACTGTGGCTCTCGTATTGGACTGTTCAGCCACCTAAGGACTCATTCTAAGAGTGGGAGCAAGTCTTCCTCGATTCCGAGGGACTGCCTATGATGATGATGATAAAAGTAGAGAAGTCCTGCTACAACTGTACAGGGTATTGGTGAGGCCACACCTGGAGTACTGCGTACAATTTTGGTCTTCTTATTTAAGGAAGGATATACTTGCATTAGAGGCAGTTCAGAGAAGGTTTACTAGGTTGATTCCTGAGATGAAGGAGATTGTCTTATGAAGAAAGGTTGAGCAGGTTGGGCCTGTACTCATTGAAGTTTAGAAGAATGAGAGGTGATCTTATTGAAATATAAAATACTGAGGGGGCTCGACAAGGTAGGTGTAGAGAGGAGATTTCCCCTCGTGGGGGAATCTAGAAGTAGGGGGCATAGTTTCAGAATAAGGGGTCGCCCATTTAAAACTGAGATGAAGAGGAATTTCTTCTCTCAGAGGGTTGTAAATCTGTGGAATTCTCTGCCGCAGAGAGCTGTGGAGGCTGTGTCATTGAATATATTTAAGATGGAGATGGACAGATTTTTGAATGATAAGGGAGTGAAGGGTTATGGGGAGCAGGCAGGGAAGTGGAGCTCAGTCCATGATCAGATCAGCCATGACCTTATTGAATGGCGGAGCAAGTCTGTAATTGTGATTGTAGTATATGCAAGCACTCTAATAACGATTCCACGAGGTAAGGGTATAGTGCTTGAACTGAAGTGACCTTAGTCCTTTATTGTAGATCCTAGAGTCAGGACACCAAGAGGTGAGCTTCCTTTTATACTTGGTTACCTGCAGTGTACAGGTGACCCTTAGGTCTCCAGCAGTAGCATCCTCTGGTGCTACAGGTATGGTGTATACAGGGTGAAGGTACATTCAGTGGTCTAGTGTTACAGTACATACATTAACATACATACATAATAACACTCCCCCCTAAGTTTTTCCCAAGTCCTTATTGCCATGACATGGGGAGGTGATCAGTAGTGGACGGTGGGAGGTTCTGGTGAGGGTTATGTGGGTGCCGGGTGTGATCCATGTGTTGGAGGATTCCGCAGTGGTGGAGCAAGTACATGTTGTTATGGGTAAGGTACATACAGTGTTGATTGGGTAGGTGGTGGCGTTTAGTGGTGGGCAGGGCCACAGGGTGGTGTGGCTTCCTTGTCCTCCACTGGGGGCTGTAAGGTCGCCCTGCCGCCCTTCATGGTGGTGGGAGTCTGGTCACCCCAGGTCCCACTGGGAAAGCTGGAGGGTACTGGCCTCTTGCTCCCGATGCTGGTCCTGGTGGCCAGGGGGTGTAGGACCGATCTGGAGCAGCTTGCCAGTTGTGGTGGCTGTGCTGTCCATTGACCGCTGTCCCTGCAGTGCGTATGCTCCCACTGGGTGTATGTGAACCCTCCCTGGGGCATCACATTGGTCCCGGAAGCGCAGGCTACATGATCGGGTAGCCCGCTGGACCTGGGTGTTTCCCACGGGGAGTTTCCTTTGGCATTGTCAGTATACATATAGAACGAGGTATCATTTCTCATTCTATCATTAGCATACATAATACATTGGCTCCAACCGCAACTAGTCGACTCAACATTGTTACTTCGCCTTACACTTTCACATTTGTCAGTTACAACACTTTCTTGTGTGCTACATTTGTATACCTGCCTTTGTTATAGTTACATTTGTCTCATTAGCATTACCAGCATCACTGTTTAACAGTACAATTTTGTCACTTACATCGCTTTATGGAGTATTAGTTACATTTTTCTACTACTGGCATCATCATTCAACAGTACATTTATATACCTGCATTCATTAATTATTCTTTTATCATTAGTGTCACCGGCATCGCTGTGCCAAGAGTGGAACTGTCCCTTTAATTGTTTTGGGTTTCCGGTTTCCTTTAAGAGGGCCTTGCAATCTTTACCCCAATCCGGTTCGCCGCTCGGCGTCACGTGTTGCTCCCTCAACGCTGCCCCTCGTGGTCTGGTTGCGGCCATCTTGATTTCAGGTGCTTGACCTCGTGGTGCGGGCGCCATCTTCTCTCTCTCCACGAGGTAGGCTGCGGTGATCCTTTTCTCCCCAGGTTCTGCCACGGACGCCGGGAATCTACCTTCTGCGCCGATCTTCTTCCCTCGGAGTCCTGCCACCGGAGCCCGGGAGGTGAGATCTGGTCATTCAGGTTGGATCATCTCGCCGCTGAGTTGTGCAGTCTGTGTCGTCGCCACGCAGTCGAGCTGGACGGTAGGATTTTCAGGTGCTGCGATGGATCCAAGTTTGGGGCCGCGTAGGACGTCAATCGGCGGGGCCTGGCGGCTTTCGGCGCTCCAACAGATTTGGACTTGCTTCATCCATCTTCTTCCCGGCAGCGTTGGACCATCACCGGCAACGATCCACAAAGGAAGCTTGTGCATCACAGCGCCATGGGACACCTGGACCTCCACGCTGCCAACGACTGGGGTGGTGCCTTTTGTGTAGGTGAGCAGCTTCGCCTGGATTGGGGACATTTTGGGTCATTTGGCGGGGTTGTCCCAGAGTTTCCCAAAGACCATCTGCTTCATCAACAACTGGCTCGCCCTTGTGTCGATCTCCATCGAGACTGGAACCCCGTTGATTTCTACTTCGATTTTCCATGAGGGAACTCTCGGTGGAGCAGGTAAACACTCCGTACACCTCTTCCAGGGGCTGAGCCGCATTGTCTTCATCAGCGCTGGAGCCCGGGTGATCAGCCAACTCATCAGTGACACGGGGAGTAAATTTCTTCTACACAGTCGCTGGAGGTGACCTTTAGTGTTGCAGCCTTTGCAGGTGTAGTCTTTGTATCGGCACTGGTGGGCCCTGTGGTTTCCTCCACAGCGCCAGCACGGGGCTAGCCGGTTGGCCCCATGTGGCGGACTCAGGGTTGCGGGACTCAGGGCAGCAGTCTTGCCTCTGAAAGGTGCCAGTCGGTTCACTGTAGTCGTCGGGTTAGAGTCCTGGGTGTGAGTCATCATACTTCTGGAGTCGTAGACCGAGTCTATCAACTCTGGATCAGTTCCTATGGACTGGAGGGTAGCTAATGTAACACCACTTTTTAATTATAGACCGGTTAGCCTGACATCAGTAGTGGGGAAAATGTTGGAATCAATTATTAAAGATGAAATAGCAGCGCATTTGGAAAGCAGTGACAGGATTGGACCAAGTCAGCAAGGACTTATGAAAGGGAAGTCATGTTTGACAAATCTTCCAGAATTTTTTGAGGATGTAACTAGTAGAGTGGACAAGGGAGAACCAGTGCATGTGGTGTATTTGGACTTTCAAAAGACTTTTGACAAGGTCTCACACAAGAGATTGGTGTGCATAATTAAAGCACATGGTATTGGGGTAATGTACTGATGTAGATGGAGAGCTGGTTGGGAAACAGGAAGCAGAGAGTCGGGATAAACGGGTCCTTTTCAGAATGGCAGGCAGTGACTAGTGGAGTGCCGCAGGGCTCAGTGCTGGGACCCAGCTAATTACAATATACATTAATGATTTAGATGAAGGAATTGAGTGTAATATCTCCATGTTTGCAGATGACACTAAGCTGGCTGGCGGTGTGAGCTGTGAGGAGGCCGTTAAGGGGCTTCAGGGTGACTTGGATAGGTTAGGTGAGTGGGCAAATGCATTGCAGATGCAATATAATGTGGATAAATGTGAGGTTATCCACTTTGGTGACAAAAACGCGAAGACAGAATGGCGGCAGATAAGGAAAAGGGGAGGTGCAACGAGCCCTGGGTGTCATGGTACATCAGTCATTGAAAGTTGGCATGCAGGTACAGCAGACGGTGAAGAAGGCAAATGGTATGTTGGCCTTCATAGCTAGGGTATTTGAGTATAGGAGCAGGGAGGTCTTACTGCAGTTGTACAGGGCCTTAGTGAGGTCTCACCTGGAATATTGTGTTCAGTTTTGTTCTCCTAATCTGAGGAAGGACATTCTTGCTATTGAGGGAGTGCAGCGAAGGTTCACCAGACTGATTCCCGGGATGGCAGGACTGACATATGAGGAGACACTGGATCGACTGGGCCTGTATTCACTGGAGTTTAGAAGGATGAGAGGGGATCTCATGGAAACTTACAAAATTCTGACGGGACTAGACAGGTTAGATGCAGGAAAAATGTTCCCAATGTTGGGGAAGTCCAGAACCAGGGGACACAGTCTAAGGATAAGGGGTAAGCCATTTAGGACTGAGATGAGGAGAAACTTCTTCACTCAGAGAGTTGTTAACCTGTGGAATTCCCTACCGCAGAGAGTTGTTGATGCCAGTTCATTGGATATATTCAAGAGGGCGTTAGATGTGGCCCTCACGGCTAAAGGGATCAAGGGGTATGGAGAGAAGGCAGGAAAGGGGTACAGAGGTGAATGATCAGCCATGATCTTATTGAATGGTGGTGCAGGCTCGAAGGGCCGAATGGCCTACTCCTGCACCTATTTTCTATGGTTCTATGTTTCAATGTTTCTCTGCTGAGCTGGGTGCCTCGCTGGATTGGTTTTTCTGCTTTGTCGGTTATTGTTAATTGCTGTTGTCTCTCTGCTGAGTTGGGTAATTCGTTGCAATGGTTTTTCTGTTTTAACCCTGAATCTATAAAATTGAAACTGCGTGCAAAGCCTTTCTCGGTTAAAAAAAAACAATTGCTTGTTTATATTGCGAAAACCCCCTGACGCAGAACTGAATGTAAGTGCCACTAAAAAGCACAGCCCGATTGTTCTTTATTATTTGTTCACGGGATGTGGGCAAGGCCAGCATTTATTGCCCATCCCTAATTGCCCTTGAGAAGGTGGTGGTGAGCTGCCTTCTTGAACCGTCCCGTGTGGTGAAGGTGCTGTTCGGGAGGGAGTTCCAGGATTGTGACCCAGCGACAACGAAGGAACGGCCGATATATTTCCAAGTCATGGTGGTGTGTGACTTGGAGGGGAACTTGGAGGTGGTGGTGTTCCCATGCGCCTGCTGCCCTTGTCCTTCTAGCGGGTACACGTTGCAGGATTGGGAGGTCATTAGCAGCGATTTAATAACATGCCCCTATGCTCGCTCCATGCCCTGGCTACAATCTGCGTCTTTATATCTGCTTTTTGCTGCCATTGCCTTTAAGATGTGTAGAACCTTTTAGTTTTCAACTTTTGACTTGCAAAGAAATATGCACTATTCAATTATTTTTAATTACCTCCAGCCGCCTCTGGTCGCGGACACCCTGGAAAGTCTTCATGACGCCCCCCCGCCAAAAAAAGAAAAAGACTTGCTACCCACTGAGCCACAGGAGTTGTTGTCATCCGGAATGGGTAGTGGAAGCAGATTCATTAAAATTGCAGGTCAGCCGTGGCTCAGTGGGCAGCACTCTCTCGCCTCTGAGTCGGAAGGTTGTGGGTTCAAATCCGAGTCCAAGAAAAATAGAAACATAGAAAATAGGTGCAGTAGGCCATTCGGCCCTTCAAGCCTGCACCGCCATTCAATAAGATCATGGCTGACCATTCACCTCAGTACCCCTTTCCTGCTTTCTCTCCATACCCCTTGAGCCCCCTAGCTGTAAGGGCCATATCTAACTCCCTCTTGAATATATCCAATCAACAACTCTCTGCAGTAGGGATTTCCACAAGTTAACAACTCTCTGAGAGAAGAAGCTTCTCCTCATCTCAGTCCGAAATGGCCTACCCCTGATCCTAAGACTGAATCCCCTGGTTCGGGAGTTTCCCCAACATCGAGAACATTCTTCCCGCATCTAACCTGTCCAGTCCATCAGAATCTTATACGTTTCTATGAGATCCCCTCTCATCCTTCTAAACTTCAGTGAATAAAGGCCCAGTTGATCCAGTCTCTTTTCATATGACAGTCCAGCCATCCCTGAAATTAGTCTGGTGAACCTTTGCTGCACTCCCTCAATAGCAAGAACGTCCTTCCTCAGATTAGGAGACCAAAACAGAACACAATATTCCAGGTGAGGCCTCGCTAAGGCCCTGTACAACTGAAATAAGAAGACCCTTCTCCTATACTCAAATCCCCTGGCTATGAAGGCCAACATACCATTTGCCTTCTTCACTGCCTGCTGTACCTGCATGCCAACCTTCAATGACTGATCAACCATGACACCCAGGTCTCGTTGCACCTCCCCTTTTCCTAATCTGCCGCCATTCAGATAATATTTTGCTTTCATGTTTTTGCCCCCAATATGGATAGCCTCACATTTATCCACATTATACTGCATCTGCCATGCATTTGCCCACTCACCTAACCTGTCCAAGTCACCCTGCAGCCTCTTAGCGTCCCCCTCACAGCTCACACCGCCACCCAGTTTAATGTCATCTGCAAACTTGGAGATATTATACTCAATTCTTTCATCCAAATCGTTAATGTATATTGTAAATAGCTGGGGTCCCAGCACTGAGCCCTGCGGCACCCTACTAGTCACTGCCTGCCATTCTGAAAAGGACTGGTTTATCCGGACTCTCTGCTTCCTGTCTGCCAACCAATTCTCTATCCACGTCAGTACATTACCCCCAATACCATGCGCTTTGATTTTACACACCAATCTCTTGTGCGGGACCTTGTCAAAAGCCTTTTGAAAGTTCAAATACACCACATCCACTGGTTCTCCCTTGTCCACTCTACCAGTTACATCCTCAAAAAATTCCAGAAGTTTCGTCAAGCATGATTTCCCTTTCAGAAATCCATGCTGACTTGGACCGATCCTGTCACTGCTTTCCAAATGCGCTGCTATTTCATCCTTATTGATTGTTTCCATCATTTTCCCCACTACTGACGTCAGGCTAACCGGTCTACAATTACACGTTTTCTCTCTCCCTCTTTTTAAAAAAGTGGTGTTACATTAGCTACCCTCCAGTCCATAGGAACTGATCCAGAGTCGATAGGCTGTTGGAAAATGATCACCAATCCATCCACTATTTCTAGGGTCACTTCCTTAAGTACTCTGGGATGCAGACTATCAGGCCCTGTGGATTTATCAGCCTTCAATCCCATCAATTTCCCAAACACAATTTCCCGCCTAATAAGAATATCCTTCAGTTCCTCCTCACTAGACACAGTGTCCCCTAGTACATTCGGAAGGTTATTTGTGTCTTCCTTTGTGAAGACAGAACTGAAGTATTTGCTCAATTGGTCTGCCATTTCTTTGTTCCCCATTATAAATTCACTTGAATCCGACTGCAAGGGACCTACATTTGTCTTCACTAATCTTTTTCTCTTCACATATTTATAGAAGCTTTTGCAGTCAGTTTTTATGTTCCCTGCAAGCTTCCTCTCGTATTCTATTTTCCCCCTCTTAATGAAACCCTTCGTCCTCCTCTGTTAAATTCTAAGTTTCTCCCAGTCCTCAGGTTTGTTACTTTTTCTAGCCAATTTATATGCCTCTTCCTTGGTTTTAACACTATCCTTAATTTCCCTTGTTGGCAACTGTTGAGCCACCTTCCCTGTTTTATTTTTACTCCAGACAGGGATGTACAATTGCTGAAGTTCATCCATGTGATCTTTAAATGTTTGCCATTGCTTATCCACCGTCAACCCTTTCAGTATCTTTTGCCAGTCTATTCTAGCCAATTCGCGCCTCATACCATCGAAGTTAGCTTTCCTTAAGTTCAGAACCCTAGTTTCCGAATTAACTGTGTCAACTCCATCTTAATAAAGAATTCCACCATATTATGGTCACTCTTCCCCAAGGGGCCTCGCACAACAAGATTGCTAATTAGTCCTTTCTCATTACACATCACCCAGTCTAGGATGGCCAGCCCTCTAGTTGGTTCCTCGACATATTGGTCGAGAAAACCATCCCTAATACACTCCAGGAAATCCTCCTCCACCGCATTGCTACCAGTTTGGTTAGCCCAATCAATATATAGATTAAAGTCGCCCATGATAACTGCTGTAGCTTTATTGCACACATCCCTTATTTCTTGTTTGATGCTGTCCCCAACCTCACTACCACTGTTTGGCGGTCTGTACACAACTCTCACTAGCGTTTTTTGCCCTTTGGTATTCCGCAGCTCCAACCAAAGCGATTCCACATCATCCATGCT
The DNA here is from genome assembly GCF_044704955.1 of Pristiophorus japonicus. NCBI lineage: Eukaryota > Metazoa > Chordata > Chondrichthyes > Pristiophoridae > Pristiophorus > Pristiophorus japonicus. The sequence goes on along the minus strand of NC_091979.1, from coordinate 25,684,016 downwards.
AATGTCCCTCCTTACTATTGCATTAATTTCCTCTTTCACCAGCAACGCCACCCCACCTCCTTTTCCTCTCTGTCTATCCTTCCTAAATGTTGAGTTCCCAGCCTTGGTCACCCTGGAGCCATGTCTCCGTGATGCCAATTACATCATATCCGTTAACTGCTGTCTGCGCAGTTAATTTGTCCACCTTATTCTGAATACTCCTCGCATTGAGGCACAGAGCCTTCAGGCTTGTCTTTTTAACACACTTTGCCCCTTTAGAATTTTGCTATAATTGGCCCTTTTTGTTTTTGCCTTATGTTTCTCTGCCCTCCACCTTTACTACTCTCCTTTCTATCTTTTGCTTCTGCCTCCATTTTATTTCCCTCTGTCTCCCTGCATAGGTTCCCATCCACCTGCCATGTTAATTTAACTCCTCCCCAACAGCACTAGAAAACACTCCCCCTAGGACATTGGTTCCGGTCCTGCCCAGGTGCAGACCGCCCGGTTTGTACTGGTCCCACCTCCCCAAGAACCGGTTCCAATGTCCCAGGAATTTGAATCCCTCCCTTTTGCACCACTCCTCAAGCCACGTATTCATCTGAGCTATCCTGCGATTCCTACTCTGACTAGCACGTGGCACTGGTAGCAATCCTGAGATTACTACTTTTGAGGTCCTACGTTTTAATTTAGCTCCTAGCTCCCTAAATTCGTCTCGTAGGCCCTCATCCCGTTTTTTACCTATATCGTTGGTACCTATGTGCACCACGACAACTGGCTGTTCACCCTCCCTTTTCAGAATGTCCTGCACCCGCTCCGAGACATCCTTGACCCTTGCACGAAGGAGGCAACATACCATCCTGGAGTCTTGGTTGTGGCCGCAGAAACGCCAATCTATTCTCCTCACAATCGAATCCCATATCACTATAGCTCTCCCAATCTTTTTCCTGTCCTGCTATGCAGCAGAGCCACCCACAGTGCCATGAACTTGGTTACTGATGCCCTCCCCTGATGAGTCAGCCCCCCCCAACAGTACCCAAAGCAGTGTACCTGTTTTGCAGGGAGAGGACCGCAAGGGTCCCCTGCATTACCTTCCTTGCTCTTCCTGTTGGTCTCCCATTTACTATCTGGCTGTGTACCCTTTACCTGCGGTGAGACCAATGTGCTATTCACATCATTCTCAGCATCGTGCATGCTCCAGAGTGAATCCACCGGCAGCTCCAGTGCCACAATGCGGTCCGTCAGGAGCTGGAGGCGGATACACTTCCCGCACACGTAGTCGTCAAGGTCACCGGAAGCCCACATAGTACAGGAGGAGCATAACACGTGTCCGAGCTGTCCTGCCATGACTTAACCCTTAGATAAACTTAATTTGGCAACAACAATGCTCAAGGTTACTTACTGATATAGAAAAGAAAAAGAAAAACTACTTACCAGTCATCAGCCAATCACTTACCCCCTTGGCTGTGACATCACCTTTCGATTCCTTTCCACTTCTTTTTTGCCTCCCTGCTGCAGCTGCAGCGGCAGGCCTTTATAGGCCTCTGGCTGCTCGATCTCCCACCTCACCGATGCACCTCGGTCCTATATGGCTTACCCCTTATCCTTAGACTGTGAACCCTGGCTCTCGACTTCCCCAATGTCGGGAACATTCTTCTTGCATCTAACCTGTCCGATCCTGTCAGAATTTTATATGTTTCTATGACATCCCCTCTCATTCTTCTAAATTCCAGTGAATATAAGCCCAGTTGATCCAGTCTTTCTTCATATGTCAGTCCTGCCATCCCGGGAATCAATCTGGTGAACCTTCGCTGCACTCCCTCAATAGCAAGAATATCCTTCCTCAGATTAGGAGACCAAAACTGTACACAATATTCAAGGTGTGGCCTCACCAAGGCCCTGTACACCTGCAGTAAGACCTCCCTGCTCCTATATTCAATTCCTCTCACTATGAAGGCCAACATGCCATTAGCCTTCTCCACCGCCTGCTGTACCTGCATGCCAACTTTCAATGACTGATGTACAATGACACCCAGGTCTCGTTGCACCTCCCCTTTTCCTAATCTGTCACCATTCTGATAATATTCTGCCTTCGTGTTTTTGCCATCAAAGTGGATAACCTCACATTTATCCACATTATACTGCATCTGCCATGCATTTGCCCACTCACCTAACCTGTCCAAGTCACCCTGCAGCCTCATAGCATCCTCCTCACAGCTCACACTGCCACCCAGCTTCGTGTCATCTGCAAACTTGGAGCGATTACATTCAATTCCTTCGTCCAAATCTTTAATGTATATTGCAAATAGCTGGGGTCCCAGCACTGAACCTTGTGGTACCCTACTAGTCACTCCCTGCCATTCTGAAAAGGACCCGTTTATTCCTACTCTTCGCTTACTGTCTGCCAACCAGTTCTCTATCCACGTCAATAATTATCCCCAATACTATGTGCTTTAATTTTGAACACGAATCTCTTATGTGGGACCTTGTCAAAAGCCTTTTGAAAGTCCAAATACACCACATCCACTGGTTCTCCCTTGTCCGCTCCACTAGTTACATCCTCAAAAAATTCTAGAAGATTTGTCAAGCATGATTTCCCTTTCATAAATCTATGCTGACTTGGACCGATCCTGTCACTGCTTTCCAAAAATGCTGCGATTACATCTTTAATAATTGATTCCAACATTTTCCCCACTACCGATGTCAGGCTAACCAGTCTAGAATTCCTTGTTTTCTCTTTCCCTCTTTTTTAAAAAGTGGGGTTACATTAGCTACCCTCTAATCCATAGGAACTGATCCATAGTCTATCGACTGTTAGAAAATGATCACCAATGCATCCACTATTTCTCGGGCCACTTCCTTAAGTACTCTGAGATGCAGACTATCAGGTCCTGGGGATTTATCGCCCTTCAATCCCATCAATTTCCCGAACACAATTTCCTGACTAATAAGGATTTCCTTCAGTTCCTCCTTCTCGCTAGACCCTCGGTCCCCTAGTATTTCCGGAAGGTTATTTGTGTCTTCCGTAGTGAAGACAGAACCAAAGTATTTGTTCAATTGGTCTGCCATTTCTTTGTTCCCCATTATAACTTCACCTGATTCTGACTGCAAAGGACCTACATTTGTCTTCACAAATCTTTTTCTCTTCACATATCTAAAGAAGCTTTTGCAGTCAGTTTTTATGTTCCCTGCAAGCTTACTCTCATACTCTATGTTCCCCCTCCTAATTAAACCCTTTGTCCTCCTCTACTGAATTCTAAATTTCTCCCAGTCCTCAGGTTTGCTGCTTTTTCTGCCAATTTATATGCCTCTTCCTTGGATTTAATACTATCCCTAATTTCCCTTGTTAGCCACGGTTGAACCACCTTTCCCGTTTTATTTTTACTCCAGACAGGCATGTATAATTGTTGAAGTTTATCAATATGATCTTTAAATGTCTGCTATTGTCTATCCACCGTCAACCCTTTAAGTATCATTCGCCAGTTTAGTCTAGCCAATTCACGTCTCATACCATCGAAGTTACCTTTCTTTCAGTTCAAGACCCTCGTCTGTGAATTAACTGTGTCACTCTCCATCTTAATGAAGAATTCTGCCATATTCTGGTCACTCTTCCCCAAGGGGCCTCGCACAACAAGTTTGCTAATTAATCTTCTCTCATTATACAACACCCAGTCTAGGATGGCCAGCTTTCTAGTTGGTTCCTCGACATATTGGTCTAGAAAGCTATCCCTTATACACTCCAGGAAATCCTCCTCCACCATATTGCTACCAGTTTGGTTAGCCCAATTTCCTGTTTGATGCCATCCCCTACCTCACTACTACTGTTTGGTGGCCTGTACACAACTCCCACTGGCATTTTCTGCCCTTTGGTGTTCCGCAGCTCTACCCATACAGATTCCACATCATCCAAGCTAATGTCCTTCCTTACTTTTGCGTTAATCTCCTCTTTAACCAGCAACATTACCCCACCTCCTTTTCCTTTCTGTTTATCCTTCCTGAATATTGAATACCCCTGGATGTTGAGTTCCCAGCCTTGGTCACCCTGGAGCCATGTCTCCGTAATCCCAATTACATCATATCCGTTAACAGCTATCTGCGCAGTTAACTCATCCACCTTATTACGAATGCTCCTCGGATTGAGACACAGAGCCTTCAGGCTTGTTTTTTTAACACTCTTTGTCCTTTTAGAATTATGTTGTAATGTGGTCCTTTTTGATTTTTGCCTTTGATTTCTCTGCCCTCCACTTTTCCTTATCTCCTTTCTACCTTTTGATTCTGCCCCCATTTTACTTCCCACTGTCTCCCTGCATAGATTCCCATCCCCCTGCCATATTAGTTTAAACCCTCCCCAACAGCACTAGCAAACACTCCCCCTGGGACATCGGTTCCGGTCCTGCCCAGGTGCAGACTGTCCGGTTTGTACTAGTCCCACCTCCCCCAGAACCGGCTCCAATGTCCCAGGAAGTTGAATCCCTCCCTGTTGCACCATTTCTCAAGCCACGTATTCATCTTAGCTATCCTGCTATTTCTACTCTGACTAGCACGTGGCACTGGTAGCAATCCTGAGATTACTATCTTTGAGGTTCTCCTTTTTAATTTAACTCCTAGCTCGCTAAATTCAGCTTGTAGGATCTCATCCCGTTTTTTACCTATATGCACCACGACAACTGGCTGTTCACCCTCCCCCTCCGGAATGCCCTGCAGCCGCTCCGAGACATCCTTGACCATTGCACCAGGGAGGCAACATTCCATCTGGTCACTCTTGTATATGTTTAGTTTCATATTTTGAATCCTGCTTATTTGCAGTGATCTTTTAAAATGCACAGCAGAAACTTTGGGTATTTACTAGTAAATAATTGACCTATCATAGTTGGAGATGCTGTAAAGATAGAAAATGTTGTGGATGAATGGAATATAATATTGAATTTTTTGAAATGTCTTTGTGGGCTTGGGATAAAGTTCCAACAGCAATACAAACTCAAATATTTCTACGTATTACAAGACTGCAGAGTGAAAGCATACATGCTTTGGCAGGTTGATTGCTTCTTAACTAGTAAAGGTAAATTCTAGAAATGTCGATGATTACTTAATTTATATAGATGATCAATTTTCATCTGATTCATTTCCTTTTTTTCCCCCAGCATAAAAGAACATAAGAACATAAGAAATAGGAGCAGGAGTAGGCAATACAGCTCCTCGAGCCTGCTCCCCCATTCAATAAGATCATGGCTGATCTGATCATGGACTCAGCTCCCCTTCCCTGCCCGCTCCCCATAATCCCTTTATCATTTAAGAAACTGTCTATTTCTGTCTTAAATTTATTCAATGTCCCAGTTTCCACAGCTCTCTGAGGCAGCGAATTCCACAGATTTACCACCCTCTGAGAGAAGAAATTTCTCTTCATCTCAGTTTTAAATGGGCGGCCCCTTATTCTAAGATCATGCCCTCTAGTTCAAGTCTCCCCCATCAGTGGAAACATCCTCTCTGCATACACCTTGTCAAGCCCCCTCATAATCTTATACATTTCAATAAGATCACCTTTCATTCTTCTGAAGTCTAATCAGTAGAGGCCCAACATTATACTCCATCTGCCAAATTTTTGCCCACTCACCTAGCCTGTCTATGTCCTTTTGCAGATTTTTTGTGTCCTCCTCACACATTGTTTTTCCTCCCATCTTTGTATTTTCAGCAAACTTGGCTACGTAACACTGAATCCCTTCTTCCAAGTCATTAATATAGATTGTAAATAGTTGGGGTCCCAGCACTGATCCCTGCGGCACCCCACTAGTTATTGGTTGCCAACCAGAGAATGAACCATTTATCCCAACTCTCCATTTTCTGTTAGTTAGCCAATCCTCTATCCATGCTAATATATTACCCCCAACCCCGTGGGCAAAAATTTGGTAAAGAGTAGGAATAAACGGGTCCTTTTCAGAATGGCAGGCAGTGACTAGTGGGGTACCAACTGGTCTGTGCTGGTGTTTGTGCTCCACATGAGTCCTGAGAATTATGAAAGAACTTCAACCAAGTGTTGTTTGCCCGTTTCTTGAAGGGCTGGAGTCCAGTCCAGAGCAGGTCTCCAATCGTTCTGGTTAAGCCTTGCCACTGGATAAAGGCCGAGCTCTGTCAAGCCTGTGTGATGGCTGATGTGCAACAGTCACCACACGTTAAAAAAATCCACACACAGGCATCTTCCACCCCTTCAGTTGGGGTTCATGACTGGAATATCAGGTCCTTCATTGAAACATCTGTAAACCCATGTGGTAAAATTATCTGCTTCCTGTCTGCCAACCAGTTCTCTATCCATGTTAATACATTACCCTCAATACCATGTGCTTTAATTTTTCACACTAATCTCTTGTGTGGGACCTTGTCAAAAGCCTTTTGAAAGTCCAAATACACCACATCCACTGGTTCTTAATTCTGACGGGACTGGACAAGTTCGATGCAGGAAGAATGTTCCCGATGTTGGGGAAGTCCAGAACCAGGGGATACAGTCTAAGGATAAGGGGTAGGCCATTTAGGACCGAGATGAGGAGAAACCTCTTCACTCAGAGACTTGTTAACCTCTGGAATTCTCTACCGCAGAGAGTTGCTGATGCCAGTTCATTGGATATATTCAAGAGGGAGTTAGATATGGCCCTTATGGTTAACAGGATCAAGGGGTATGGAGAAAAAGCAGGAAAGGGGTACTGAGGTGAATGATCAACCATGATCTTATTGAACGGTGGTGCAGGCTTGAAGGGCCAAATGGCCTACTTCTGCACCTATTTTCTATGTTTCTATGTTTCTTCCTTGTCCACTCTACTAGTTACATCCTAGAAGGTTGGGAAGCTTTTAAAAGCCAGCAAAGCATGAACAAAAAAATGATTAAGGGAAGACAGACCACGAAACCAAAGCAGCGCGAAACACAAAAACAGACAGCAAGTGCCTCCACAGGTATACAAAAAGAAAAAAAGTGGCCAAAGTAAATGCTGGTCCCCCAGAGGACAAGAACAGGGCATCAGCAATGGGGAACATGGAGATGGCAGAAACTCTGAACAAACAACCTGCCCCAGTTTCTACGGTAGAGGACACCAACAACATCCCAACAGTGGACAGTCAAGGGGCTACAGGGGGGGGAGGATCCCAACACAACCACAACCACCAAGGAGATGCCACCCAGCAAGCCAACAGGACCAACGGCGGACAAAACCCCCACGGACCCAACGGCCCGCACCTCACGGTCCCAAGAGAAGCAGAGGCAGGGACAGCGGACGCATCGGCCGCAATCCACCAAAACTCCATGGACTCTGCGGAGACCATATAGAACATAGGAACATAAGAATTAGGAACAGGAGTAGGCCATCTAGCCCCTTGAGCCTGCTCCGCCATTCAAAAAGATCATGGCTGATCTGGCCGTGGACTCAGCTCCACTTACCCGCCCGCTCCCCGTAACCCTTAATTCCCTTATTGGTTAAAAATCTATCTATCTGTGACTTGAATACATTCAATGAGCTAGCCTCAACTGCTTCCTTGGGCAGAGAATTCCACAGATTCACAACCCTCTGGGAGAAGAAATTCCTTCTCAACTCGGTTTTAAATTGGCTCCCCCGTATTTTGAGGCTATGCCCCCTAGTTCTAGTCTCCCCGACCAGTGGAAACAACCTCTCTGCCTCTATCTTGTCTATCCCTTTCATTATTTTAAATGTTTCTATAAGATCACCCCTCATCCTTCTGAACTCCAACGAGTAAAGACCCAGTCTACTCAATCTATCATCATAAGGTAACGCCCTCATCTCTGGAATCAGCCTAGTGAATCGTCTCTGTACCCCCTCCAAGGCTAGTATATCCTTCATTAAGTAAGGTGACCAAAACTGCACGCAGTACTCCAGGTGCGGCCTCACCAATACCCTGTACAGTTGCAGCAGGACCTCCCTGCTTTTGTACTCCATCCCTCTTGCAATGAAGGCCAATATTCCATTCACCTTCCTGATTACCTGCTGCACCTGCAAACTAACTTTTTGGGATTTATGCACAAGGACCCCCAGGTCCCTCTGCACCGCAGCATGTTGTAATTTCTCCCCATTCAAATAATATTCCCTTTTACTGTTTTTTTTTCCAAGGTGGATGACCTCACATTTTCTGACATTGTATTCCATGTGCCAAACCTTAGCCCATTCGCTTAACCTATCCAAATCTCCTTGCAGCCTCTCTGTGTCCTCTACACAACCCGCTTTTTCACGAATCTTTGTGAGATCTGCAAATTTTGCTACATTATACTCTGTCCCCTCTTCCAGGTCATCTATGTATATTGTAAACAGTTGTGGTCCCAGCACCAATCCCTGTGGCACACCACTAACCACCAATTTTCAACCCGAAAAGGACCCATTTATCCCGACTCTCTGCTTTCTGTTAGCCATCCAATTCTCGATCCATGCTAATACATTTCCTCTGACTCCGCGTACCTTTATCTTCTGCAGTAACCTTTTGTGTGGCACCTTATTGAATGCCTTTTGGAAATCTAAATACACCACATCCATCGGTACACCTCTATCCACCATGCTCGTTATATCCTCAAAGAATTCCAGTAAATTAGTTAAACATGATTTCCCCTTCATGAATCCATGTTGCGTCTGCTTGATTGCACTATTCCTATCTCGATGTCCCGCTATTTCTTCCTTAATGATAGCTTCAAGCATTTTCCCCACTACAAATGTTAAACTAACTGGCCTAAAGTTACCTGCCTTTTGTCTGCCCCCTTTTTTAAACAGAGGCGTTACATTAGCTGCTTTCCAATCCACTGGTACCTCCCCAGAGCCCAGAGAATTGTGGTAGATTATAACGAATGCATCTGCTATAACTTCTGCCATCTCTTTTAATACTGGGATGCATTTCATCAGGACCAGGGGTCTTGTCCACCTTGAGTCCCATTAGCCTGTCCAGCACTACCCCCCCTAGTGATAGTGATTGTCTCAAGGTCCTCCCTTCCCACATTCCCATGACCAGCAATTTTTGGCATGGTTTTTGTGTCTTCCACTGTGAAGACCGAAGCAAAATAATTGTTTACGGTCTCAGCCATTTCCACATTTCCCATTATTAAATCCCCCTTCTCATCTTCTAAGGGACCAACATTTACTTTAGTCACTCTCTTCCGTTTTATATATTGGTAAAAGCTTTTACTATCTGGTTTTATGTTTTGTGCAAGTTTACTTTCATAATCTATCTTTCCTTTCTTTATTGCTTTCTTCGTCATTCTTTGCTGTCGTTTAAAATTTTCCCAATCTTCTAGTTTCCCAGTAACCTTGGCCACCTTATATGCATTGGTTTTTAATTTGATACTCTCCTTTATTTCCTTAGTTATCCACGGCTGGTTATCCCTTCTCTTACCGCCCTTCTTTTTCACTGGAATATATTTTTGTTGAGCACTATGAAAGAGCTCCTTAAAAGTCCTCCACTGTTCCTCAATTGTGCCACCGTTTAGTCTGTGTTCCCAGTCTACTTTAGCCAACTCTGCCCTCATCTCACTGTAGTCCCCTTTGTTTAAGCATAGTACGCTCGTTTGAGACACTACTTCCTCACCCTCAATCTATATTACAAATTGAACCATACTGTGATCACTCATTCCGAGAGGATCTTTTACTATGAGATCGTTTATTATTCCTGACTCATTACACAGGACCAGATCTAAAATAGCTTGCTCCCTTGCAGGTTCTGTAACATACTGTTCTAAGAAACAATCCCGTATGCATTCTATGAATTCCTCCTCCAGGCTACCCCGTGCGATTTGATTTGACCATACGATATGTAGATTAAAATCCCCCATGATTACTGCCGTTCCTTTTTCACATGCCTCCATTATTCCCTTGATTATTGTCCGCCACATCGTGAAGTTATTATTTGGGGCCTATAAACTATGCTCACCAGTTACTTTTTCCCCTTACTATCTCTAATCTCCACCCACAATGATTCAACAGTTTGTTCATTAGAGCCAATATCATCTCTCACAACTGCCCTGATATCATCCTTTATTAACAGAGCTACCCCACCTCCTTTCCATTCTTGTCTATCCTTCCGAATTGTCAGATACCCCTGTATATTTAATTCCCAGTCTTGGCCACCCTGCAACCATGTTTCTGTAATGGCCACCAAATCATACCCATTTGTAATGATTTGTGCCATCAACTCATTTACTTTATTTCAAATGCTGCATGCGTTTAGGTAGAGTGTTTTAATACTCCTCCTCGGACATTGGTTCTGGTCCTGCCTAGGTGCAGACCGTCCGGTTTGTACTGGTCCCACCTCCCACAGAACCGGTTCCAATGCCCCAGGAATTTGAATCCCTCCCTGCTGCACCACTGCTCAAGCCACGCATTGATCTGAGCTATCCTGCGATTCCTACTCTGACTAGCACGTGGCACTGGTAGCAATCCCGAGATTACTACTTTTGTCCTGCACCCGCTCCGAGACGTCCCAGCAGACCGGAAAACTGCAAATGTAACGCCCCTATTTAAAAAGGAGGCAGGCAAAAAGCAGGAAACCACAGACCAGCCAGTCCAACATCCGTGGTCGGGAAATTGCCTGGAGTCCACTATCAAAGGAGCAGCAGCAGGACACCCGGAAAAGCAAAACTCTGTCAGGCAGAGTTAGCATGGACCCACGAAGGGGAAGCCATGCCCGAAAGACCCGCTGGAATTCCTTGAGGATGCAACGAACAGGGTGGACAAAGGGGAAGCAGCGGACGCGGTGCACCTGGACCTCCAGAAGGTACCCGACAAGGCGCCACACAAAAGGCCACCACGCAAGACAAAGGCCAAGGGGCTGGGGGGCAACACAACAGCATGGATAGTGGACCGGCAAACCAACAGAAAACAAAGAGCCAGGACAAACGGCCCACCCCCCCGGGCCGACAACCAGCAACTAGTGGGGCGCCGCAGGGACCACCGCCAGGACCCCAACCATCGACAATCCATACCAACGACCTGGAAGAAAGGACCAAGCACAACGCAACCAAGCCCGCCGACGACACAAAGGCGGGAGGAAAAGCAATGCGCGAGGAGGCAACAGAAAATCTGGAAAAGGACACAGACAGGCTAAGCGAGCAGGCAAAGACCTGGCAGATGGAGTACAATGCCGGAAAGTGCGAGGCCACGCACCCCGGCAGGAAAAAAAACAAAGAGCAAGTCACCATCCAAATGGAGAGACTGCAAAGCCCTGCAGCACAGCGGGACCTGGGGGCACCCGCGCACGAAACACAAAAGGCCAGCACGCAGGAACAGCAAGCGATCAGGTAGGTCACTGGAATCCCGGCCCCCAACGCAAAGGGGACGGAGCACAAAAGCGGGGAAGTTCCGCCACAGCCACACAGGGCATCGGCGAGGCCACACCCGGAACACTGAGCACAGCTCCGGCCTCCGCATTCACAAAAGGATCATCATCACAGGCAGTCCCTCGGAATCGAGGAAGATTTGCTTCCACTCTAAAAATGAGTCCTTAGGTGGCTGAACAGTCCAATACGAGAGCCACAGTCCCTGTCACAGGTGGGACAGATCGTCGTTGAGGGAATGGGTGGGTGGTTTGCCGTACGCTCTTTCCGCTGCTTGTGCTTGCTTTCTGTATGCTCTCGGCGATGGGACTCGAGGTGCTCAGCGCCCCCCCGGATGCACTTCGTCCACTTAGGGCAGTCTTTGGCCAGGGACTCCCAGGTGTCGGTGGGGATGTTGCATTTTATCAAGGAGGGTTCGAGGGTGTCCTTGAAACGTTTCCTCTGCCCAACTTTGGCTCGCTTGCCATGAAGGAGTTCAGAGTAGAGCGCTTGCTTTGGAAGCCTCATGTCTGGCATGCAAACTATGTGGCCTGCCCAGCGGAGCTCATCAAGTGTGGTCAGTGCTTCAATATTGGGGATGTTGGCCTGGTCTCGGAGGCTAACATCTGTCCTCCTAGGGGATTTGTCGGATCATGCAGAGACATCGTTGGTGGTATTTCTCCAGCAACTTGAGATGTACATGTCTACTGTACATGGTCCATGTCTCTGAACCATACAGGAAACATAGAAAAATAGAAAATAGGTGCAGGAGTAGGCCATTAGGCCCTTCTAGCCTGCACCACCATTCAATGAGTTTGTGGCTGAACATGCAACTTCAGTACCCCATTCCTGCTTTCTCGCCATACCCCTTGATCCCCCTAGTAGTAAGGACTTCATCTAACTCCTTTTTGAATATATTTAGTGAATTGGCCTCAACAGCTTTCTGTGGTAGAGAATTCCACAGGTTCACCACTCTCTGGGTGAAGAAGTTTCTCCTCACCTCGGTCCTAAATGGCTTACCCCTTATTCTCAGACTGTGACCCGTGGTTCTGGACTTCCCCAACATTGGGAACATTCTTCCTGCATCTAACCTGTCTGAACCCATCAGAATTTTAAACGTTTCTATGAGGTCCCCTCTCATTCTTCTGAACTCCAGTGAATACAAGCCCAGTTGATCCAGTCTTTCTTGATAGGTCAGTCCCGCCATCCCGGAAATCAGTCTGGTGAACCTTCGCTGCACTCCCTCAATAGCAAGAATGTCCTTCCTCAAGTTAGGAGACCAAAACTGTACACAATACTCCAGATGTGGCCTCACCAAGGCCCTGTACAACGGTAGCAACACCTCCATGCCCCTGTACTCAAATCCCCTCGCTATGAAGGCCAACATGCCATTCGTTTTCTTAACCGCCTGCTGTACCTGCATGCCAACCTTCAATGACTGATGTACCATGACCCCCAGGTCTCGTTGCGCCTCCCCTTTTCCTAATCTGTCACCATTCAGATAATAGTCTGTCTCTCTGTTTTTACCACCAAAGTGAATAACCTCACATTTATCCACATTATACTTCATCTGCCATGCATTTGCCCACTCACCTAACCTATCCAAGTCACTCTGCAGCCTCATAGCATCCCCCTCGCAGCTCACACTGCCACCCAACTTAGTGTCATCCGCAAATTTGGAGTTACTACATTTAATCCCTTCGTCTAAATCATTAATGTACAATGTAAACAGCTGGGGCCCCAGCACAGAACCTTGCGGTACCCCACTAATCACTGCCTGCCATTCTGAAAAGTACCCATTTACTCCTACTATTTGCTTCCTGTCTGACAACCAGTTCTCAATCCATGTCAGCACACTACCCCCAATCCCATGTGCTTTAACTTTGCACATTAATCTCTTGTGTGGGACCTTGTCGAAAGCCTTTTGAAAGTCCAAATATACCACATCAACTGGTTCTCCCTTGTCCACTCTATTGGAAACATCCTCAAAAAATTCCAGAAGATTTGTCAAGCATGATTTCCCTTTCACAAATCCATGCTGACTTGGACCTATCATGTCACCTCTTTCCAAATGCGCTGCTATGACATCCTTAATAATTGATTCCATCATTTTACCCACTACTGAGGTCAGGCTGACTGGTCTATAATTCCCTGTTTTCTCTCTCCCTCCTTTTTTAAAAAGTGGGGTTACATTGGCTACCCTCCACTCGATAGGAACTGATCCAGAGTCAATGGAATGTTGGAAAATGACTGTCAATGCATCCGCTATTTCCAAGGCCACCTCCTTAATTACTCTGGGATGCAGTCCATCAGGCCCTGGGGATTTATCGGCTTCAATCCCATCAATTTCCCCAACACAATTTCCCGACTAATAAGGATTTCCCTCAGTTCCTCCTCCTTACTAGACCCTCTGACCCCTTTTATATCCGGAAGGTTGTTTGTGTCCTCCTTAGTGAATACCGAACCAAAGTACTTGTTCAATTGGTCTGCCATTTCTTTATTTCCCATTATGACTTCCCCTGATTCTGACTGCAGGGGACTTACGTTTGTCTTTACTAACCTTTTTCTCTTCACATATCTATAGAAACTTTTGCAATCCGTCTTAATGTTCCCTGCAAGCTTCTTCTCGTACTCCATTTTCCCTGCCCTAATCAAACCCTTTGTCCTCCTCTGCTGAGTTCTAAATTTCTCCCAGTTCCCGGGTTCGCTGCTATTTCTGGCCAATTTGTATGCCACTTCCTTGGCTTTAATACTATCCCTGATTTCCCTTGTTAGCCACGGTTGAGCCACCTTCCCTTTTTTATTTTTACGCCAGACAGGAATGTACTATTGTTGTAGTTCATCCATGCGGTCTCTAAATGTCTGCCATTGCCCATCCACAGTCAACCCCTTAAGTATCATTCGCCAATCTATCCTAGCCAATTCACGCCTCATACCTTCAAAGTTACCCTTCTTTAAGTTCTGGACCATGGTCTCTGAATTAACTGTTTCATTCTCCATCCTAATGCAGAATTCCACCATATTATGGTCACTCTTCCCCAAGGGGCCTCGCACAACGAGATTGCTAATTAATCCTCTCTCATTACACAACACCCAGTCTAAGATGGCCTCCCCCCTAGTTGGTTCCTTGACATATTGGTCTAGAAAACCATCCCTTATGCACTCCAGGAAATCCTCCTCCACCGTATTGCTTCCAGTTTAGTTAGGCCAATCTATGTGCATTTTAAAGTCACCCATTATAACTGCTGCACCTTTATTGCATGCACCCCTAATTTCCTGTTTGATGCCCTCCCCAACATCGCTACTGCTGTTTGGAGGTCTGTACACAACTCCCACTAACGTTTTTTGCCCTTTGGTGTTCTGCAGCTCTACCCATATAGATTCCACATCATCCAAGCTAATGTCCTTCCTAACTATTGCATTAATCTCCTCTTTAACCAGCAATGCTACCCCGCCTCCTTTTCCTTTTATTCTATCCTTTCTGAATGTTGAATACCCCTGGATGTTGAGTTCCCAGCCCTGATCATCCTGGAGCCACGTCTCTGTAATCCCAATCACATCATATTTGTTAACATCTATTTGCAGAGTTAATTCATCTACCTTATTACGGATACTCCTTGCATTAAGACACCTTTTAGAATTTTGCTGTACAGTGGCCCTTTTTGTTCTATGCCTTGGGTTTCTCTGCCCTCCACTTTTCCTCATCTCCTTTCTGTCTTTTGCTTTTGTCTCCTTTTTGTTTCCCTCTGTCTCCCTGCATTGGTTCCCATCCTCCTGCCATATTAGTTTAACTCCTCCCCAACAGCACTAGCAAACACTCCCCCTAGGACATTGGTTCCAGTCCTGCCCAGGTGCAGACCATCCGATTTGTACTGGTCCCACCTCCCCCAGAACCGGTTCCAATGCCCCAGGAATTTGAATCCCTCCCTGCTGCACCACTGCTCAAGCCACGTATTCATCTGCGCTATCCTGCGATTCCTACTCTGACTAGCACGTGGCACTGGTAGCAATCCCGAGATTACTACTTTTGAGGTCCTACTTTTTAATTTAGCTCCTAGCTCCTTAAATTCGTTTCGTAGGACCTCATCCCTTTTTTTAACCTATGTCGTTGGTACCAATGTGCACCACGACAATTGGCTGTTCTCCCTTCCTTTTTAGAATGTCCTGCACCCGCTCCGAGACATCCTTGACCCTTGCACCAGGGAGGCAACATACCATCCTGGAGTCTCGTTTGCGGCCGCAGAAACGCCTATCTATTCCCCTCACAATTGAATCCCCTATCACTATCGCTCTCCCATTCTTTTTCCTGCCCTCCTGTGCAGCAGAGCCAGCCACGGTGCCATGAACTTGGCTGCTGCTGCCCTCCCCTGATGAGTCATCCCCCTCAACAGTACTCAAAGCAGTGTATCTGTTTTGCAGGGGGATGACCACAAGGGACCCCTGCACTACCTTCCTTGCACTACTCTTCCTGCTGGTCTTCCATTCCCTAGCTGGATGTGGACCCTTCTCCTGCGGTAAGACCAACTCGCTACACGTGCTACTCATGTCATTCTCAGCATCGTGGATGCTCCAGAGTGAATCCACCCTCAGCTCCAATTCCGCAACGCGGTCCGTCAGGAGCTGGAGGCGGATACACTTCCCGCACACGTAGTCGTCAGGGACACCGGAAGTGTCCCTGAGTTCCCACATGGTACAGGAGGAGCATATCAGGTGACTGAGCTCCCCTGCCATGACTTAACCCTTAGATACACTTAAATTGATGACAACACTGTTAACAGGTTACTTACTGATATAAAAAAGAAAAAGAAAAACTACTTACCAATCACCAGCCAATCACTTGCCCCTTTGGCTGTGACGTCACCTTTTGATTCCTTTCTACTTCTTTTCTGCTTTTTCTCCCGGCTGGAGCTGCACAAGCTGGGCCTTTTATAGGCCTCTCCACGCTGCTCCCGCCTCTCGCCGACTGCTATAGCCCTGTAGACCATGAGCTTGGTGGTGGATTTGAGGGCCTGGTCTTCAAACACTCTTTTCCTCAGGTGGCCGAAGGCTGCGCTGGCGCACTGGAGGCGGTGTTGAATCTCAATTTCTGTTCTTGTTGATGAGAGGCTCCCGAGGTATGGGAAATGGTCCACGTTGGATATACGAAAGCATATACCCACCCCGGAGGCAGCCCAGGGGAGGCTCACCAGATCGACCCCAGAGATGAGTGGGCCGACCCATGAGGAAAGGTTGAGGAGGCCGGGCCTCCACCCACCGGAACACAGAAGAATGAGAGGCGATCCCACCGAAACGCACAAGATCACGAGGGGGCCAGACAAGGCGGACGCAGAAAGGACGCCCCCACTGATAGGGGCGACCAGAATCAGGGGGCACAATTCCAGAACAAGTGACCGCCCATCCAAAACTGAGACGAGGAGGAAACTCCCCACCCCGCCCCAGAGGGGCGCAAATCCGCGGAACTCGCCGCCCCAGAGAGCCGTGGAAGCCAGGACACCGACCAAACCTATGACGGAGCTAGACAGCCTCCCGACCGACAAGGGACCAAGAGGCCATGGGGAACGGGCAGGAAAGCGGACCCGAGTCCACGACCGGACCAGCCACGACCGCACTAAATGGCGGAGCAGGCTCGAGGGGGCGGACGGCCCACCCCTGCCCGCACACCCCATGTTCCCATGTGCTGCCTATCCACGATGAACGTTAATTGATTTGAGTTGAATCCCCTCCATACAAGAATCTCATAAGCTCCAAACTGATCGTTTATGCTGAAAATTTGTCTTTGATTTCTGCACAAAACTATGCTGAAGATTGCTAATTTTTGTCATTTACTTAACAGGAAAGGAACTGAATGCAGAAGATCTTTGGTATATACAGCTGAGTATGAAACCCCTCCCCACCCACCACCACGTAATGGGCCCAAGTTTCGGCATCTGGTGAAAACGGCGCATCTCTGAGACTTATGTGACCTGCCTGGGCTCGAAGGTGCGCCGGAATATTCTACAGCAATTCTCCGGTCCTCCTGGGCCGTGGCGTGGCGTAGTCTCCCTGGGGAGGGGCCTGCCTGCAGGGTGGCGGGGCTAGGGATCATGCCTTCTTCTCAGTGCTGGCAGCGTTGCGCAGGTGCGTTGGAGCATGTGCGCCTGCGCAATGGCTCGGGGGTGCGTGGGTACCGGGGGGCATGAGTACCGGGGGGCGTGGGTACCGGGGGGGCATGGGTACCAAGGGGGGGGGCTGGGTACCGGGGGTGGCATGGGTACCGGGGGGGCATGGGTACCGGGGGGGGCGTGGGTACCGGGGGGCATGGGTACCGGGGTGGGCGTGGGTACCGGGGGGGCATGGGTACCAGGGGGGGGCATGGGTACCGGGGGGGGCGTGGGTACCGGGGGGGGGGGGGGAGCGTGGCAACTGGGGGGGGCGGAGGGGGGTAGCGTGGCAACATGGATGGAAGAGCGTGGGTTGGGGGGCATTCAATGATCGAAGGGCCGGAGGAGAGAGCAGGGTTGCCTCCTTCCAGCCTCTCCCCCACCCCACACACACCCACCCCCCCCACATCCAACCCCCCCCACACACCCCCTATCCCACCCTCCCCACTCCCACACACACACACACACACACACCCCCTCCCACACCACCCTCCACTCCCACACATACACACACCCCCCCCCTACTCCCACACATACACACTCCCCCCCACTCCCACACATACATACACCCCCCCCTACTCCCACACATACACACTCCCCCCCACTCCCACACATACACACACCCCCCCCCCACTCCCACACATACACACCCCCCCGCACTCCCACACATACACCCCCCCCCCACTCCCACACATACACCCCCCCCCCCACTCCCACACATACACACACCCCCTCCCACACCCCCCCCCCCACTCCCACACATACACACACACCCCCCCCACTCCCACACATACACACACCCCCCACCCCCCCCACTCCCACACATATACAGACACACACCACACACACACCCCACCCCCGCGCACTCCTCACTGTCAGATACAGAGAGAGAGAGACACTACAGTGAGAGACACCTTCCCTTCACATAAAGGTAGGACTTCTATTTTGTATTAATTAATTGCTTATTACTTTTTGTGCTTCGTTTAGTGCTTAGTGCTTTAAATGTACTGCTTTGTTTAGTGCTTGGTGCTTTAAATGTACTTTGCTTCTTTAATGTTGTTGTGAAGGTGTTTATGGAAAATCCTCTAACTTCCCTTACCCCCCGCTGTTGTGATGTTGATGTGTCCTTTGTGTTTAATGCTTCCCATCCACCTTCTCTGGCTGT
Organism: Pristiophorus japonicus; assembly: GCF_044704955.1. Lineage (NCBI taxonomy): Eukaryota > Metazoa > Chordata > Chondrichthyes > Pristiophoridae > Pristiophorus > Pristiophorus japonicus. Next base: position 25,665,451 of record NC_091979.1, on the reverse strand, counting down.
GCCTGCACTAAACTTAACTCTAGGTAAGGTTTTTCAGAACTTACAAAAGTGGACACTTACTCTATTCTAAGTTAGTTTGTAGTAAGTTTTCACTGCCAAAACTTGCAAAACTTGAGTGGTTGGACACACCCCCTTTTGAAAAAAAAGTACCTTACCTAAAGCCAACCTAAACTAACTCACTAGAACTGGAGCAAACTAATATCCGAGAATTGCAATTTCTAACATACTCCAAACTAAACTAGTTGCTCCAAAAAACTAGGAGCAATTCCACCCGAAACTTGGGCCCAATCTGTCATGGTTTTAATTAACAACAGCTCTTTCGGTTTCTCACAATTCTGCCTAACTGCTGAACATCTATTTTGATGCAACATTCAAGGTAATTTTTATAGCATTTTCCCAACATCATCATCATCGTCGTCATAGGCAGTCCCTCGGAATCGAGGAAGTCTTGCTTCCGCTCTCAAAATGAGTTCCTAGGCGACTGGCCAGCCCCATACGAGAACCACAGTCTCCGCCACAAGGTGGATGCAGAGAGGATATTTCCACTCACAGAGGAAACTAAAACTGGGAGACATAGTCTCAGAATAAGGGGACGCCCATTTAAAACTGTGATGACAAGAAATTTCTTCTCTGAGGGTTGTAAATCTATGGAATTCTCTGCCCCAGTGAGCTGTGGAGGCTGGGTCATTGAATATATTTAAGGCGGAGATACATAGATTTTTGAGCGATAAGGGAGTAAAGGGTTATGGGGAGCGGGCGGGGAAGTGGAGCTGAGTCCATGATCAGATCAGCCATGATCTTATTGAATGGCGGAGCAGACTTGAGGAGCCAGATGGCCTACTCCTGCTCCTATTTCTTATGTTCTTATGTCCAAGGACTTGAGCATTTAAAAATCCAAGCTGATACTCCCAGTGCCGTGCTGAGGGAGTGCTGCACTGTCAGAGGTGCTGTCTTTCGGATGCGACGTTAAACCAAGGCCCCGTCTGCTCTCGCAGGTGGACGTAAAAGATCCCGTGGCAGTATTACGAAGAAGAGCAGAGGAGTTATCCCCGGTGTCCTGGGGCCAATATTTATCCCTCAATCAACATAGCAAAAACAGATTATCTGGTCATTATCACATTGCTGCTTGATGTATGCAAATTGGCTGCTGCGTTTCCCACGTTTCAACAGTCTATACTCCAAAAACGTCCTGGGTGTCGTGAAAGGCGCTATATAAATGTAAGTCTTTCTTGCCATGGGCAAAGTGCAGGAGATGAAAGTGCAATAGGAGTTTTGCATCGAGCAAAAAAACAGCAGGAAAAATTCAACTTTCCGCGCCTGATTAGTTGAGGTTAATAGTTTGGGGTTTTTTTTTACCTGAAGTTCGTGGGTCTTTTCATGGTAACCCTTCAGGAAGAGCCAGTAGATGCCAGCGATCAGACCTTGGCCGGGCAGGTCACCGATGCTTTTCAAGTCTCCGGTCGGCCGCTGGGTCCGGCTATCGAGATCCGCCGCCGCCGCCGCCGGTCTTGCGCTCGACTTGCGCCGCGCCAACGGGGCGAGGGCACGGATTGCGGGCAGAAGCCGGTTCCCAGCGGAGGAGAAGTGCAGCGAGAGGGACATCGCAGTTCTTCACACTGTCAACCTACTGAAGGCTCTGGCAGCCGTGGCATGTCTGCATACCCGCATACCCAACTGGCTTAAAAAAAAACAACGCTGGAATCGAGCCAGTACTTTGCAAACTTCCTGGTCAACAAACTCCAGCAAGGAAGGAACCCATTGCAACAACTTTTGTTTTATGGCATTGCTGGGTTTTTTTTTGTGACATGACCCAGGAGTGCTTTCAACACTGATGTGACATGTAACTCGATTCATTATCATATAGATTCACCCAGTCTCCTAAATCCACTGGCCCCTGTTCAGTATTGAACACACAAGATAGAAGTGTGTGTGTGCGTGTGTGAGCTTGAATGACAAATAGCACTCTGCAGCACTGGAGAGGGAAACACAGAGTTAACGTTTCTAGTCCACGACCTTTCATCCGAACCCACCAATCAGTCACAGAGCACTTTGTCTGCTGTTGCTGGATACAAACCCGTTGGCCCAGAAATTGCGGGCCGATGCCTCCGACCTGATAAATGTCTACGAAGTAACCTGATCATGTAAGAAGTAGGAGCAACTGTAGGCCATTTGGCCCCTCGAGAGGAAGGCCATCCCTCCCAAAGCCATCCCTTACCCCAGTTTACCCACCCCCCCCCCCCGGCTCCCCAAGCTCTCTCCCCTCACCCCCCCCCCCCCCCCGCCAAAGCTCTCTCTCTCTCTCCCCACCCCGCAAAGCTCTCTCGCTCTCCCCCCAAGCTCTCTCTCTCTCTCCCCACCCCCCAAAGCTCTCTCACCCCACCCCCCAAAGCTCTCTCTCTCTCTCTCCCCCCAAGCTCTCTCTCTCTCTCCCCCCACCCCCAAGCTCTCTCTCCCCCCGCCCCCCAAGCTCTCTCACCTCCCCCCCGTCCCCCTAAGCTCTCTCCCCTCCCCCCCAAGCTCTCTCTCTCTGCCCCCCGCCCCCCGCCCCCCCAAGCTCTCTCCCCTCCCCCCCAAGGTCTCTCTCTCTCTCTCCCCCCCCAGCTCTCTCTCTCTCCCCCCCAAGCTCTCTCTCTCACCCCCAGCTCTCTCTTTCTCTCTCCCCCAAGCTCTCTCTCTCTCTCTTCCCCCCCCCCCAAGCTCTCTCTCTCTCTTCCCCCCCCCCAAGCTCTCTCTCGCTCTTCCACCCCCCACCCCCAAGTTCTCTCTCTCTCTCTCTCCCCCCCCAAGCTCTCTTTCTCCCCCCCCCCCAAGCTCTCTTTCTCCTCCCCCCCAAGCTCTCTCTCTCTCCCCTCCCCCCCATGCTCTCGCTCACTCTCCCCCCCAAGCTCTCTCTCTCCCCTCCCTCCAGCTCTCACTCTCTCCCCCCCCCAAACTCACTCTCTCTCCCCCACCTCCCCAAGCTCGTTCTCTCTTCCCCCCTAAGCTCGCTCGCTCTCTCCCCCCCTCCCCCCACAAGCTCGCTCTCCCCCCCTCCCCCGCTTCGCTCTCTCTCTCTCTCTCTCTCCCTCCCCGCTCACCCGTTTCTCTCTCTCTCCCCTCCACCCTGCTTCTCTCTCCCTCCCCGTTTCTCTCTCTCCCTCCTCGACCCCCCATTTCTCTCTCTCCCCGCCCCGCCGCCCCCCCCACTTCTCTCCCTCACCACCCCTCCACTTCTCTCTCTCCCTGCCCCCCTGCCACCACCGCTTCTCTCCGTCCCCGCCCCGCTGCCCCCCCCCGCTTCTCTCTCTCCCCACGCCCCCCACTTCTCTCTCTCTCCCTCCCTCCCCGCCCCCACCTCCCATAAAACCGGTTTCAATGTCCCAGGAATTTGAATCCCTCCCTTCTGCACCACTCCTCAAGCCACGTATTTATCCAAGCTATCCTGCGATTCCTACTCTGATTAACACGTGGCACTGGTAGCAATCCTGAAATTATTACTTTTGAGATCCTACTTTTTAAATTTAGCTCCTAGCTCCCCAAATTCGTCTTGTAGAATCTCATCCCATTTTTTTACCTATATCATTGGTACCTATATGCACCACGACAACTGGCTGTTCAACCTCCCTTTTCAGAATGTCCTGCACCCGCTCCGAGACATGCTTGGCCCTTGCATCAGGGAGGCAACATACCATCCTGGAGTCTCGGTTGCGGTCGCAGAAACGTCTGCCTATTTCCCTTACAATAAAATTCCCCATCACCATCGCTCTCCCACTCTTTTTCCGGCTCTCCTGTGCAGCAGAGCCACCCAAGGTGCCATGGACTTGGCTGCTGCTGCCCTCCCCTGAAGAGTCAACAGTACCCAAAGCGATGTATCTGTTTTGCAGGGGGATGACCACAGGGGACCCCTGCACTACCTTCCTTCCACTGCTCTTCCTGTTGGTCACACATCCCCTATCTGGCTGTGTAACCTCGAGCACCTCGAGTCTTATCGCCGAGAGCATGCAGAAAACAAGTGCAGGCAGCGGAGGGAGCGTGTGGCAAACCAGACTCCCCACCCACCCTTTCCTTCAACCACTGTCTGTCCCACCTGTGACAGGGACTGTAATTCCCGTATTGGACTGTACAGTCACCTGAGAACTCACGTTTAGAGTGGAAACAAGTCTTCCTCGATTTTGAGTGACTGCCTATATATGAATGAATGAATGTCTCTTGTAGTTGCCGTGGAGTGAAGACCATGTCCGTTTTACCCCTTAGTGGACAGAATCTGTGTTGCGACTCTGGGAGGAGCTCTTCAGCCACAGGGAGAAGATGACTGAGGAGGATTCCTGCGATGACTTTCCCTGTGGCTGACACCAGGGAAATTCCTCTACCGCAGTTGGACTTGTCCCCTTTCTTGAAAAGCATCATGATTACAGCGTCTCTGAGATCTCCTGGCATGCTCTCCTTCCAGAGGAGAGAGATGAGTTCATGCATTCGAGCCAGTAGTGCTTCACCGCCATAGTTTAGTGCCTCGGCGGGATTTTCATCTGCTCCTGATGTCTTGTTCTTCAGCTGACGGATGGCCTTTTCTACCTCGTGCAGGGCTGTGATTTTGCTGAGGTGGTGGCGGGTAGCATGCTGTGGGATGGAGTCGAGGAAACGAGGATGACTTGCTTCCTCGCCAAAAAAGGATGAGTTCACAGGTGTTTCAATGATGGACCAAATATTCCAGGTCCTGAACTACATCCTGAAGATGTCTGTGCATGGATTTTTTTTTAACATGTGGTGGCCGTTGCACACCAGCCACCACACGGGCTTGACAGAGCTAGGTCTTGGTCCAGTGGCAAGGGTTAACCAAGGCGACTGGCGACCACGGAGCTAGTGCGCACACATATTGCAGGGTGGGCTGGCCCTGGGCCCTCGTCTCTCCTGGGCCCCGATCACATCCCTCTACAATCTCTTGCCAGTCCTTCGCCCCGACCTCGCCGCTCCTGCTGTACCTGCCCACGCTCCAATCACCCACCTGGACCTTGATGACGTCGCTCTTCGCTGCCGTCACCCTCCTGCACCAGCTCGCGCTGTACCTTGCAGAGGTACTCCACCAGAGGAGCGGCAGCCAGCAGCCATTGGGATAGGGTGTAAGATTGCAACAGATGGCCAGGGATAAAGTTGTTCAGCAGAGCTCCCTAGGGAGCTGCCACCCCGGGGGGCCATCTTGCACTAAACCTAAACTAAACCTGCAGCACTGCACTGGAGTGTCAGCCTTGATTTGTGTGCTTAGGTCTCTGTTGTGGGACTTGAACCCACAACCTTCTGACTCGGAGGCGAGAGTGCTACCCACTGAGCCACGCCTAAATGATACCTGCCACAGAATGTGACCATTTTAAATAAAATGTATGTGTGTGCAGATCATCTGGTTCCTAGGCCTTGTCCTCTTCCAGCCACTTCAACATTTGCATTTTGTTCAGACGCTCACAATGAATATTCGAAACTAAAAAAGTGTCCCTTATGCAACGAGTTGGGATTCCAAAAGGGAAAAATTTGCCGGGCTACAGAGCAGTGAGACTAATTGGATTAAGTTCTTTCAGATAGATCAGGATGGTTGCTAGTGAATCCAGTGTGGGAGAGAGGGTCAGATTTCTTGGCCGAGAGAGTGGTTGGAGTGTGGATCTCACTGCCATGGGAAGTGATTGAGGCAAATAGCTTGGATACTTTCAGGAAGAAACTGGACGAACACACGAGAGAAAAGGAAGCAGATAGGTTGGGATGAGGCACATGGAATAGGAGGATACTCCAATGAGCCATAAGCACCAGCACAGACTAGTTGGGGTGAATGAACTGTTCCTGTGCTGTATATTCTATGGAACAAGCCAGCAGAGGTCTGAATGGCCACCTTCTAAGAACATAAAAAATAGGTGCAGGAGTAGGCCATTTAGCCTCTCGACCCTGCTCCGCCATTCAGTAAATCATGGCTGATCTTCTACCTCAACTCCACTTTCCTGCACTATCCTCATATCCCTTGATTCCCTTATTATACAAAAATCTATTGATTTCTGTCTTGAATATACTCCTGAGCCTCCACAGTTCTCTGGGGTAGAGAATTCCAAAAATCACCACCCTCTGAGTGAAGAAATTTCTCCTCATCTCAGTCCTAAATGGCCGACCCCTTATTCTGAGGCTGTGACCCCTGGTTCTAGATTCCCCATCCAGAGGAAACATCCTCCCTACATCTACCCCATCAAGCCCTGGAAGAATTTTGTATGTTTTCATGAGATCATCTCTCATTCTTCTAAACTCTAGAGAAGATAGGCCTAGCCTACTCAATCTCTCCTCATAGGATAATCCCCATCCCACGAATCAGTCTAGTGAACCTTTGTTGCAATCCCTCAACGGCAAGTATATCCTTCCCTTCTGTGCTGTACTGTTCTATGACGTTCAGCTCCGCTGGGCAGGCCACATTGTTCGCATGCCCGACACGAGACTCCCAAAGCAAGCGTTCTACTCCTTCACGGCAAACGAGCCAAAGGGGCAGAGGAAACATTACAAGGACACCCTTAAAGCCTCCCTGATAAAGTGCAACATCCCCACTAACACCTGGGAGTCCCTGGCCAAAGACCGCCCTAAGTGGAGAAAGTGCATTCGAGAGGGCACTGAGCACCTAGTCTCGTCGCCAAGATCATGCAGAAATCAAGCGCAGGCAGCGGAAAGAGTGTGCGGCAAACCTGTCCCACCCACCCTTTCCCCTCAACGACTGTCTGTCCCACCTGTGACAGGGACTGTGGTTCTCATATTGGACTGTTCAGCCACTTTAAAATGAGTCCTTAAGAGTGGAAGCAAGTCTTCCTCAATTCCGAGGGACTGCCTAGAATGATGATGATGATGTATGATTCATTAACTGCACCACAGAAGTCCCGACAGTTATGCATATATGAACCTTGGATAAACTCAATGTTTTCACATGAAAGCAAAGCTCGAGTGGAATAAGAGGCAAAAAAAACAAGGCTCTCACATCGAGCCCATAAGCACAGGCTCCAGAGATTTTATTTTCAGATTCAAGTATCGCAGGAAACAAGTCCCTTTGCTCCGAAGGGATAATCTAGAAACAGCTGCAAAAACAAACCACCACCACCACCTCCTCCCTCCTTGTTCCTTTCGCACAACTCCATTGCTTGTGACAGGAAATGGGCAACAGGAGCGATCCCAGCAGACACAATATTTGGCCCCACACAACCAGGCATTGCACTTCAAAGTAATTGAATGCGTGTCATGTTTTGAGATAACGTGCTGTTAACAAGTGAAACTCTTAAGAGTCAGGCGGTTGTACAATAGTGGCAGGGGTCCTGGTGAGGAAAAGGGGATGGAATGATTTTCACTACTCCACGTCAGTCACATGACCCTCATTCGCTGGGCCCAGGGGCAGCACGGGCCAGCCCACACTGCGATATGTGTCCGCACTGGGTCCGTGCAGCAGAGCAGGTCTCCAGTCGTCCTGGTTAATCCTTGCCACTGGACAAAGGCCGAGCTCTGCCAAGCCCGTGTGGTGGCTGGTGTGCAACGGTCACCACACATTTAAAAAAAAAAATCCACCCACAGGCATCTTCCACCCCTTTGATTGGATTTCAGGACTGGAACATCAGGTCCTTCATCGAAACATCTGTGAACTCAAGTGGAAGCAAGTCATCCTCGTTCGAGGGACCGCCTGTGATGATGATGAGCACGAGCGTGGTAGGGATTGCCTCGGACATCGCTGCCCAGCTCGAGCAGAGAAGGCACACATACCCAACAAGGCAGATGCAGCTTCTCGGCATCTCAACAAAGGTCAGGGGGGGGGTGGGGGGGTGGGGGGGGCCCCGTGGGGGTCATTTTCCGATAGAGCTCCTCTGGTGGGACTGGGAATGCCGGTTTTTTCCCCCATGACATACTCCTTCTCCCTCCCCCCCCCCCAACCTAGATTAAGTGGCAGAAAAAGCTTTACACGGGGAGAGAGCCCGTTTTTCCAAAAACGCACTTCCGACGGGCATGGAAACGGAGCCCCAGGTGCACGAAATATTGGACAGAAAGTAACGCCGCTCTCTTTATTAAATATTTTACAAAATACATTTTTTTTTTAAATATAAATGTTATCAAATCTGGTGCAAAGATACACTGCAGAGAGGGGGAGAAAGAAAATGCTTGTAACTTTACTGGTAACATCATTGGGATCAAGGAGAGAACCAAAAGTGCATCGGTAATCAAATTGCCATGGTTACTTTTTTCAAATATAAACTGATCACAGTGAAAACAGCCCAAAAAAACTCCCATTTTTGGATTTTTAAAAAAGTGCTTTGCCTGAAGAAAAATTATCCATATAATTACTCCCTTCCTTGAATTTGCAAAACAAAAAAAGTTTTAATATCCCATGGCCCAATTACAGCAAGACTTAATTTAAAAAAATGTCAAGTTCATTCCTTCCTTGATAGTATCGGTATAAGAGCACTCTGTTGATTCAGTTAAGGCATCAAGTATTTCTTCAGACATTAAGGCAAAGAACAAGACACAGATTTGACAGGACATCAGCTTAAATGCATTAACAGTCCCAGATTCCCACTCACCACGGTTCGTACTAATTATTTCTAAGCTCTTGCAGTAGCCGTGTCTCCTTGATACAAAAAGGTTTATTAAAATATATTTATCTGAACGTGCGCACACGCACACGTACGCTCATTCAAAAAACACCACCGCTACACAAGAGCCATTTTCTTCCCAACCTTTCTGCCACTTGGCATCAGTTTCCAGCCTGCCATTGCAGTTACTGTAAAAAAAAAATTAAGTTTGTGGTGTAGTTAAGCTCTGCCTCTGTGTTCACTCAATGAAGGCGCCTTCTTCAGTCATCACTGTCACTTCCAGAGTCACTTAGCTGCAGATCGCTTCCTGAAAATGTAAGTAAAAGTAAAAAGTGTAACATTACTTTCACTCAGCCCAATTCATACCAAAGCCCCTCCCCACCCCCGAATGAGCAGATATTCCAGGATCGAACCACAAACCCACACAGAATCATAGAATTGTTACAGCATGGAAGGATTCATTGAATAAATTTAAGACAGAGATAGAGAGTTTCTTAACCGATAAGGGAATAAGGGGTTATGGAGAGCGGGCAGGGACGTGAACCTGAGTCCATGTTTAGATCAGCCGTGATCTTATTAAATGGCGGTGCAGACTCGAGGGGCCATATGGCCTACTCCTGCTCCTATTTCTTATAAGGCCATTCGGCCCATCAAGCCCGTGCTGGCTCTCTACAAAGAGCACCTCAGCCAGTCCCACTCCCCCGCCCTTTCCCCGTCACCCTAAAAATTATTTTCTTTCCTGGTACTTATCCGACTCCCTCTTGAAAGCCGAAATCGAGTCTGCCTCCAAAACCCTTTTGGGCAGTGCATTCCAGATCATAACCACGCATAAGAAATGGGAGCAGGAGGTCGAAGGTCAGCCATGGTCTTCCCGAATGGCGGAGCAGGCTTGAGGGGCCTACTCCAGCTCCTCATTCTCATGTTCTTGTGTCCAGTGGGACAGTACTACCCTGATACATTTCCTCTCTCGCACCACATTTCCTCTCTCGCACCCACTAACCTCCTTCAACACTGGGGCCCTGCAGGTAGCCAAAGTTATCAGACGAGGGCTCTGATCCCCTGAAATTATGAACAATATCCCATTCATTAAAAAAAAAAGGAAAATTAAATTACTTACGCAATGTGCTCAGAGTCTCCTCGGGCCTGTTGTTAATGGCTTCCGCTGTTGATATGTGCTGCTGAGGTAGTGACGGCGGTATTAATGGCATTGAAAAGGTATGAGAGGAAGGCACTGGAGGAGGTAGAGCAGGCTTGTGTGCCTCATCCTCAGAATCACTGGAACTGTCGCTGCTGGAGGAAGAGGATGAAGACCCCTTGGAGTCGGACGAACTATCCGATGTACTCAGCTGGTTCATGGCGCCCACCTCTGCCATCAGCTCTATAAACAAACACATGAGAGTTTTATTTGAATGCAAAATCAATTAGGAACGAGATTGCAGCTGTCGTTTTGGATGAGAGGCTTAGCCGACTATTCAGGTGGACATAAAGTAAGAGATCTGAAAGAAGAGCCAGGTCTTCTCATTGCATCCTGGCCTACATTCCATCTTAAATCCCATCACCAAGAGCAGATTTAAGCATGTCTCCCTTGCTATGTACAACTTGGCTCCTGCAAATATCTACAAGAGATACATCTACAAACAAATTAGCTCAACTGTAATGCCTCCGTGGTGGAAGAGCGTCACGCTCAACTGTAATGCCCCAGTACAGTAGACACCTCAAGTCGCTGGAGAAATATCACCAACGATGTCTCTGCAAGATCCTACAAATCCCCTGGGCGGACAGACGCACCAACATTAGCGTTCTCGATCAGGTCAACATCCCCAGCATTGAAGCACTGACCACACTTGATCAGCTCCGCTGGGCGGGCCGCATTGTCCGCATGCCCGACACGAGACTCCCAAAGCAAGCGCTCTACTCAGAACTTCTTCATGGCAAGAGAGCCAAAGGTGGGCAGAGGAAATATTACAAGGACACCTTCAAAGCCTCCCTGATACCAAGTGCAACATCCCCACCGACACCTGGGAGTCCCTGGCCAAAGACCGCCCCAAGTGGAGGAAATGCATCCGGGAGGGCGCCGAGCACCTCGAGTCTCATCGCCGAGAGCATGCAGAAATCAAGCACAGGCAGCGGAAAGAGCGTGCGGCAAACCAGTCCCACCCACCCCTTCCCTCAATGACTACCTGTCCCACCTGTGACAGGGACTGTGGTTCTCGTATTGGACTGTTCAGCCACTTAAGGACTCATTTTAAGAGTGGAAGCAAGTCTTCCTCGATTCCGAGGCACTGCCTATGATGATGATGCCCCCTATGATTGAGCAGCTCACTTACCCTCAGTGTCTAAGCTCAAACATAAAAAAATGGGCACTTGAGGAAGACGCTATAGAGCTCGAAGGGTCCGGTAAAACATGTCAGTACACTGTCAGCTGTGGCTCAGTGGGTAGCAGTCGCCTCGGAGTCAGAAGGTTGTGGGTTCAAGCCCCACTCCAGGGAGGTGATCACCATAATCTAGGCCAACACTCCCAGTGCTGAGGGAGTGCTGCACTGCGGAGGTGCCGTTTTTCAGATGAGACGTTGTACCAGAGCCCCGTCTGCCCTCTCAGGTGGATGTAAAAGATCTCACGGCACTATTGTGAAGAAGAGCAGGGGAGTTATTCCCAGTATCCTGGGCCAATATCTATCCCTCAACCAACATAACATTATCTGGTCATTATCGCATTGCTGTTTGTGGGAGCCTGCTGTGCGCAAATTGGCTGCTGTGTTTCCCACATTACAACAGTGACTACACTCCAAAGGTGACTGTTAAGCCCTTTGGAACATCCGGGTGTCATGAAAGGCGCTATATAAATGTATGTCTTTCTTGCAATGGGGAAAGTGCAGGAGATGAAAGTGCAATAGGGGTTTTGCATCTAGCAAAAAACAGCAGGAAAAATCCACCTTTCCGTGCCTGATTAGTTGAGGTTTGTTGTGCATCTGTAAAGCATGCACTCCCATGTTGCGCCACCAGGGAGCGCATCCCCTGAAGTCACAAGGGATCCCAGCATCCCTTGGGAGTACTGTACATAAGCCGGCCCCTAAGGCCCGTTACTCACTCTGGAGTAAATGTATAAGTACAATGGTGCGCCACAGAGGGCGCTGTGGTGGGAGACCTAAAAGTACCTGCAAGACTGAGTGTAAACAGCTGCTCACCACACCTGAGAGGCACTCTAGAGTTACACAATAAAGGACTAAGGTCACAGCAGTTATATCAACACCAGACCGTGTGGAGTCAGTGATTTGTGTGCTACATACACCACATTGGCAACGAGGAAGCAGAAGGGCTCCACACAACCATGGCTACTCTGGGCTCGCTAAAGGATTTTACCGTGGGCAATGTTTGGGAGACCTTAACGGAAAGGCTCGAGTACTACTTCACAGCAAAAGACCTTACGGGGCACACAGACACACTGAGAGAGAAGCGTAAGGCGATACTGCTTTCCAGTTGTGGTGATGAGGTTTACTGTCTCGTCAGGGATTTGCTGGCACCCGCGAGCGCCAGGGACAAGTCATATGAGGAGCTGACTGAACTCATTCGTGACCAGTTGAAACCGAAGGAGAGCATCCTCATGGCCAGATACAAATTTTACCATCACTGCAGACCCGAGGGCCAGGGTGTCACCAAATATGCTGCGGATCTCAGGAGACTTGCGGCGCCGTGTGATTTTGGCGCACACCTTGACGAGGCTTTGCGGGATGTTTTCGTTATGGGGATTGGCCACGAGGGCCTCCTTCACAAGCTGTTAGCCACAGAACCCACAGTCACTCTGACAAAGGCCATCACCATCAGCCGGGCATATATGACCTTGCAGCACCAAGCAAATGATCCACACAGTCTCGAACCCGGCAGGCACTGTCCACAGGATAGCACCCACCACGGACAAAACTGCAGAACGTGGCTCCGTCCGGGGCAGAGAGCACGGACCTCGGGGTCCTGGAACTCAGAGTCCGCAGAAGGGGGGGCCAATCGAGCAGCACCATGCTGGCGCTGCGGAGGAAACCATGCAGGTTTGCGGAGTACACGTGCAATACCTGCCACCTGAAAGGCCACCTTCAGTGTATGTGTAAAAAAAAAATCGGACTCACCGCGTGGCTGAGGAGATGGTGGATGATCCACTGTTCAGCGAGGAGCAGGCAGGAGAAGATGAGGTGTTGGGACTGTATACGTGTACCGACGATTCGCCCCCAGTGATAATGGAAGCAAAAATTGACGGAGTCCCAGTGAGTATGGCAGTGGACACGGGATCGGGTCCGTCGTTGATGAGTCAGAGAACTTTTGAGAAACTGTGGGGTAACCCGGCTGCACGACCCAAGCTGGTCCCGGTCACGGCAAAGCTGCGTACCTACACCAGGGAACTAATACCTGTTCTCGGCAGAGCGGATGTGCAGGTATCTCACTGGGGAAGAGACGCACTGTTTATCTTTGTGGGTCATTGCAGGCAGAAGATGGATGGGAAAGGTCCGTGGGAGCTGGGAAGACTTCATTCCTCCACGGACTGCTGCTCCCCGGGTCCCCAAAGAGCAACACCGACCGAGCTGGAGCTGCAGCAGCAGCCCAGAACTCCTGACCTCAAGCAATCCTGCAGCTTCAGCCTCCATAGACGAGCAGACCCTGGAAGAACAAGTTTGCAAGTGCGGGTCGATTGCTGGGGCGCGGGCTGGCAGGGCGCTGCGGGCGATGAGCGGGAGTTCCATCGAGGGCCGGCGGATCCGGGGGGCCCACGCAGAGGAAAATCCGGGCGGCGGTAGCAGCTGCGATGGTGGCGGCCACAGGAGGGGCGGCTACAGCGGAGACAACGGTGGGAGCGGAGGCGGCTGGCGTGACTCGTGAGAACGCGAGCCAGAGCGGTGGACGCGTCAGCAAGTACAGAGGGACTCACAGGGACTGCGACTGATCGAGTCCAAGGAGCCACTTCTGCAAAGATGGGTTGCTCTGGCCCTTCCTTTCTTCCTTGTCTCTTCTGTTCTTTCTTCGCCAGCGAGCTCAAGGTGGTGGTGAGCCTCGTGGCAACGGAGCTCTGCAAAGGCCAGCAGAACACCCAGGATGGCGGCGCCCAAGGGAAGCCTCGTGGGAGCCACAAGATGGTGTCTTAAAAGGGAAATGCACCCGGGAGTCTTAAAAGGGCCTTACACCGTTGGCGGTCCCCACATAAAGACTTTTGTAAGGCAAGAGCGAGTCTAAATGAGCTATGTGAATGTAGGGCGACGGATTTATGATAAGAATTAATATTTTAATGCTGAATGGTTAACTGTGTTTAAAATAATGGATATGAATTACGAATTACGATAAGAGTTAATATTTCAATGCTGAGTGGTCACTGTGTTTAAAATTATGGATATGAATTACGGAAAGAGTTAACGCCACAAGGTTCTAGTAAAAGGGATATGGATCCGTGATAATTGTTTAGTGGACCTGCAACCTTTTGACATAACATCTGTACCACATATTATATGTACCATACAAATGTACCGTCTATGTATGCCTGTGTTCTGTTGGAGGTTATGCTCGTGTACCTTATCACCCATGTAAGAACTGCAAATACCACATGTTTGCACCGGGTCCTCCACATGGGGGAGAAGAGGGAAGTGGATGGTCATGGACTCACACTGACAAATCAACCAGGACGAACAAGGCCGAGGTCACCGGCAATGGCTTTTGGAACTGGGGGCGGGGTGGGGAGTGAGAGATTATGTATTGTCCAGGTACATTAAATGTAGAAGTACAATGGTGCGCCACAGAGGGCGCTGTGGTGGGAGACCTGAAAGTACCTGCAAGACAGAGTATAAAAGGCTGCCCACCACACCCAAGAGGCACCCTGGAGTTACACAATAAAGGACTAAGGTCACAGCAGTTATATCAATACCAGACCGTGTGGAGTCAGTGATTTGTGTGCTACATAGAAACATAGAAAATAGGTGCAGGAGCAGGCCATTCAGCCCTTCTAGCCTGCACCGCCATTCAATGAGTTCATGGCTGAACATGAAACTTCAGTACCCACTTCCTGCTTTCACGCCATACCCCTTGATCCCCCGAGTAGTAAGGACTTCATCTAACTCCCTTTTGAATATATTTAGTGAATTGGCCTCAACTACTTCCTGTGGTAGAGAATTCCACAGGTTCACCACTCTCTGGGTGAAGAAGTTTCTCCTTATCTCGGTCCTAAATGGCTTACCCCTTATCCTTAGACTGTGACTCCTGGTTCTGGACTTCCCCAACATTGGGAACATTCTTCCTGCATCCAACCTGTCCAAACCCGTCAGAATTTTAAACGTTTCTATGAGGTCCCCTCTCACTCTTCTGAACTCCAGTGAATACAAGCCCAGTTGATCCAGTCTTTCTTGATAGGTCAGTCCCACCATCCCGGGAATCAGTCTGGTGAATCTTCGCTGCACTCCCTCAATAGCAAGTATGTCCTTCCTCAAGTTAGGAGACCAAAACTGTACACAATACTCCAGGTGTGGCCTCACCAAGGCCCTGTACAACTGTAGCAACACCTCCCTGCCCCTGTACTCAAATCCCCTCGCTATGAAGGCCAACATGCCATTTGCTTTCTTAACCGCCTGCTGTACCTGCATGCCAACCTTCAATGACTGATGTACCATGACACCCAGGTCTCGTTGCACCTTCCCTTTTCCTAATCTGTCACCATTCAGATAATAGTCTGTCTCTCTGTTTTTACCACCAAAGTGGATAACCTCACATTTATCCACATTATACTTCATCTGCCACGCATTTGCCCACTCACCTAACCTATCCAAGTCACTCTGTAGCCTCATAGCATCCTCCTCGCAGCTCACACTGCCACCCAACTTAGTGTCATCCGCAAATTTGGAGATACTACATTTAATCCCCTCGTCTAAATCATTAATGTACAATGTAAACAGCTGGGGCCCCAGCACAGAACCCTGCGGTACCCCACTAGTCACTGCCTGCCATTCCGAAAAGTACCCATTTACTCCTACTCTTTGCTTCCTGTCTGACAACCAGTTCTCAATCCACGTCAGCACACTACCCCCAATCCCATGTGCTTTAACTTTGCACATTAATCTCCTGTGTGGGACCTTGTCGAAAGCCTTCTGAAAGTCCAAATATACCACATCAACTGGTACTCCTTTGTCCACTTTATTGGAAACATCCTCAAAAAATTCCAGAAGATTTGTCAAGCATGATCTCCCTTTCACAAATCCATGCTGACTTGGACCTATCATGTCACCATTTTCCAAATGCGCTGCTATGACATCCTTAATAATTGATTCCATCATTTTACCCACTACTGAGGTCAGGCTGACCGGTCTATAATTCCCTGCTTTCTCTCTCCCTCCTTTTTTAAAAAGTGGGGTTACATTGGCTACCCTCCACTCGATAGGAACTGATCCAGAGTCAATGGAATGTTGGAAAATGACTGTCAATGCATCCGCTATTTCCAAGGCCACCTCCTTAAGTACTCTGGGATGCAGTCCATCAGGCCCTGGGGATTTATCGGCCTTCAATCCCATCAATTTCCCCAACACAATTTCCCGACTAATAAAGATTTCCCTCAGTTCCTCCTCCTTAATAGACCCTC
Source organism: Pristiophorus japonicus (assembly GCF_044704955.1). Lineage (NCBI taxonomy): Eukaryota > Metazoa > Chordata > Chondrichthyes > Pristiophoridae > Pristiophorus > Pristiophorus japonicus. The sequence goes on along the minus strand of NC_091979.1, from coordinate 25,649,293 downwards.
TGACCACTTTTATATCCGGAAGGTTGTTTGTGTCCTCCTTAGTGAATACTGAATCAAAGTACTTGTTCAATTGGTCTGCCATTTCTTTGTTCCCCGTTATGACTTCCCCTGATTCTGACTGCAGGGGACCTACGTTTGTCTTTACTAACCTTTTTCTCTTTACATACCTATAGAAACTTTTGCAATCCGCCTTAATGTTCCCTGCAAGCTTCTTCTCGTACTCCATTTTCCCTGCCCTAATCAAACCCTTTGTCCTCCTCTGCTGAGTTCTAAATTTCTCCCAGTCCCCAGGTTCGCTGCTATTTCTGGCCAATTTGTATGCCATTTCCTTGGCTTTAATACTATCCCTGATTTCCCTAGATAGCCACGGTTGAGCCACCTTCCCTTTTTTATTTTTACGCCAGACAGGAATGTACAATTGTTGTAATTCATCCATGCGTTCTCTAAATGTCTGCCATTGCCCATCCACAGTCAACCCCTTAAGTATCATTAGCCAATCTATCTTAGCCAATTCATGCCTCATACCTTCAAAGTTACCCTTCTTTAAGTTCTGGACCATGGTCTCTGAATTAACTGTTTCATTCTCCATCCTAATGCAGAATTCCACCATATTATGGTCACTCTTCCCCAAGGGGCCTCGCACAATGAGATTGCTAATTAATCCTCTCTCATTACACAACACCCAGTCTAAGATGGCCTCCCCCCTAGTTGGTTCCTCGACATATTGGTCTAGAAAACCATCCCTTATGCATTCCAGGAAATCCTCCTCCACCGTATTGCTTCCAGTTTGGCTAGCCCAATCTATGTGCATATTAAAGTCACCCATTATAACTGCTGCACCTTTATTGCATGCACTCCTAATTTCCTGTTTGATGCCCTCCCCAACATCACTACTACTGTTTGGAGGTCTGTACACAACTCCCACTAACGATTTTTGCCCTTTAGTGTTCTGCAGCTCTACCCATATAGATTCCACATCATCCAAGCTAATGTCTTTCCTAACTATTGCATTAATCTCCTCTTTAACCAGCAATGCTACCCCACCTCCTTTTCCTTTTATTCTATCCTTCCTGAATGTTGAATACCCCTGGATGTTGAGTTCCCAGCCCTGATCATCCTGGAGCCACGTCTCCGTAATCCCAATCACATCATATTTGTTAACATCTATTTGCACAGTTAATTCATCCACCTTATTGCGGATACTCCTTGCATTAAGACACAAAGCCTTCAGGCTTGCTTTTTTAACACCCTCTGTCCTTTTAGAATTTTGCTGTACAGTGGCCCTTTTTGTTCTTTGCCTTGGGTTTCTCTGCCCTCCACTTTTCCTCATCTCCTTTCTGTCTTTTGCTTTTGCCTCATTTTTGTCTCCCTCTGTCTCCCTGCATTGGCTCCCATCCCCCTGCAATATTAGTTTAACTCCTCCCCAACAGCACTAGCAAACACTCCCCCTAGGACATTGGTTCCGGACCTGCCCAGGTGCAGACCGTCCGGTTTGTACTGGTCCCACCTCCCCCAGAACCGGTTCCAATGCCCCAAGAATTTGAATCCCTCCCTGCTGCACCACTGCTCAAGCCATGTATTCATCTGCGCTATCCTGCGATTCCTACTCTGACTAGCACGTGGCACTGGTAGCAATCCCGAGATTACTACTTTTGAGGTCCTACTTTTTAATTTAGCTCCTAGCTCCTTAAATTCTTTTCGTAGGACCTCATCCCTTTTTTTACCTATGTCGTTGGTACCAATGTGCACCACGACAACTGGCTGTTCTCCCTCCCATTTCAGAATGTCCTGCACCCGCTCCGAGACATCCTTGACCCTTGCACCAGGGAGGCAACATACCATCCTGGAGTCTCGGTTGCGTCCGCAGAAACGCCTATCTATTCCCCTCACCATCGAATCCCCTATCACTATCGCGCTCCCACTCTTTTTCCTGCCCTCCTTTGCAGCAGAGCCACCTACGGTGCCATGAACTTGGCTGCTGCTGCCCTCCCCTGATGAGTCATCCTCCCCAACAGTACTCAAAGCAGTGTATCTGTTTTGCAGGGGGATGACCACAGGGGACCCCTGCACTATCTTTCTTGCACTGCTCTTCCTGCTGGTCTTCCATTCCCTATCTGGCTGTGGACCCTTCTCCTGCGGTAAGACCAACTCACTACACGTGATACTCACGTCATTCTCAGCATCGTGGATGCTCCAGAGTGAATCCACCCTCAGCTCCAATTCTGCAACGCGGACCGTCAAGAGCTCGAGGCGGATACACTTCCTACACACGTAGCGCCCAGGGACACCGGAAGTGTCCCCGAGTTCCCACATGGTACAGGAGGAGCATATCACATGGCCGAGCTCTCCTGCCATGTCTTAACCTTAGATACCCTTAAATTGGTAATAACAATGTTACAGTTCACTTACTGATATAAAAAAGAAAAGAAAAGCTACTCACCAATCACTTACCCCATTGGCTGTGACGTCACTTTTTGATTACTTTCTACTTCTATTTTGCTTTCTCTCCCGCTGTAGCTGCACCGGTACGCTGGCTCTCGATCTCCCGCTGGGCTTTTGACAGGTCGCTCCCCTCTCACCAACTGCCGCTGGCTCTCGATCTCCCGTTGGGCTTTTGACAGGTCGCTCCCCTCTCACCAACTGCCGCTGGCTCTCGATCTCCCGCTGGGCTTTTGACAGGTCGCTCCCCTCTCACCAACATACACCACAAGCCCCATCCTCACGAAACTGAGAACGTACACCAAAGAGCTTATCACTGTCCTGGGCAGCGCCATGGTCAAGGTCACCTACGAGGGCACGGTGCACGAACTGCCACTCTGGATTGTCCCGGGTGATGGCCCCACACTGCTTGGAAGGAGCTGGCTGGGCAAAATCCGCTAGAACTGGGATGACATCCGAGCACCATCACATGTCGATGAGGCCTCATGTACCCAGGTTCTGAACAAATTTCCTTCCCTTTTTGAGCCAGGCATTGGAAACTTTTCCAGGGCGAAGGTGCGGATCCACTTGGTCCCAGAGGCACGACCCATTCACCACAAGGCGCGAGCGGTACCTCACATGATGAGGGAGAGAGTGGAAATTGAGCTGGACAGGCTGCAACGCGAGGGCATCAGCTCCCCAGTGGAATTCAGCGAGTGGGCCAGCCCGATTGTTCCAGTACTCAAAAGTGATGGCACGGTCAGGATTTACGGCAATTATAAAGTAACTATTAATTGTTTCTCGCTACAGGACCAATACCCGCTACCTAAGGCAGACGACCTATTTGCGACGCTGGCAGGAGGCAAGACGTTCACCAAGCTCGACCTGACTTCAGCCTACATGACGCAGGAGCTGGAGGAGTCTTCGAAGGGCCTCACCTGCATCAACAGGCACAAGGGACTGTCCATCTACAACAGATGCCCATTTGGAATTCGGTCGGCTACAGCGATCTTCCATAGAAACATGGAGAGCCTACTCAAGTCGGTACCACGCACAGTGGTTTTTCAGGACGTCATATTGGTCATGGGTCAGGACACCATCGAGCACCTACAAAACCTGGAGGAGGTCCTCCAGCGACTGGATCGCGTAGGGCTGTGGCTGAAGAGGTTGAAATGCGTCTTCATGACAACAGAAGTGGAGTTTTCGGGGAGAAAGATCGCAGCGGACGGCATTCGGCCCTCAGACGCCAAGACAGAGGCTATCAGGAATGCACCCAGGCCACAGAATGTCACGGAGCTGCGGTCGTTCCTGGGACTCCTCAACTATTTTGGTAACTTCCTACCGAGCTTAAGCACCCTCATAGAGCCCCGACATGTGTTATTGTGTAAAGGTGAGAACTGGGTATGGAAAAAAAAAAACAAGTAATTGCTTTTGAGAAAGCCAGAAACATTTCATGCTCCAACAAGCTGCTTGTATTGTATAACCCGTGTAAAAGACTTGTGCTAGCATGTGATGCGTCGTCGTACAGAGTCGGGTGTGTATTACAACAAGCTAATGTTGCGGGCAAGTTGCAACCTGTGGCCTATGCTTCCAGGAGCTTATCTAAGGCCGAGAGGGCCAACAGCATGATTGAGAAAGAGAAAGAGAAAGATTGAGAACGTGCGTTCGGGGTAAAGAAAATGCATCAGGACCTGTTTGGCCTCAAATTTGAGCTGGAAACCGATCACAAGCCCCTCATATCCCTGTTCGCTGAAAACAAGGGGATAAATACCAATGCCTCAGCCCGCATACAAAGGTAGGCACTCACGCTATCAGCGTATAACTATACCATCCGCCACAGGCCAGGCACCGAGAACTGTGCGGATGCTCTTGAGAATGTGAGAAAGTATAGAGGAATGTTGAAAGAATGTGAAATATGTATAAGGGATTGAACATAATAAAATGCCATGTGTCCACAGACTTTGGTCACCAGTTGGGGTGCTAAGTCAGCGTGAATCAGCTAAAAATGTGGTGCAGATAACAGGATAAGGACGGTGTAGCAGAACCAGATGATGCAGTACCGATATATTGTGAACATAGTCTCGAGTGCAGAGGCGGAGGGAACTAAAGTGAGGCGGGCTGTGTCTGCTGACCATGCGCAGCAGAAAAGCCCTATTGGCCCAGAATGAAGTACGGAGGAAAATGATTGGATGAATCCTTTATGCATGAGCCGCTTGGAAAATGTATAACTACCGTGTGTATGCACTAAAACCTTGCTTGTCTTTGTAAAGTCAACGAACTCCCAGAGAGTCGGTGTTCCTTTGCTAAGACAAGCCAGCATTGATGTCGCATTAATAAAGTATAACTCAGAGTAACTTGGTGTTCGTGTCAGTGTTTTCGCTGAGACAGATGGAGGGAAAAGAATCCGTATCAACACTCTCAGTCGGCTACCATTGCCCACCACGGGGGTGGAAACAGCGCAGCCTGCAAACTTGTTGATGATGGCGCAGCCCGCAGACTTGTTGATGGTCATGGAAGTGTTTGAAAATCCAAGATCCTCTGCTGTCCCTAGTAAAAAAACTGTGTACTGAATGGGAACTGGGCCAGCATCCCCGTTGAAATGCAAGAGCTAATCAAGCTGTTCCAGTGGCGAAAGGACGAGCTGTCCATTCAGGCAGACTGCCTGTTGTGGGGTAACCACGTAGTGCTAACCAACAAGGACATCTCAGATCTCCATAGCACACACCCAGATATAGTAATGACGAAAGCGATAGCCAGATCCCATGTGTGTTGGCCCGGTATCGACTCTGACTTAGAGTCCTGTGTACGGCAATGCACGTGTGTACTCAGTTGAGCAGCGCACCCAGAGAGGCACCACTAAGTTTGTGGTCCTGGCCCTCCAGACCATAGTCGAGGATCCATGTCGACTATGCGGGCCCATTTCTCGGTAAAATGTTCCTGGTGGTGGTGGATGCTTTTTCAAAATGGATTGAATGTGAAATAATGTCGGGAAGCACCGCCATCGTCACCATTGAAAGCCTGAGGGCCATGTTTGCCACCCACGGCCTGCCTGACATATTGGTCCATGACAATGGGCCATGTTTCACCAGTGCCGAGTTTAAAGAATTCATGACCCGCAATGTCTCCTCGGCCCCGTTTAAACCAGCCACCAATGGGCAGGCAGAGCGGGCAGTACAAACAATCAAACAGAGCCTCAAACGTGTCACAGAAGGCTCACTCCAAACCGGCCTGTCCCGAGTACTGCTCAGCTACCGCACTAGACCCCACTTGCTCATAGGGGTGCCCCCGGCTGAGCTACTCAAGAAAAGGACACTTAAAACCAGACTCTCGCTGGTTCACCCCAACCTGCATGATCAGGTAGAGAGCAGGCGGCAGCAACAAAATCTAAACGATGGTCACGCCACTGTGTCACGGGAAATTGACCTGAATGACCCTGTGTATGTGCTAAACTATGGACACGGTCCCAAGTGGATCGCGGGCACGGTGATAGCTAAAGAAGGGAGTAGGGAGTTTGTAGTCAAACTAGACAATGGACAAATTTGCAGAAAGCAGTTGGACCAAACGAGGCTGCGGTTCAGACTGCCCTGAACAACCCAAAGCAGACACCACCTTTTGAGAGCCCACAACACACACCAAAAGGATCAACGACACCACGCCGGACCAGGAAATCGAACCCATCACACTGAACAACCCAGCAAAGCCAGGCTCACCCAGCAGCCCTGCAGGGCCAACAACATGCCAGCCCAGCGAGGGCACAGCTAACACACCAGAACAGACATTTGTACCAAGGCGGTCCACCAGGGACAGAAAGGCTCCCAACCACCTCACCTTGTAAATAGTTTTCACTTTGACTTTGGGGTGGGGGGGCGGGGGGGGAGTGATGTTGTGTATCCGTAAAGCATACACTCCCATGTTCCGCCATCAGGGAGCGCATCCCCTGAAGTCCCAAGCATCCCTTGGGAGCACTGTATATAAGACGGCCCCCTAAGGCCTGTTCCTCACTCTGGAGTGTCTTAATAAAGACTGAGGTCACTGTTACTTTAACCTCCCTGTGTGCAGTCTCATCTGTGTTAGGAACACAACAAGGTTAATAGTTTTTTTTTTACCTGAAGTTCGTGGGTCTTTTCATGGTAACCCTTCAGGAAGAGCCAGTAGATGCCAGCGATCAGACCTTGGCCGGGCAGGTCACCGATGCTTTTCAAGTCTCCGGTCGGCCGCTGGGTCCGGCTATCGAGATCCGCCGCCGCCGCCGATCTTGCGCTCGACTTGCGCCGCGCCAACGGGGAGAGGGCACGGATTGCGGGCAGAAGCCGGTTCCCAGCGGAGGAGAAGTGCAGCGAGAGGGACATCGCTGTTCTTCACACTGTCAACCTACTGAAGGCTCTGGCAGCCGTGGCATGTCTGCATACCCGCATACCCAACTGGCTTAAAAAAAAAACAACGCTGGAGTCGAGCCAGTACTTTGCCAATTTCCTGGTCAACAAACTCCAGCAAGGAAGGAACCCATTGCAACAACTTTTGTTTTATGGCATTGCAGTTTTTTTTTGACCCAGGAGTGCTTTCAACACTGATGTGACATGTAACTCGATTCATTATCATATAGATTCACCCAGTCTCCTAAATCCACTGGCCCCTGTTCAGTATTGAACACACAAGATAGAAGTGTGTGTGTGCGTGTGTGAGCTTGAATGACAAATAGCACTCTGCAGCACTGGAGAGGGAAACACAGAGTTAACGTTTCTAGTCCACGACCTTTCATCTGAACCCACCAATCAGTCACAGAGCACTTTGTCTGCTGTTGCTGGATGCAAACCCATTGGCCCAAAAATTGCGGGCCGATGCCTCCGACCTGAAAAATATTTCTGAAGTAACCTGATCATGTAAGAAGTAGGAGCAACTGTAGGTCATTTGGCCCCTCGAGAGGAAGGCCATCCCTCCCAAAGCCATCCCTTACCCCAGCTTACCCCCCCTTCCCAGGCTCTCTCTCTCTCTCTCTCTCTCTCTCCCCCACTCCCCAGCCCTCTCTCTCTCTCTCTCTCTCTCCCCCCCCACTCTCCCAAGCTCTCTCTCCACCACCCCCCACCCCCCAAGCTCTCTCTCCCCCCTCCATGGTCTCTCTCTCTCTTCCCCACTGCCCCCCCCCAGCTCTCTCTTCCCCCCCCCCCCCCGCCCTCTCTCTCCCCACGAGGTCTCACTCTCTTTCCCCCCCCCCATGGTGTCTTTCTCTCTCCTCCCCCCACCCCCAGCTCTCTCGCTCGCTTGCTCTCCCCCTCCTCCCCCCAGCTCAAGACCTCTCTCCCCACCCCCCCCCCAAAAAGATCTCTCTCTTCCCCCCGCCGCCCCCCCCAAGGTGTCTCTCTCTCCCATGCTCGCTCTCCCTCCCCGCCACTTCCACTTCCCACTTCCCACTTCTCTCTCTCTCTCTCTCTCTCCCCCCTCCGCCCCGCTTCTCTCTCCCTCCCCGCCCCCCCGCTTCTCTCTCCCCCCCACCCCCGCTTCTCTCCCTTCCCGCCCCCCCCACTTCACCCTCCTCTCTCTCCCTCCCTGCCCCCACCCCGCTTCTCTCCCCCCACCACCCCCCCCGCTTCTCTCTCTCTCCCTGCCTCCCTGCCTCCCCACCTCCCCCCCCCCCCGCTTCTCTCTCTCTCTCTCTCTCCCTCCCTCCCCATCCCCACCTCCCCCAGAACCGGTTCCAATGTCCCAGGAATTTCAATTCCTCCCTTCTGCACCATTCCTCAAGCCACGTATTCATCTGAGCTATCCTGCGATTCCTACTCTGACTAGCACGTGGCACTGGTAGCAATCCTGAGATTACTACTTTTAAATTTAGCTCCTAGCTCCCTAAATTCGTATTATCGGTAAAAAAACGGGATGAGGTCCTACTTTGTTGGTACCTATATGCACCATGACAACTGGCTGTTAACCCTCGTTCTTCAAAATGTCCTGCACCCGCTCCGAGACATCCTTGACCCTTGCATCAGGGAGGCAACATACCATCCTGGAGTCTCAGTTACGGCCGCAGAAACGCCTATCTATTCCCCTTACAATAGAATCCCCCATCACTATAGCTCTCCCACTCTTTTTCCTGCCCTCCTGTGCAGCAGAGCAACCCACGTTGCCATGGACTTGGCGGCTGCTGCTGCCCTCCCCTGATGAGTCTTCTCCCCCAACAGTACCCAAAGCGGTGTATCGGTTTTGCAGGGGGATGACCGCTGCTCCCACTGCTCTTCCTGTTGGTCACACATCCCCTATCTGGCTGTGTAACCTCGAGCACCTCGAGTCTTATCGCCGAGAGCATGCAGAAAACAAGTGCAGGCAGTGGAAGGAGCGAGCGGCAAACCAGACTCCCCACCCACCCTTTCCTTCAACCACTGTCTGTCCCACCTGTGACAGGGACTGTAATTCCCGTATTGGACTGTACAGTCACCTGAGAACTCACTTTTAGAATGGAAACAAGTCTTCCTCGATTTCGAGTGACTGCCTATATATGAATGAATGAATGTCTCTTGTAGTTGTCGTGGAGTGAAGACCATATCCGTTGTACCCCTTAGTGGACAGAATCTGTGTTGCGACTCTGGAAGGAGCTCTTCAGCCACAGGGAGAAGACGACTGAGGAGGATTCCTGCGATGACTTTCCCTGTGGCTGACACCAGGGAGATTCCTCTGTAGTTACCGCAGTTGGACTTGTCCCCTTTCTTGAAAAGCATCATGATTACAGCGTCTCTGAGATCTCCTGGCATGCTCTCCTTCCAGATGAGAGAGGTGAGTTCATGCATTCGAGCCAGTAGTGCTTCACCGCCATAGTTTAGTGCCTCGGCGGGATTTCCATCTGCTCCTGATGTCTTGTTCTTCAGCTGACGGATGGCCTTTTCTACCTCGTGCAGGGCTGTGATTTTGCTGAGGTGGTGGCGGGTAGCATGCTGTGGGATGGAGTCGAGGAAACGAGGATGACTTGCTTCCTCGCCAAAAAAGGATGAGTTCACAGGTGTTTCAATAAAGGACCGAATATTCCAGGTCCTGAACTACATCCTGAAGATGTCTGCATGGATTTTTTTAACGTGGGGTGGCCGTTGCACACAAGCTTCGATAAATATGTGAAGAGAAAAAGATTAGTAAAGACAAATGTAGGTCCCTTGCAGTCGGATTCAGGTGAAATTATAATGGGGAACAAAGAAATGGCAGACCAACTGAACCAATACTTTGGTTCTGTCTTCACGAAGGAAGATACAAATAACCTTCCGAAGGTACTAGGGGACCGAGAGTCTTGCGAGAAGGAGGAACTGAAGGATATCCTTATTAGGCGGGAAATTGTGTTAGGGATATTGATGGGATTGAAGGCTGATACATCCCCGGGGCCTGATTGTCTGCATCCAAGAGTGCTCAAGGAAGTGGCCATAGAAATAGTGGATGCATTGGTGATCATTTTCCAACAGTCTATCGACTCTGGATCAGTTCCCATGGACTGGAGGGTAGCTAATGTAACACCACTTTTTACAAAAGGAGGGAGAGAGAAAACGGGTAATTATAGACTAGTTAACTTGACATCAGTAGTGGGGAAAATGTTGGAATCGATCATGAAGGATGAAATAGCAGCGCATTTGGAAAGTGGTGACAGGATCGGATCAAGTCAGCATGGACTTATGAAAGGGAAATCATGCTTGACGAATCTTCTGGAATTTTTTGAGGATGTAACTAGTAGAGTGGACAAGGGAGAACCAGTGGATGTGGTGTATTTGGACTTTCAGAAGGCTTTTGACAAGGTACCGCACAAAAGATGGATATGCAAAATCAAAGCACATGGTATTGAGGGCAATATACTGATGTGGATAGAGAACTGGTTGGCAGACAGGAAGCAGAGTTGGGCTATATAAATGCCAGTCTTTCTTTTTTTTCTTTCACAGCACCTTCAGTTGAGGAGGAGGGAAAATAGGAGTGATTGGTGGAAGAGAATGAATATTAATGTTGATTAAGTAAGAGTCCAAAAGATAGTTCAAATTTTATATGGAAAGGACGGATTCAAATTGCTTAAATTGGCTTTACTCACTCCACTTCAAGTGTTCAATCTACTTCAATGGTTAATTATAGAACGTTTAAAGCACAGAAGGAGGCCATTCGGCCCGTCGAGCCCGTGCTGGCTCTCTGCAAGAGCACCTCAGCCAGTCCTACTCCCCCCGCCCTTTCCCCGTGGCCCTGCAAATGTCTTTTCCTTCAGGTACTTATCCAATTCCCTTTTGAAAGGTTTCATATTGCAGCAGGTGGTTGAGGTTCACAGCAGATCTTTAATCTCAATTGCCTACCCTTGTAGCACTGCTCAATTACTGGAGTTCTGCCAGGTTCTTTTGATCAGGTATGCCCCCGAACAATGACACACATAGAAGCAAAAGGGTTCGCATAACAGGAGAAACAGGCTTTCCGACAAACTGGTTGCCCATATCCTGCACTTGTAATCAATCGCAATCAGATCATCATAGAAATTTACAACAAGAAAGGAGGCCATTTTGGCCCATCGTGTCCGCGCCGGCCGACCAAGAGCTATCCGGCCTAATCCCACTTTCCAGCTCTTGGTCCGTAGCCCTGTAGGTTACGGCACTTCAGGTGCACATCCAAGTATTTTTTAAATGGGGTGATAATTTCTGCCTCTACCACCCTTTCAGGCAGTGAGTTCCAGACCCTCACCACCCTCTGGGTGAAGAAATTTTCCCTCATATCTTCTCTAAACCTCCCCCCCCCACCCCTCCCCCCCCCCCCCGCCATTACTCATGTTACAACAGTGACTACACACTTCAAAAAGTACCTCATTGGCTGTAAAGCGCTTTGGGACATCCGGTGGTCATGAAAGGCGCTATATAAATGCAAATCATTCTTTCTTTTACATTACTGGGCTGGATTTGAACCAAGGTCTGAGATGTAAAAAGGACAACACACTAGTTATCTTCTGACATTAACGTAGTAAAATACCATGGGGCCGAAATTGCCACCGCCTGAAACATGTCGCATCTACCGTTTTCGATGTGTTCCATCCGCCCCGAAGCATGGGCGGCCAAATCGGGAGAAATCAGCACTTTATGCCTTTTTTTTTTGAAGCGGGGCTGAAGCGGCCTTGTCATCGGGGCGGGAGTGGGGGCGGGTCAAAGTGGCCTATGCTCAGAGTCATCAGTGCCGCGCTGATGACGTAATCGCGCTGCGTGTCACAATGTCCCTCCCCTTCAGTTAAAGGGGAGAGCCTCTGCGAACATTGCAACCACTTTAGTGGCAAACATTGGGCCACCAGGGATAGTTTTGGCTGGACCATCCAAGAGGGGGTGCCAGGCTGCCTGTTGGCGGCCCAGCCGAACCTGCGGCCATAATTGTCGGCCTGACCTGGCAGTCGGCCGACAAAAATAACTAACATGGAGTCACCGGCAGCGCCACCTCCCTCTGGATGGCCGTGCCGTCAAGCTGCAGAAAGGCCGCATGTTGCACCTCCCTCTGATCGACAAGATTCAATGATCCGATCAATGTCTGTTAGTTGCACAATAAACAAAGCCAGACCTAGGCCAGATGATGTCAAGAATTGCCCGAATAGGGCTTTGCTAATTACGTATGGTAATTATGCTAATTACATATGGTAATTATGTAATTATATCGGGGAAGCTAGATAAGCAGACAAGGGAGAAAAGAATAGGAGGATCTGTTGAGGGAGAAGGTGTGCGCGTGTTGGTGTGCGTTGGAGAGGAGAGAAAACAGATTGATTCCTAGGTTGAGAGGATTATCCAATGAGGAGAGATTGAGTACACTGGGCCTTTATTGTGTGGAGTATCGAAGAATGAGAGGTCATCTTATTGAAATATAAAAAAATCTTAAGGCGGCTTGACAGGGTAGTTAGATGCTGAGTGTCTCAGGGTAAGGAGTCGGCCATTTAGGACTGAGACGAGGAGAGATTTCTTCACTCAGAGTTGTGAATCTTACGAATTCTCTACCATAGAGGGCTGTGGAGGCTCAGTCTTTGAGTATATTCAAGGAAGAGATCGCTAGCTTCTTGGCACCAAGGGATATGGGGATCGGGTGGAAAATTGGATTTTTGTTTTATTCATTCATGAGTTGTGGACGTGGCTGGCAAGGCCAACGTTTATTGCCCATCCCCAATTGCCTTTGAGAAAATCGGTGTCCAGCCGCCTTCCTGAATTTATTTAACTATTTGAATTTAAGTTTACCCCCCCCCCCCCCCGTTGCCGTGGTGGGATTTAAACTCATCCCCAGGACCATTTGTCCAGGCCTCTGGATTACTAATCCAGTAATGTAATCACTATGCTACCGTGCTCCCGTTGAGGTTAAAGATCAGCCCTGATCTCATTGAATGGCGGAGCAGGCTCGAGTGGCCTACTCCTGCTCCCAATTCTTAAGTTTTTAATGTTTTAGATCACACCACATACCTCGCTCAATGTCGTCCATTTGAGAAGCCGGTGACAGTTTTTCCTTTGGAGGAGAACTCTTTGGTGCAAAGGAGGGCTTGGCGATGAGACGCATTTGCTGCCCCAGGCGATTGGTCTGTAGATCAAGGCGAGATTGGACTTTGCTACTTCCTTCCGCCCTGCATAGAATCATAAAAACGTTATAGCAGCACACAAACAGCTCGCCGGGCTCCGGGAAGCACGGGCCCTGTCCTGCCTTTCTCACCACATGAGCCACCCAGTCTAATAAGAACATAAGAAACAGGAGCAAGAGTAGGCCATTCGGCCCCTCGAGCCTGCTCCGCCATTCAATGAGATCACACCTGATCTGAACATCGACTCAGCTCCACTTCCCCGCCCGCTCCCCATAACCCTTTACTCCCTTATCGCTCAAAATCTGTCTATTTCCATCTTAAATATATTCAGTGACCCAGCCTCCATAGCTCTCTGGGGCAGAGAATTTCACAGATTTACAACCCTCAGAAGAAATTCCTCCTCATCTCAGTTTTAAATGGGTGGCCCCTTATTCTGAGACTATGCCCCCTTAGTTTTAGTTTCCCCTATGAGTTGAAATATCCTCTCTGCATCCGAGCCCCCTCATTATCTTATATGTTTTGATAAGTTCACCTCTCATTCTTCTGAACTCCAATGTGTATACTCCAACCTACTCAACGTATCTTCATAAGTCAACCCCCTCATCTCCGTAATCAATCTCGTGAACCTTCTCTGAACAGCCTTCAAATGCAAATTGGCTTCTGCGTTTCCTACATTACAACAGTGACGACACTCCAAAAAGTACTTCATCGGCTGTAAAAACGTTTTGAGACGTCCAGTGATCATGAAAGGTACGATATAAATGCAAGTCTTTCTTTCTTTATCGGAGTACTGAATTCAGTTCTGGGCATTGCACCTCAGGAAGGATATATTGTCCCAAAGTCCCAAAAGCTCTAAATTGTCTTTGCTGTGCGCGACTTGTTTAGCTCAACGCGTGATCCCGTTACATTTCTCCGTCATTGGAGAAGTTTGTGAGCGGCCTGCGCAGTACCTTGCAGAGCGTGAGATATAGTGATACCAGCCCTCCTGTATGGCTGATGTAGACCATATATACAGCAGACACCTCAAATCGCTGGAGAAATACCACCAACGATGTCTCCGCAAGATCCTGCAAATCCCCTGGGAGGACAGACGCAACAACGTCCATGTGCTCGATCAGGGCAATATCCCCAGCATCGAAACACTGACTACACTCGATCAGCTCCGCTGGGCGGGCCACATTGTTCGCATGCCCGATGCGAGACTCCCAAAGCAAGCGCTCTACTCGGAACTCCTACACGGCAAGCGAGCCCCAGGTGGATAGAGGAAACGTTTCAAAGACATCCTCAAATCCTCCCTGATAAAGTGCAACATCCCCATTGACACCTGGGCGTCCCTGGCCAAAGACCGCCCTAAGTGGAGGAAGAGCATCCGGGAGGGCGCTGAGCACCTCGAGTCTCCTCGCCGAGAGCATGCAGAAAGCAAGCGTGGGCAGCGGAAGGAGCGTGCGGCAAACCAGACTCCCCACCCACCCTTTCCTTCAACCACTGTCTGTCCCACCTGTGACAGAGACTGTAATTCCCGTATTGGACTGTACAGCCACCTGAGAACTCTGAGTGGAAGCAAGTCTTCCTCGATTTCGAGGGACTGCCTATGTTGATGATGATGATGACGACGACGACGACGACGACGACGACGACGACGACGACGACCTTGCAGATTAGTGTGCGGCTGGGCACACCCGCAGCTTAGAGGGAGCATTGCTTGGAGTACAGATTCACCAAAATGACACCGGGGCTAAAAGGGTTAAATTATGAGGACGGGTTTCATAGAGTAGGCTTGTAGTCCCTTGGATATAGAAGGTATGGGGTGATGTAATTGTGGAGTTTAAGGTGAATAAAGGAGTAGATAGGGTAGATAGAGAGAAACTATTTTCTCTTGTGACAGAGTCCAGATGGGTCAGACGGGAATTTTCCCAGATTTATTTCCTCCTAAATTGGCCTGAGTTTTTATCTGGTTTTTTTTGGCCTCTCCCAGGAGATCACATGGCTCCGGTTGGGGTGGAGTGCAGAATGTTTCGGTGCAGTTGTGTGGGGCGGACTGGTTGCTCTTTACCTTTCCACCATTGTTCAAAGGTTTACATGTAACCTTCAGGGCTGTTGGCGGAGGGCCGTGTGGCTCTTTGTCGGCCGGCACGGGACACGATGTGCCGAAATGGCCTCCTTCTGCGTTGTAAATTTCTATGTTTCAAAAAGGCATAACCTTAAAATTAGAAACATATAAAATTCTGACAGGATTGGACAGGTTGGATGCAGGAAGAATGTTCCCGATGTTGGGGACGTCCAGAACCAGGGGTCACAGTCTAAGGATAAGGGGTAAGCCATTTAGGACCGAGATGAGGAGAAACTTCTTCACTCGGTGAGTTGCGAGCAAGTGGAATTCTCTACTACAGAAAGTTGTTGATGCCAGTTCGTTAGATATATTCAAAAGGGAGTTAGATGTGGCCCTTACGGCTAAAAGGATCGAGGGGTATGGAGAGAAAGCAGGAAAGAGGTACTGAAGTTGCATGATCAGCCAAGAATGGTGGTGCAGGCTCGAAGGGCCGAATGGCCTACTCCTGCATCTATTTTCTATGTTTCTATGTTTGAACTTGAGCCCGATCTGTCCGCCCTAAGCGCACCTTGCATTGACTGACCGCCTGGGAAATTGGGGCAGTCCAACGATGCCGACAGCAGAGAGGTAAGTAACGAACTCCTAAGATAAGTGTTGCCTTTTCTTTTAATTTTTCTTTTTGCGACTTGTGTTGTGGTGACCTCGGCAATGTTTTTGTGGGGTTTGTTTTGGGGTTACCCCCTCCCACACCACGCACTCCCAGGCCGGCTCTTTAGCTCGGGAGTTTCCCATCCTAGCGCCCAAGAGCGGTGTAGAACGCCTCCCTGAGCTCTGCGCCCCCTGACTCAGGGCCCAGCTGCCCAAACTTACTTACTGTTCCCGGGCGCAAACTTTACCGTCCCGTCGCCATTATCACCCCCAAAACATCAAAGCCGCAAATCCCCTCCCATGCCTGTTAGCAGTCCACAGCCATTGTAAGGCAAGTTTTTTGTTGCAAGCTAGTCCTTGCCCATTGTACAGCAGTACCATGCCACAGAGTGGGAGGGCATGCTCGCATCAACACACGTGCCACGTACCACCCACCTGGTTTTCTTCACCGTGATGTTGCTGCTGAGTTTCTCCAGTCGATACTCCCCGGTGTCGTGATTTACGATGAGAATGCACTCCTTCAGGTAAGGTCTCTTTGAGCCTTTAAACACCGACATGGGTGGCGTTGAACCCTGTTTAAGTAAAGTCGTACATTTCAGTTTGGAAAGAAAGTAAAATCTGTGCCCCTGGGACCAGTCTTTAAGAATGTGGTGTTGTGATCGGGAATGCGCTGGCTGAAAAGGGCGGTGGAAGCAGATTCAGTAGTAACTTTCAAAAGGGAATTGGATAAATACTTGAATAGGAAAAGTCGCAGGACTACGGGGGAAGAGCAGGGGAGTGGGACTCATTGGATAGCGCTTTGAAAGAGCCGGCACAGGCATGATTGACCAAATGGCCTCCTTCTGTGCTCTATGATATGCAGGCTATTGTGAAGTGAATCGAAACACTTGGTGACTGGTTGACACACACAGTTATAAATATGACGAATGAGGCAAAAGACCAAGGTTGGGAAAGAAAGAAAATACTTACATTTATATAGTGCCTTTCACGACTACCGGATGTCTCAAAGCGCTTAACAGTCAATGAAATACTTTTGGAGTGTAGTCACTGATGCAATGTGGGAAATGCAACAGCCCATTTGCACACAGCAAGCTCCCACAGACAGCAATGTGATAATGACCGGATAATCTGTCTTTTTTGTTATGTTGATTGAGGGATAAATATTGGCCCCAGGACACTGGGGATAACACTTCTGCTCTTCTTCGAAATAGTGCCATGGGATCTTTTACTTCCACCTGAGAGAGCAGACGGGGTCTCGGTTAAAGGTCTCATCCGAAAGGTGGTATCTCCGACAGTGCGGCACTCCCTCAGTACTACCCCTCAGAACTGCCCCTCAGACAGTGCGGCGCTCCCTCAGTACCGCCCCTCCGACATGGCTGCGCTCCCTCAGCACTGCACTGGAGTGTCGGCCTAGGTTTATGTGCTCAAGTCCCTGGAATGGGATTTGAACCCACAACCTTCTGACTCAGAGGCGAAAGAGTGCTGTCCACTGAGAGAGCAGACGGGGCCTCGGTTTAACGTCTCATCTGAAAAGTCTCCAAGATCTCGGCACCGCTCCAATTCCGGCCTCTTGCAGCCCCGATTTTAATCGTGCGGCCATCGGCCGCCGTGCCTTCAGATGCCAAGGCCCCAAGCTCTGCAATTCCCTCCCTGAACCTCGGCGCTGTATCTCCATCACGGAAGGAATCTCGCCTATTCTCATCCTAAACAAGGCAAAGGGGCCAAGGCTGGTAGAGCAGAACATGAAAACTGAAAAAGGCAGAAAAGAAAAGGGGAGCTGACAAGTAGTTGGGCAAACCCAGATTGGGTTTCAAAAGCCTGTAGGTTGTTGGAGGAAGGGAAGAGCGAGGGTGGAAAAGAATTCTGTGGATCTGGGAATGAACGAGTGCAATGAATGTTCATTTCCGCACAAAGAGGACGTGGAGACTCGTACCCGTGGCTCAGCAGAGGACAGACAACTAGAGCAACAATGACCACAGTGGAGTTCCAGCCTTAAAATTAAATTCGTACAGTCCATAAAGCAAAGCTGCTGGCAAGTTCATGCCAAGGGCAAATGGCACAAGTAGGGGGCCCTGTAAATGGGGACAATAGCACAGAATCGTAGAGATTTATGGCACAGAAGGAGGCCATTCTGTCCGTGCCGGCTGACAGAGAGCTATCCAGCCTAATCCCACTTTCCAGCTCTTGGTCCGTAGCCCTGTAAGTTACAGCACTTCAAGTGCACATCCAAGTACTTTTGAAATGCGATGAGGGTTTCTGCCTCTCCCACCCTTTCAGGCAGTGAGTTCCAGACCCCCACCACCCTCTGGGTGAAGAAAGTTCTCCTCAGCTCCCCTCTAATCCTTCTACCAATTACTTTAAATTTATATCCCCTGGTTATTGACCCCTCTGCTAAGGGAAATTAGTCATTCCTATCCACTCTATCTCGGCCCCTCATAATTTTATACACTTCAATTTCCCCTCAGCCTCCTCTGTTCCCAAGACAACACCACCAACTTATCCAATCTTTCCTCACAGCTAAAATTCTCCACTCCTGGCAACATCTTCATAAATCTCCTCTGCACCCTCTCTAGTGCAATCACGTCTTTCCTGTAATGTGGTGATCAGAACTTCATGCAGTACTCTAGCTGTGCCATAACTAGTGTTTTACACAGTTCACGCATTACCTCCCTGCTCTTGTATTCTATGCCTCGGCTAATAAAGACAAGTATTCCGTATGCCTTCTTAGCCGCCTTATCTACCTGTCCTGCTACCTTCAGGGATCTGTGGACATGCAACTCCTAGGTCCCTTTGTTCCTCTACACTGCTCAGTATCCTACCATTTATTGTGTATTCCCTTGCCTTGTTAGCCCTCCCCAAATGCATTACTTCACATTTTTAAAGATTGAATTCCATTTGCACTGTTCTGCCCATCTGATCATTGATACCTTCCTGCAGTCGACAGCTTTCTTACATACTATCAACCACACGGCCAATTTTTATGTCCTCTTCAAACTGCTTAATCATGACCCCTACATTTCAAGTCTAAATCATTGATATATACACCATGAAAAGCAGAGGCCCTGCAGACACCACTGAAAACACTAATTGACCATTACCCTTTGCTGCCTGTTAGGTGGATGTTTCAGGCAACAACAACTTATATTTATATAGCGGCTTTACCATAGTAAAGCATCCCAAGGTGCTTGACAGGAGCATTATCAGAGAAAATTTGACACCAGGTGAAACCTTTTGGAACATGCTTAGATAAGAGTGGTAGGCGAATTGCTCAGATGCATTTAAGGGGATAAGTACAAGAGGGAGAATGGAACAGAATGACATGGTCATAGGATCAGATAAACCATTTGGAGTTCTGCGTACAATTCTGGTCGCCATATTATAAAAAGGATATAGAGGCACTGGAGAGGGTGCGGAGAAGATTTACAAGCATGATACCAGAAATGTGAGGGTGTACATTTCAGGAAATGATGAACAGGCTGGGTCTCTTTTCTCTTGAAAAAAGGCGGCGGCTGAGGGGTGACCTAATAGAGGTCTTTAAAATTACGAAAGGTTTTGATAGAGTGGATACAGGGAGAATGTTTCCACTTGTGGGGAGGAGCATAACTAGAGGCCATCAATATAAGATAGTCACGAAGAAATCCAATAGGGAATTCAGAAGAAACCTCTTTACCCAAAGAGAATGGTGAGAATGTGGAACTTGCTGCCACAGGGAGTGGTTGAAGCGAATAGTATAGATGCATTTACGGGAAGGCTAGAGAGCATACGAGGGAGAAGGGAATAGAGGGTTATGCTGATAGATTTAGATGAGGAAAGACGGGAGGAGACTTGTGTGGAATATAAACTCGAGCATGGACTGGTTGGGCCGAGCGGCCTGTTTTTGTGCCGTATATCCTATGTAAAGTAAGGTGGGAGGAGGCTTGTGGGGAGCAGGGCTAGAGTTACCTCTGAAGTGCAGTTATATACTTAATACAAACACAATTAGACTAGTTCACAACATGCTTACAATGGAGGCCCCCAACCTGCGCGAGAACACCAGCGGCAGGTTGGGGCTATAAAAGGAGCGGAGGCCTAGGAGCGGCATGGAAGCCTGCCACTTCAGGTAGCAGCGCGAGCTGGATCAGGAGGGTGGCGGCAGCGAAGAGTGACGTCATCAAGGTCAGGTCGGTGATTGGAGTGTGGGCATATATAGCAGGAGCGGCGAGAGACTGTGGAGGGATGTGATCGGGGCCCAGGGGCAGCACGGGCCCAGCCTGCACCGCGATGTGTGCGCGCACTAGGTCCGTGCAGCAGAGCTAGTCTCCAGTCTTGGATAACCCTCGCCATTGGACCAAGACCTAGCTGTGTCAAGCCCGTTTGCTGGCTGTTGTGCAATGCCCACCACATGTTAAAAAAAATCCACACATAGGAATCTTAGAAACATAGAAAATAGGTGCAGGAGTAGGCCATTCGGCCCTTCTAGCCTGCACCGCCATTCAATGAGTTCATGGCTGAACATGCAACTTCAGTACCACCTTCCTGCTTTCTCGCCATACCCCTTGATCCCCCTAGTAGTAAGGACTTCATCTAACTCCCTTTTGAATATATTTTGTGAATTGGCCTCAACTACTTTCTGTGGTAGAGAATTCCACAGGTTCACTACTCTCTGGGTGAAGAAGTTTCTCCTCATCTCGGTCCTAAATGGCTTACCCCTTATCCTTAGACTGTGACCCCTGGTTCTGAACTTCCCCAACATTGGGAACATTCTTCCTGCACCTAACCTGTCTAAACCCGTCAGAATTTTAAATGTTTCTATGAGGTCCCCTCTCATTCTTCTGAACTCCAGTGAATACAAGCCCAGTTGATCCAGTCTTTCTTGATAGGTCAGTCCCACCATCCCGGGAATCAGTCTGGTGAATAGCAAGAATGTCCTTCCTCAAGTTAGGAGACCAAAACTGTACACAATACTCCAGGTGTGGCCTCACCAAGGCCCTGTATAACTGTAGCAACACCTCCCTGCCCCTATACTCAAATCCCCTCGCTATGAAGGCCAACATGCCATTTGCTTTCTTAACCGGCATGCCAACCTTCAATGACTGATGTACCATGACACCCAGGTCTCGTTGCACCTCCCCTTTTCCTAATATGTCACCATTCAGATAATAGTCTGTCTCTCTGTTTTTACCACCAAAGTGGATAACCTCACATTTATCCACATTATACTTCATCTGCCATGCATTTGCCCACTCACCTAACCTATCCAAGTCACTCTGCAGCCTAATAGCATCCTCCTCGCAGCTCACACTGCCACCCAACTTAGTGTCATCCGCAAATTTGGAGATACTACATTTAATCCCCTCGTCTAAATCATTAATGTACAATGTAAACAACTGGGGCCCCAGCACAGAACCTTGCGGTACCCCACGAGTCACTGCCTGCCATTCTGAAAAGTCCCCATTTACTCCTACTCTTTGCTTCCTGTCTGACAACCAGTTCTCAATCCACGTCAGGACACTACCCCCAATCCCATGTGCTTTAACTTTGCACATTAATCTCGTGTGGAATCTTCCACCCTTCTCGATGTAGTTCAGGATTGGAATATTAGGTCCTTCATTGAAACACCTGTGAACTCATCCTTTTTTGGCGTGGAAGCAAGCCATCCTCGTTTGGAGGGACTGCCTATGATGATGATGACTATGTCAATACTATGTGTGTGTGGAGACATCGTAATTAAAATGGAGCACTTTGAATATATTGATCCTACTTAATTTTTTTGAAGTCATTTATTTTGCTTCCGTTAATCTGCTGGAGAATGAAAATGTTTTGGCATTCCATGACCACACATTCCTATCCAGTGAAACACACGTTAGACACGAGCGTTCTGCACTGCCTCGACAATGGGGGTTGGGGAGGGTGGGAAGGAAGATTTCCTCAGATCGTTTCTAAGCGCAGCGGGAAGAAACTATAGGCTCACTAGTGAAACGGTCACATCAAAGAACACATTTACAATTCTAATAGAAACAGCAAGCTGAGGGAACCTGTTCACTCCGTTTACAACAACTTGTCGATTATATAAAAGGTAGTAAAGAGTGCCAAGATGCTTCACAGGAGCGTTATAAGACAAAATCTGACACCGAGCCACATAAGGAGCAATTAGAACAGGTGACCGAAAGCTTGGTCAAAGAGGTAGGTTTTAAGGAGCGTCTTAAAAGGAGGGAAGAGAGATTTAGGGACGAAATTCCAGAGCTTAGGGCCCAGGCAGCTGAAGGCACGGCCGCCAATAGTCGCACGATTAAAATTGGGCCGGTGCAAGAGGCCAGAATTGGAGGAGTGCAGAGATCTTAGAGGCTTGTAGGGCCAGAGGAGATTATAGAGATGGGAGGGGCGAGGCCATGGAGGGATTTGAAAGCAAGGATGAGAATTTTTAATTTAAAAGCAGGTCGTTAGTTAAAAGTGACCAGAGGAAATCTTCCCCTTTTGTGCCTTAATTCTAACCGTATAACAGGGTATATTTCCATTCACCATGCCAGCCACTGCTATGGCCCCTCGAGTGGGCTCAGATTTGAAGTCTCCTCTCTCGGAGTCTCACTGTCCCTCTGGTTGCAGGCAGGCAGACAGCACTTGTGGCTCCTTCCTCCACAGGCTCAACTCCCAAGTGGCTAAGCCACTCCCACTCAACAGCTCTACAACTATTTTGGGTAGAACAATCAACTGCCCCTTGATTAAAAAGATGTCATCCCAGGTGAAGACATTTTGGACAGTTCTCTGTGCTTTCAGATCAGACTGAAACGCTCAAATTTTAATTTGATTTCAGTTTCTAATAAAAAAGTTAATTTGTCGGTTAAATTAACTTTTTACCAGAAACTGAAATCAAATTAAAATGTGAGTGTTTCAGTCTGGTCTGAAGGCACAGAGAACTGTTCAAAATGTCTTCACCTGGGATGACACCGTGTGGAAGTCTGGAGCCATCAGAAAGAGGAGACCATTATAGGTACAGGAGTAGGCCATTTAGCCCCTCGAGCCTGTTCTGCCATTCAATGAGATCATAGCTGCTCCATGATCTAAATCCTTTGCCCCATATCCCTTAATGCCTTTGGTTAACAAAAATCTATCAATCTCAGATTTAAATTAACAACTGACCCATTAACTGCCGTTTGCGGAAACAAGTTCCAAACTTCGACCAACCTTTGCGTGTAGAAGTGTTTCCTAACTTCACTCCTGAAAGCTTTGGCTCCAATTTTGAGGCTATGCCCCCTAGTGCTCGACTCCCCAACCAGCAGAAATAATTTCTCACTAATCGACCCTATCTGTTCCCTTTAATATCTTGAATAATTTGATCAAATCGCCCCTTAATCTTCTAAATTCTAGGGAATATAACCCTAATTTGTGTAATCTCTCCTTGTAATTTAACCCTTAGAGCCCCAGTATCATTCTGGTAACCCTACCCTGCACTCCCTCCAAGGCCAATATATCCTTCCCAAGATGTGGTGCCCAGAACTGCTCACTGTACTCCAGGTGTGGTCTAACCAGGGATTCTCTCATTAGACTGGGATGGATGTGAACGTGAGCTCCAACACTAAGAGAGTGAGCTACCTCCTGTGACTGTGACTGTCCCTGTCCCCCGCCCTAATAACTCACATTTAATACGCCCTGCCAGCAGATGAATAAGTGAGATGCCAATGTCGGGATCAGTTCATAAGAAGCCGAACTGAAGGGATGAGCACCCTTACACTATGCATCAAATGAAGCCTGGGGGGGGGGGGGGGGGGGTGTTTCCCAATCTAAGCAAGCCTATTGTGCAAGCTCAGACCTGGGTGTGATCCATACTTGGGCGTCAACCTTGGGGAGAGACACAACAAAGAAGCTGGTCCTGCCTGTTGTTTTGAGCTTCTTGCAAAGGTACAATTTATTCATAGGGGCAACACTGACAATGCCATACCGCATGCAAGCCTTCTGCAGAAGAGACAATTGATTCGACGCCATCGCATGAGAAACCTCACAGCACGTAGGGTGATGGGCAGGAGGCCGTACCCACGTCGGGTATATTGAGACAGGCGTCCATACGTGCACCCGAGTGATACAGACTGTGCCAGAATGCTGAGTTTCCGCAAATAATTTGTAACCGAGACCTGTGAGTTAGTAAAAGCAGACATGCAACCTAGAAGAGTGGTCAGTTGAAGTGAAGGTTACAGCTGCCCTTTCATTCTATGCACCTGGATCGTTCCAGGCCACAACTGGGGATGCGTGCCCCATTTCTCAACAGGCAACACATACCTGCATTCGGCAGGTGACTGCTGCACTATGCGTTTTATGCACTTACCTCTATGTTCGGCAATGTGATTGTAATTTGTTCCCCTTTCCCCACTTCGAGATCCCCTTCGCATGCCGTGTCGATGGATGCTGGCTTGAAATCATCTGGAACGGAAACGCAGGCGTCATTTCACAGTGATCAAGGACCCCATCGGACTGCGACCCTTCTGGACAATAAATGGCTCAGAGGGCGATAGGCACTGACTGCCTGGTGCGATACGAAGCCTTGCCGATTGGGAAGAACCCAAGTTCAACGGCTGGCCCATTTATATTATGTTAGCCGACCTCACTGCCTGATGTAACTAGGCTCTCCAATCTTGAGGATGAATAGACATAGAATCATAGAATATTACAGCACAGAAGGAGGCCATTCGGCCCATCGAGTCTGCGCTGGCTCTGTCGAAGAGCAATCCAGTTAGTCCCAATCCCCCGGCTCTTTCTCCATATCCCTGCAATTTTTGTCTCCTTCAAGTACTTACCAATTCCTTTTTGAAGGCTACTATTGAATCTGCATCCACCACCCTATCAGGCGGTGCCTTCCAAACCCTAACCACTCGCTAAGATTTTCCTCAGGTCACCCCTGGTTCTTTTGCCAACTACCTTAATCTGTGTCCTCTGGAGTCAGCAACCCTTCAGCCATTGGAAACAGTGAAGGTTAAAAAAAAAAAGGGCAAAACCGGCTTGGGCCCTTCCCCATACAGGAAAAATGCACCTGTGGGCGTCAGGCTCAGACTCGGCTGTGTGACGTCGCTCCTCCCCAAGTCAAATAGCTCCTAACACTCGCTGGCTGGGCTCATGTGAAGGATGGAAGTCTAGGTCAAGAGGTGCTCCTGTTTATCAAAGGGGCATTTAGCGCCCTCAATCAGGCCAACATCCCCAGCATCGAAGCACTGACCACACTCGACCAGCTCCACTGGGCGGGCCGCATTGTTCACATGCCTGACACAAGACTCCCACAGCAAATGCTCGACTTGCAACTCCTGCACGGCCAAAGATGGGCAGAGGACACCCTGAAAGCTTCCTTGATAAAATGCAACATCCCCACCGACACCTGGGGGTCCCTGGCCAAAGACCACCCTAAGTGGAGGAAGTGCATCCAGGAGGGTGCTGAGCACCTCGAGTCTCGTCGCCGAGAGCATGCAGAAAACAAGCGCAGGCAGCGGAAGGAGCGTGCGGCAAACTAGACTCCCCACCCACCCTTTCCTTCAACGACTGTCTGTCCCACCTGTGACAGAGACTGTAATTCCTGGATTGGACTCTTCAGAACTCACTTTTAGAGTGGAAGCAAGTCTTCCTCGATTGCGAGGGACTGCCTATGATGATGATTTGGAGAAAGAGAGGGTGGTGGAAATTGCAGGGGTGGGGGGGGGGGGGGAAGATCCTGAGCTGGTGAACATTTTTCTGTTTCAGGTGAATTACATACAAAATTGACAGGCAGGAAAAGACCAGCTGATCGATCGAGCCTGCTCCACACCATGGTGGCCACAGCATCGTGACTAAACACTGTTCACCTCTCCCTTGTGTCAGCCGTGGCTCAGTGGGTAGTACACTCGCCTCTTGAGTCAGAAGGTTGTGGGTTCAAGTCCCCACTCGAGGGACTCGAGCACAAAAATCTAGGGAGCACTGCACTGTCGGAGGTGCCGTCTTTCGGATGAAACGTCAAACCGTCTGCTCGCTCAGGTGGACGTAAAAGATTCCATGGTGTTATTTCGAAGAAGAGCAGGGGAGTTATCCCCGCTGTCCTGGGCCAGTATTTATCCCCAATCAATATAACAAAAAGATTATAGAAACATAGAAAGTAAGTGCAGGAGTAGGCCATTCGAGCTTGCACCATCATTCAATATGATCATGGCTGATCATGCAACTTCAGTACCCCATTCCTGCTTTCTCTCCATACCCTTGATCCCTTTAGCCGTAAGGGCCACATCTAACTCCCTGTTGAATATATCTAACGAACTGGCCTCAACAACTTTCTGCGGTAGAGAAGTCCACAGGTTCACAATTCTCTGAGTAAAGAAATTTTTCCTTATCTCGGTCCCAAATGGCTTACCCCTTATCTTGTCATGATCACATTGCTGTTTGTGGGAGCTTGCTGTGAGCAAATTGGCTGCCGTGTTTCCCACATTACAACAGTGACTACACCCCAAAAGTACTTCATTGGCTCTAAAGCGCTTCGAGACGTCCAATGGTCGTGAAAGGCACTATGTAAATACAAGTCTTTCTTTCTTACTTGTACTTCCCGGGAGAGGCGAAAAAGCCAGGGACAATAAGGGAAAAAAAATACACAGGAATATTGGAATATTCCTCTCCGACCCTTTCAGGCTATGGAAACCAGTCCAGGGGATCTCACAGACCCAGTGTTCTCTATAAAGACCTTCTATATGACCCGATCTCTGCCCCAGTCAAGAACCGCTCCAGCTCTCGCGTAAAGGCTGCAGAGTCAGCACCGACCACACCAGCCGGTAACATATTCCAGAAGGATTAGGCTGTATTTAGTTTAGCTCACAAATTCCCAGCATCAAAGCAACAGTTTCCAAGATGGATGGAATTGAGGAATTTGCTCATTTTATTCTCCTCCCGAAGGCACAATATCCTTGCTGGAATACGATTCTGTCGGCACTGCACTCTGTCCAGTCCCTCACCAGATGGAGAGAGATTGAAGATATCGGGGCCATTTCCACTAGAGCACAGAAGGTGGTGATCTAATGTTTAAAGGAGATGATAGGGGCCTGGACATAGTGGATAGTAAGGGCCTATTTCCATTGGTGGAGGGGTCCATTACGAGGGGGCATAGTTTTAAGGTGGTTGTGGAAGGTTTAGAGGGGATTTGAGGGGGGGGCTTCTTGACGCAGAGGGTTGTGGGGGATCTGGAACTCGCTGCCTGGAAGAATGGTGGATGCAGAAACCCTCACCACTTTTAAGAGATGGTTGGATGGGCACTTGAAGTGCAGGGTTACAGACCTGGAGCTGGTAATTGGGATTAGACTGGATGACCTTTTGTTGGCTGTCGCAGATATAATGGTAAGTACTGCAGGGAATAGAATACGGCCAGGGTGATCTGGACTAGTTTCGAGCAGCTGGATGGGTCGGTGAGGAATTTACCCAGATTTTTTTCTCCCTAAATTGGCCTGGGTTTTTAAATCTGGTTTTTGCCTCTCCCAAGAGATCACATGGCTCCGGCTGGGGTGGAGTGTAGAATGTTTCAGTATAAGGGGTGTCGCAGTTGTGTGGGGTGGACTGGTTGGGCTGGATGCTCTTTGCCTTTCCGCCATTGTTCATAGGTTTATATGTAACCTTCAGGGCTGCTGACCGGCTCTTTGTCGGCCGGTGCGGACACGATGGGCCGGAATGGCCTCCTTCTGAGCTGTAAATTTCTATGGTAACTATTTCCTCTGGTGGGGGGAGTCCAGAACAAGGGGGCATCACCTTAAAATTAGAGCTGGGCCGTTCAGGGGTGACGTCAGGAAGCACTTCTTTACACAGCGTAGTGGGAATCTGGAACTCTCTCCCCCAAAAACCTGATGAGTCTGGGGGTCAATTGAAAATAACAAAACTGAGATTGATAAGATTTTTGTTAGGCAAGGTTATGAAGGGTTTCGGAACCACAGTGGGTAGATGGAGTTGAGATACAGATCAGACATGATCTAATTGAACAAGATCAAGGGTCTGATTGTCTTTATAGGAACAGGAGTAGGCCAGAGAGAAGATTTTAAAGCTGTTTTTAAAATGACACAGAGTTTTGATAGAGTGAATGGGGAGAGGGTGGGGTACATGTCTGTTTCCTCTGCTTGGGGGAGTCGGTGACGATTTAACATGGCCACCGAGAGCGAGGAGGGGTTAGAAGTCGCTTTACGCAGAGGGTTGTTGCTTTGCCACAGGCAGAGGTTGAAGCAGAGACCACTGCGCCTTTTAAGGGAAAACCGTACAAATATTTAAGCAAAGGAAGCTGCAGGGCTATGGGGAGAGAGCAGGGCAGTGGGATTAGTTTTGGATTTCTCTAGCAACGTACTGACAGACACAGTCACAAGGGGACAAATTACCTCTTGCTGTGCTGTGTTAGGAGCACTCTCGCCCCGAGTCCGCAGGTTGAAGTCCCACTCCAGAGGCTGAGAATCATAGAACGGTTACAGCACAGAAGGAGGTCATTCAGCCCGTCAAGCCCGTGCCGGCTCTCTGCAAAAGCACTTCAGCTATTCCCACTCCCCCCCCCCCACCCCCCACTATCCCCGTAGCCCTACAAAATGTTTTCCTTCAGATACTTATCCAACTCCCTTTTGAAAGCCATGATTGACTCTTCCTCCACCTCCCTCTCAGATAACGTATTCCAGATCCTAACCACTCGCTGCGTAAAAAAGTTTCTCATGTCGCTTTTGGTTCTTCTGCCAATCACCTTAAATCTGTGTCCTCTGTTTCCCAACCCTTCTACCAATGGGAACAGTTTCTCTCTACCTACTCTAACTAGACGCCTCATGATTTTGAACACCTCTATCAAATCTCCTCTCAATCTTCTCTGCTTCAAGGAGAACAAGCCCAGCTTCTCCAGTCTATCCACGTAATTGAATGGTTCCAGGGAAGTCCCTCATCCCTGGAACCATTCTCGTAAATCTTTTCTGCACCCTTTCTAAGGTCTTCACATCCTTCCTAAAGTGCAGTGCCCAGAATTGGACACAATACTCCAGTTGAGGCCGAACCAGTGTTTTATACAGGTTCATCATAACTTGCATGCTTTTGCTGGAGTTCTTTGAGGATGAACGAACAGGGTGGATGAAGGGGAACCGGTGGGTGTGGTGTATTTGGACTTCCAGAACGCATTTGACAAGGTGTCATATAAAAGGTTACTTCACGGGTTTGGGGGTAATATATTAGCATGGATAGAGGATTGGCTAACTAACAGAGTCGGGATAAATGGTTCATTCCATTGGCAACCAGTAACAAGTGGGATGCTGCAGGGATCAGTGCTGGGACCCCAACTATTTACAATCTATATTAATGACTTGGAAGGAGGGACTGAGTGTAACATAGCCAAGTTTGCTGACGATACAAAGATGGGAGGAAAAGCAATGTGTGAGGACACAAAAAATCTACAAAAGGACATATAGAGGCTAAGTGAGTGGGCAAAAATTTGGCAGATGGAGTATAATGTTGGAAAGTGTGAGGTCATGCACTTTGGCAGAAAAAAAATCAGAGCAAGTTATTATTTAAATGGAGAAAGATTGCAAAGTGCCGCAGTACAGCGGGACCTGGGGATACTTGTGCATGAAACACAAAAGGATGCAGGTACAGCAAGTGATCAGGAAGGCCAATGGTATCTTGGGCTTTATTGCAAAGGGGTTGGAGTATAAAAGCAGGGAAGTCTTGCTACAGTTATACAGGGTATTGGTGAGGCCACACCTGGAATACTGCGTGCAGTTTTGGTTTCCATATTTACAAAAGGATATACTTGCTTTGGAGGCAGTTCAGAGATGGTTCACTAGATTGATTCTGGGGATGAGGGGTTTGACTTGAGGAAAGGTTGAATAGATTGGGCCTCTACTCATTGGAATTCAGAAGAATGAGCGGTGATCTTATCGATATGTATAAGATTATGAGGGGGCTTGACAAGGTGGATGCAGAGAGGATGTTTCCACTGATGGGGGAGACTAGAACTAGGGGACATGATCTTGGAATAAGGGGCCGCCCATTTAAAATTGAGATGAGGAGAAATTTCTTCTCTCTGAGGATTGTAAATCTGTGGAATTCGCTGCCTCAGAGATCTGTGGAAGCTGGTACATTGAATAAATTTAAGACAGAAATAGACAGTTCCTTAACCGATAAGGGGTTATGGGGATCAGGCTTAGAAGTGGAGCTGAGTCCATGATCAGATCAGCCGTTATCTTTTTGCATGGCGGAGCAGGCTCGAGGGGCCGTATGGCCTACTCCTGCTCCTATTTCTTATGTTCTTATGTACTCTGTGCTTGTTGCCTGAAATCATGGGTTCCGGCACTAGGGGGCATCAGGAACCCACTATCAGATTTATATAGCAAACCACCACCAAGTAGAGGCAGCTGATAGGTACTGCAACTGGCTGGCCAATACCCAGTGTACTTCATTCAGAAGGATGCAAACAAACAACGGAACCAGTATCTAAATCCGGACCATCAGGTTTTTGTGTTCGTACAAAGCAAAGAACAAGGAGAAATCAAATCTGCTAGGAAGGTAAACGTAAGAACATAAGAAATAGGAGCAGGAGCGGGTCATTCGGCCCCTCGAGCCTGCTCCGCCATTCAATGAGATCAAGGCTAATCTAGACCTTAACTCCATCTATCCGTCATGGTTCTGTAACCCTTAATACACTTCCCCGACAAAGATCTCGGCGTTGAAATTTTCAATTGACGCCCAGCCTCAACAGCTTTTTTTGGGCGGGGGTGCGCTTATAAAGAGTTCTAGATTTCCATTATCCGTTGTCTGACACCTCGGAAAGGCCTAGCTCGAGTTTTAATGCTATGCCTCCTTCTTCTCAACTACCCCCACCCATTGCCCCCGCAAGACTGCCAAGGCCCCAAGCTCTGGAATTCCCTCCCTAAACCTCTCCAGCTCTCTCTCTCCCTTTAAGACGCTCCTTAAAACCTACCTTTTCCAATATCACAACAACAACAACTTTCATTTATATAGCACCTTTTAACATCGTAAAACGTCTCAAGGTGCTTCTTATGTGGCCCGGTGTCAAATTTTGTTTGGTAATCGCTCCTGTGAAGGGCCTTGGGATGCTCTACTACACTAAAAAGGTGCTACATAAATGCAATTTGTTGTTGCTGAGTGTAGAATTTTCTGCCACACCCCTCTGTTGAAGCACAGCCTGTAAATTCTATTCACAGGGAACTGGATAAGTTGCTCGATGAAAGAATATTAAAAGGTTCTGTGGGGAGCAAACGGGAGGGTGGGATTGGACTCGGGGGTGGGGCACATGTGAAGAGAAACATAAGCTTGATGTGCCAAACGCTTCATTTCTGCACTGCTGCATTCCGTGATCCTACGTTCAAATCAACTTCCCGAGTTATCTGACCTTGTTGCAGCTGTCCAAGGCTCCACCTTGCTGTTTTATCATGCGACGCACACGCATGCACACACAACTTTGCTAAGTTTCAATTCCCACTTTGCAAGTTCACTTGTCCATTTCCAAGTATCATTGAAAGCCTTGAGCCATTCCGGAAAATGTTATTTGCACACTTCCTACGTGACAACAGTGACTGCACTCCTAAAAGTACTGTACCTTGTCGGCTGTACCTCACTACCGCCTCTATCGACCCCTCCGCTGCCTCTTGATTGGCCACGCTGCTTGCCCGACATCCAGTCCTGGATCGAGCAACAAATTCCTGCAACTAAATATTGGGAAGACGAAACTATCGTCTTCGGTCCCCGCAACGAACTCTGCTCTCGAGCCACTGACTCTATCCCTCTCTCCGGCAAAGGTCCGAGGCTGAACGAGAACGTTCGCAACTTTTTTGGCATCTTATTTGACCCCAAGATGAGCTTCTGACCCCATATCCTCTGCATCACCAAGACCACCTACTTCCATCTCCGTAACATCACCTGGCTCCACCCTTGCCCGACCGTATCTACTGCTGAGACCCTCACCCATTCCTTTGTTATCTCTCGACCTGACTATTCCAAAGTTCTCCTCGCCGGCCTCTCATCTTTCACTCTCCATAACCTTGAGCTCATCCAAAACTCTGCTGCCTTTATCCTAACTCGTACCAAGTCCCGTTCACCCATCACCCCTTGTGCTCACCGACCTGCATTGGCTCCCGGCCCAGCAATGCCTTGATTTTAAAATTCTCATCCTGGTTTCAATCCCCTCCATGGCCTTGCCCCGCCCGCCCCCCCCCCCGCCGCCCGCCCGCCCCCCCGCCCCCCCACCCCCGCCCCCACCCCCCCCGAGATATCTGTGCTCTTCCAATTGTATGTCCCTGATTTTAAGCAACAGACACAAGAATTAGGAGCAGGAGTAGGCCATTCTGCCCTGCGAGCATTCAATGAGATCATGGCTGATCTTCTACCTCAACTCCATTTTCCTGCACTGTCCCCAAATCCCTTGATTCGCTTAATATCCAAAAATATAGCGATCTCAGTCTTGACTATGTTCAAAGCCTCAGCATCCACAGCTCTCTGGAGTGGAGAATACCAAAGATTCACTAACCTCATCTCAGGTCTTAAATGGTCGACCCTTTATTCTGAGACTGTGAATTTTGTATATTTCATTGAGATCTCCTCTCATTCTTCTAAACTCTAGAGAATATCGGCCTAGTCTACTCAATGTGTCCTCATATGACAATCCTCCCATCCCAGGAATCAAATTGGTGAGCCTTCGTTGCACACCTTCTATGGCAAGTATATCCTTCCTTAGGCAAGACCAAAACTTACACAATACTCCAGGTGCGGTCTCCCCAGGGCCCTATATAATTACAGTAAGATGTCTTTACTCTTGTATTCAAATCCTCTTGTAATAAAGGTCAACATACCATTTGCTTTCTTAATTACTTGCTGTACCTGCATGTTAACTTTCAGTGATTCATGTATAAGGTCACCCAGATCTCTCTGAACTCCAACATTTCCCAATCGCTCTATTTTTCCTACCAAAGTGGATAACTTCACATTATATTCCATTTGCCATGTTCTTGCCCACTCACTTAGCCTGTCTATATCCCCTTGAAGCCTCTTTGCATCTTCCTCACAACTTACATTCCCACCTAACTTGGATATATTACATTTGGTCCCCTTATCCAAATCATTCCTACAGATTGTGAATAGCTGATACTTGCGGCACCCCACTAGTTACAGCCTGCCGACCCGAAATCGCTCCATTGGTGGCCATGCCTTCAGCTGCCTAGGCCCCAAGTTCTGGAATTCCCGCCCTTTCCCACATTACAACAGTGACTACACTCCAAAAGAACTTCATTGACTGTAAAGCACTTTGAGACGCCCGCTGGTCGTGAAAGGCGCTATATAAATCCAAGTCTTTCTTTCTTAAATCTTTCCACCTCTCTCTCCAGATTTAAGATGCTCCTTAAAACCTACCTACTTGACCAATAGAAACATAGAAAATAGGTGCAGGAGTAGGCCATTCAGCCCTTCGAGCCTGCACCACCGTCCAATATGATCATGGCTGATCATGCAACTTCAGAATCCCATTCCTGCTTTCTCTCCATACCCCTTGATCCCTTTAGCCGTAAGGGCCACATCTAACTCCCTTTTGAGTCCTAATGTGCCTTGGTGGCAAATTTAGTTTGAAAACGGTCCCGTGACTCCACAGTCCCCTCGAGCCGTGTTCTCTGAAGCTACCTCGGATCCAGCTCCTGTTCGCCCGGAAATCGATTCGACACATGGCTCCGCGTGAGCCAGTCCCGAGCCTCAGCTGGCATCGTGTGCTAGAGTCGCACAGAGGGCAAAACTCAGTCTGGAGGAGGCACATTTCCCCCACTCTCTCTCTCTCTCTCTCTCTTCCCCGCCCCCCCCACCCCGAATTCAATAAGACAAGAAGCCAGTTTGAAACGAGCCACTTGAGCAAAATCAGTTTCTGCCACAAGGCTATAATTTGACAGTATCCTGGATAACGTGATCGTCAGACTGCCGGTGGACCGCAAGCAAGTCCCAGGTGGGCAGAGGAAACGCTTCAAGGACACCCTCACAGCCACCTTGAAAAAGTCCACCGACATCTGGGAGTCCCTGGCCCAAGACCGCTCAAAGTGGAGGAAGAGCATCCGGGAGGGCGCCGAACACCTCGAGTCTCTTCGTCGGGAGCACGCAGAAGCCAAGCACAAACAGCGGAAGGAGTGAGCAGCAAACTGGGCTCCCCACCCACCCGCCCCTCCAACCACCGTCTGCCCCACCTGAGACAGAGACTGTAGGTCCCGCATCGGTCTCAGTCACCTGAGAACTCATATTTAGTGTGGAAGCAAGTCATTCTCGACTCCGAGGGACTGCCTAAGAGGAGAAGTACACAGCCACTTGTCCTAATCTAACCACAGGTATCAGTGTCATTTTTTTGTTAAGTCCCTATCAGCTCCTGCATCACTGAATTAGATCAATTATTCATCATTAGACTGACGTTTGTGGTGGGGGGGACTTGGATTAATTTTGTGCAGCATTTTGAGCATAGTGGGTACATCTTATTGAATTACAACAACAACAACTTGCATTTATATAGCGCCTTTAACGTAGTGAAACGCCCCAAAGCATTTCCACAGGCGCGTTATAAAACACAATTTGACACTGAGCCACATAAAGGAGATATTAGTGAAAGAGAGATAGCTTTTAAAAAGCGTCTTAAAAAGGAGGAGAGAGGCGGAGAGGTTTAGGGAGGGAGTTCCAGAGCTTAGTGCCCGAGGCAGCTGAAGGCAGGGCTGCCAACAATGGAGCGATTAAAATCGGGGATGTTCAAGAGGGCGGAATGAGAGGAGCTCAGAGATCTCGGGAGCGGGGGAAGGGGGGGTTACAAGACAGCAATTACCCAAGGACATTTGCCACAAGGAGTATTTTCTGAAAGGCCACACTGAACAGCAAGTCATTCGGAGAAGGACTCCTCCCCCTAAGCCTGGGCTCTGAGCCCAACTATAATACCCTTATGGCTGCTCTAGCTGAGATAAGAACATAAGAAATAGGAGCAGGAGTTGGCCATTTGGCCCCTCAAGCCTGCTCCGCCATTCAATACGATCATGGCTGATCTGATCATGGACTCAGCTCCACTTTCCTGCCTGCTCCCCATAACCCTTGACTCCCCTATCATTCAAAAATTTGTCTATCTCCACCTTAAATATATTCAATGACCCAGCCTCCACAGCTCTCTGGGGTAGAGAATTGCATAGATTTACAACCCTCAGAAGAAATACCTCCTCATCTCAGTTTTAAATGGGCAGTCCCTTATTCTGAGACTGTACCCCCTAGTTCTAGATTCCCCCACGAGGGAGAACATCCTCTCTGCATCTACCCTGTCAAGCCTCTTCAGAATCTTATGTTTCAACATCATCTCTCATTCTTCTAAACTCCAAGGAGTATAGGCCCAACCTTTCTTCATATTACAACTCCTTCATCTCAGGAATCAACCTTATGAACCTTCTCTGAACTGCCTCCAATGCAAGTATATCCCTCCTTAAATACAGAGACCAAAACTGTATGCAGTACTCCAGGTGTGACCTCACCAATACCCTGTACAGTTGTAGCAAGACTTCCCTACTTTTATACTCCATCCCCTTTGCAATAAAGGCCAACATTCCATTTGCCTTCCTGATTATTTGCTATACCTGCACACTAACTTTTTGCGTTTCATGTACAAGAACCCCCAGATCCCTCTGTGCTACAGCACTTTGTAATCTGATGGGCTAAGCAGAGATCAGGATCATGCTTGGAGCTCTGCTGGTCTGTTTGCAGGTCAGTCCCATTACATTTATCCACTGAGCAATCATGTAGAGCACGTACATCCAGTATTTTAATTACTCAACTCATTCTTAAAGCAAACAAAGTGCCAGAGGATATGAGTCAGCCACCCGATACGGACAGTTGAAACCAGGATGCACTCAACAATCTCAGTGCTCTCCTAATTTCCTTTCCCCTTCCTTCTGTTCCTCATTCCTCCGTTACCTCTTACTCTGCCTCCCCCCACAAGTCCTCCTTCCTTCTCCAGTCCTCCTCCTCTTTTCCCTCTCCAAAGCAGAAATGGGGTACTGAAGTTGCATGTTCAGCCATGAACTCATTGAATGGCGGTGCAGGCTCGAAGGGCCAAATGGCCGACTCCTGCATCTATTTTCTATCCAAGTCCTTTTCCTTCTTCTCCATTCCTCCTCTCAAAAAAAAGGTCCCGCTCCCACGTTCCTGCTGCTCAATCTTCATCCAAGTTCTTCATTATTCCTTCCGCTCTCCATTTCGCCTCAAAGCCCTGCCTCCTCTTTCAACAGCAACTTGTATTTATATAGCGCCTTTAATGTAGTGAAATGTCTCAAGGCGCTTCACAGGAGTGTTTCTCAGACTCATGTGCTTCTCCCTAATCACCATTCCTCCAACTCCTTCATTCTTCTTTATTCCTCCTTACTTATTCCATGCCTCCTCCTCCTCCTCATACAAATGCTTCTTTCTATTCTTCCTTCACCATTCCTCATCCAAGTGCTTCTCCCTGATCTTCAAACCTCCTTCCCTATTCTTCTGTCATCATTCTCATCCAAA
The DNA here is from genome assembly GCF_044704955.1 of Pristiophorus japonicus. Taxonomy (NCBI): domain Eukaryota; kingdom Metazoa; phylum Chordata; class Chondrichthyes; family Pristiophoridae; genus Pristiophorus; species Pristiophorus japonicus. Next base: position 25,613,174 of record NC_091979.1, on the reverse strand, counting down.
TGTTTCCCCCTGACCTTCGTTCCTCCTCCCCTACCCTATACTCTCTGGAGTTTAGAAGAATGAGAGGTGATCTCATGATATGATTCTGAGGGGGGGGGGGGGGTAAATGCTGAGAGGTTGGTTCCCCCTGGCTGGAGAGTCTAGAATTAGGGGGCAGAGTCTCAGGATAAGGGGTCGGCCATTTAAGACACAGATGAGGAGGAATTTCTTCACTCAGAGGGTTGTGAATCTTTGGAATTCTCTGCCTCAGAGAACTGTGGATGCTGAATCGTTGGGTATATTCAAGGTTGAGACGGATAGATCTTGTGCTCTGGGGAAATCACAGATTTTGTACTCTGGGGAAATCAAAGGATATGGGGATGATCTCTTTGAATGGCAGAGCAGGCTCAAGGGGCCGCAAGGCCTACCCCTGCTAATTCTTATGTTATTGTGTACCAAAGTACTTCTTCCACTTCTCCAAGTCAAAAAGGCTAACAGAATTCTGGCTTTATATCTATGGAACTAGAAAACAAGTTATGCTGCAGTTATACAAAACCCTGGTTAGACCACACCTGGAGTACAATGAGCAGTTCTGGGCACCACACTGTAGGAAGGATATATTGGCCTTAGAAGGAGTGCAGCGTAGGTTTACCAGAAGGATACCCGGACTTCAAGGGTTAAATTACAAGGAGAGATTAAACAAATTAGGATTGCATTCCCTAGAATTTATAAGGATAAGGGGTGATCTGATCGAAGTTTTCAAGATATTAAGGGGAACAGATAGGGTCGATAGAGAGAAATTATTTTTGTTGGTTAGAAAATCTAGGACTAGGGGGGTATAGCCTAAAAATTAGAGCCAGATCTTTCAGGAGTGCGATTAGGAACCACTCCTACAAAGGGTGGTAGCAGTTTGGAACTCTCTTGCAAACGGCACTTGATGCTCGATTGTTTAAATTAAAATCCGAGATTTGATAGATATTTTTCAACCAAAAAGGTATTGAGGCGTTTGGGCCAAATGCAGATATACGAAAAGAAAAAAAGATTGCATTTATATAGCGCCTGTCACGACCACCAGACATCCCAAAGCACTTTACAGCCAATGAAATACTACTGGGAGTCTAGCCACGTAGGAAACGCGGCAGCTATTTTGCACTCAGCAAGCTCCCACAAACAGCAATGTGATAACCAAATAATCTGCTTTTTTGGGGAGGGGGGAAAAAAAAAAAAGAGATGTTGATTGAGGGATAAAATTGGCCAGGGCACCGGAGAGAATTCCCCTGCTCTTCTCTCGAAATGGTGCAGTGGGTTCTTTTACGTCCACCCAAGAGGGCAGACGAGGCCTTGGTTTGACACCTCAACCGAAAGATGGCACCTCCGACCAGTGCAGCCCTACACTAGAGTGCCAGCCTGGATTTTTGCACGAAAGTCTCTGGGGGTGGGAGTTGAACCCACAACCTTCGGATTGAGAGGCGAGAGAGTGCTATGCACTGAGCCACTAGCTGACACACACACCTATATATATATATACACACACAAGAACATAAGAAATAGGAGCAGTAGTCATGCATTTGGCCCCCCTCGAGCCTACTCCGCCATTCAATAAGGTCATGGATGCACCAATGTCAGTGTTCTCTATCAGGCCAACATCCCCAGCATCGAAGCACTGACCACACTTGACAAGCTCCATTGGGCGGGCCACATTGTTCACATGCCCAACACAAGACTACGAAAGCAAGCGCGCTACTCGGAACTCCTACACAGCAAGCGAGCCCCAGGTGGGCAGAGGAAACACGTCAAGGACACCCTCAAAACCTCCTTGATAAAGTGCAACATCCCCACCGACACCTGGGAGTCCCTGGCGCTGAGCACCTCGAGTCTCGTCGCCGAGAGCACGCAGAAAGTAAGCGCGGGCAGCGGAAGGAGCGTGCGGCAAACCAGTCCCACCCACCCTTTCCTTCAACCACTGTCTGTCCCACCTGTGACAGAGACTGTAATTCCCGTACTGGACTGTACAGTTACCCAAGAACTCACTTTTGGAGTGGAAGCAAGTCTTCCTCAATTTCAAGGGACTGCCTATGACAATGACGATGATGATAATGGCTGATCTGATCTTGGGCTCAGCTCCACTTCCCTGCCCACTCCCCATAAACCCTGGATTCCCTTAAAATTGCTCAACGATCCATCTCCGCCTTAAAATATATTCAATGGCCCAGCCTTACACAGCTCTCTGGGGGCAGAAAATTCCACAGATTTACGACCCTCAGGATTAGAAATTCCCCCTTTGGTGGTGGCAGATCCAGCCGTGATCTCATTGAATGACGGAACAGGTTGGAAACATAGAAAGTAGGTGCAGGAGTAGGCCATTCAAATAAGATCATGGGCTGATCATCACCTTGGTACCCCGTTCGTGCTTTCTCTCCATACCCCTTGATCCCTTCAGCTGCAAGGGCCACATCTAACTCTCTCTTGAATCTATCCCAATGAACAGCTCTCTGCGGTAGGGAATTCCACAGGTTAACAACTACTCTGGGTGAAGAAGTTTCTCCTCAACTCGGTCCTAAATGGCCTACCCCTTATCCTTAGACTGTGAACCCCTGGTTCTGGACCTGGACCTGCCCCTATGGTGCCAGGGACCTCCTGCTCAACCAACCTTGCCCATTGGGGGGCTTCACCCCCTTCCCCTGCACTTCACTCCTCCCACGGCTGGGGGGCGCTGCTGCTGCTGCTCCTACAACAACAACAACAACAACAACTCCACTCACATCTGATCGTGTGGAAGCCGCACTTGGGCTGCCGGTCGAAACTGCCGCCCAGCTTCAAAACGTGCTCCTTGCTGTCAAACTGCGAGAGAGTTCCCCCGTTCATCCTCGACCGACCGTCGGACGGACGGACGCCCGCCCCGCGACGGCGGCGGCGACGGCAGCAACTCACACTCACACCACTTTAACCCCCGCGCTCCCGGTCCCCCACTCTTCCCTCCTCAATCGCCGCCCGGCCAAACTTGACGGCTCAGCGAGGCGGGCGGGCGGCAGGGCGGGACAAAGACCCAAGCCCCGCCGCCTTTGCCCGGCCTCCTGTCCTGATTGGCGGGCGCCTGTGACCCCACGCGGAGGCGCTCCCGTTTCTGATTGGTCCGCCCCGCACGTCCATCAGCTTCACGATTGTCAGCCTGTGTCTCTTTCTCTCTCTCTCTCTCTCTCTCTCTTTTGGCCACGCCTCTTTGACGCACGCCGGCGTCGCGCAGACGTCACGTGAGGCCGGCCTGGGCGGCGGCACCCCACCTCACGTGACCAGAGCGTCCCACAATGTAGTTTAATGGCACTATTTCATTTATACTGTTTAATGGCAGTCTTTAATTTACACTGTTTAATGGACTGTTTAATTGACACTGTTTAATGGCAGTGTTTAATTTATCCTGTTTAATGCCATTGTTAAATTTATACTGTTTAATTTAAAGAAAGAAACTTGCATTTATATAGACCTCATGACGTCCCAAACTTTACAACCAATGAAATACTTTTTAAACTGCAGTCACTTTTGCAATGTAGGAAACACAGCAGCCAATTGGCGCACAGCAAACTCCCACAGCCAGCAAGGTGATGATGACCAGATCATCAGTTTTGAACGATGGTGGTTGAGGGATAAATATTGGCCCAAGGCACTGGCGATAACTCCCCTGTTTTTCTTCGAAATAGTACCATGGGCTCTTTTCTGTGGCTGCAAAGCACTTTGAGACGTCCACTGATCGTGAAAGGCAGTGCAGTGCTCCCTCGGCACTGCACTGAAGAGTCAACCTAGATTTTTGCGCTCTAGTCCTGGAGTGTGACTTGAACCCACAACCACAATCGTTTAATGGCACTGTATAATTTCTATTTTTTAATTTAAAGAAAGAACATGCCTTTATATAGACCTCAGGGTGTCCCAAAACGCTTTACAGCCAATGAAATTTACTTTTTTAATTATAGTCACTGTTGTAAAGTCAGCCATGGCTCAGTGGGTAACACCCTTGCCTCTTGAGCACAAAAATCTAGGCTGACGCTCCCAGTGCAGTGCTGAGGGAGTGCTGCACTGTCGGAGTTGCCATCTTTTGGATGAGATGTTAAACCGTCTCCCGGTCTACTCTCTCAGGTGGACGTAAAAGATCCCATGGCATTTTGAAGAAAGCAGGGAAGTTCTCCAAGGTGTCCTGGGCCAATATTTATCCCTCAAGCAACATCACAATAAAAGCGGATTATCTGGTCATTATCTCATTGCTGTTTGTAGGAGCTTGCTGTGCAATTTGACTGCCACGTTTCCTACATTACAACAGTGACTACACTTGGTTGCAAAGCACTTTGGGAGGACAAGTGGTCATGAAAGGCACTATATAAATGCAAGTTTTTCTTTTACAAAAAATGGCTGCCAAGATTTGTGTGCACATCAAGCTCCAAGTAACAGCAATGTGATAATGACCTGATTATGTTTTTTAGTGATGGTGGTTGAGGGATAAATATTGGTCAGAACACCTAGGGGGGGGGGGAGGAAGAACTCCCCTGCTCTTCTTTATAGTGCCAGGGGATCTTTTATGTCCATCTGAGAGGGCCTCGGTTTAACAGTTCAGCCGAAAGATGGCACCGCTTACAGTTCAGCACTCCCTCAGTACTGCAGTGGGAGTGTTAGCCTAGATTATGTTCTGCAAGTCTCTCGAGTGGAGCTTGAACCAACAAATGTCTGATTCCGAGAGAGTGCTACCCACTGAGCCATGGCTGACACTACTTACGACCTACCTCACGTCAAAATTTCCTCTTTTCAATTACACCAACAGTACTAAAATTTCACATTTTAAAAAGTTATCTAAAATAATAAACATCAAAATAATATGACTAATATTCTTTTAAGCAAATTACAAATGGCCAATTGGGAATTGGAATGAATACTTGAGGCGGAAAAAAAATTGTAGGGCAATGGGGAAAGAGCAGGGCAGTGGGACTAACTGGATAGGGCTTTCAAAGAGCTGGCACAGAGACAATGGCCTCCTTCTGTCCTGTATCATTCTATGATTCTATGAAAATAACTTCCAGTTATATAGCACCTTTCACGACCTCAGGACGGCTCAGAGCGCTTTACAGCCAATTAAATCCTTTTCTAAAGTGCAGTCACTGTCGTAATGTAAAAAAAAATCACCGCAGCCAAAATTGTGGCACAGCAAGTTCCCGCCAAAAGCAATGAGATAATGACCAGGTAATCTGTGTTTTTTTTTCAATTATTTTGGCTAAACTTTAATTCCAATATTATAAATGAGTTAATCTAACAAAAAAAAAACCCTGATCATTGCAATCACCAATGTGGAACAATAACCTCTCCTGATTGCCAACTTTCAGTGCAAGTTGTTTGAACAAAATTGGGGTTTTACAATACACGCCGCCGATTCGTCATTTGAAACTTTTTAATTTTTCAGTCAATAATGTATTCGTTTTTTTTTTAAAACAAATAAGAATAATTTTAAGTTGCGGTTACTGCGCGTGTGTTAATCGACAGGGCCAAAGAGAGGCGGGCGGAATCTGTGCCGAATGGGCTGGTGCGAATGCGAAGGTTTCGCGTTGCCCCTGGAGACCGGGGGAGCAGCGGTCGAGGCGGCGGCGGCAGGATGTCAGCGAGCGGCCGGGACTGCGGCCCGCTGCCCGCCCCGAGCCCGGCCAGCGGGTAAGGCACGGGGCGGGAATTGTCCAGCCTCAGTTCGTCGTGGGTTTTTATTTCCGACCGCGGGAAAGGCGAGGCCTCGGGTGCCAGGCGCGGCCCAGTGGGCAAAGGCCGACCTGCGTTTATATAGCGCCTGTTCACGGCCACCGGACGCCTCCAAAGCACTTTTGAAGTGGGCTTTTTTTTTTGGAGTGTAGTCACTGTTGTAATGTGGGGAAACGCGGCAGCCAGTTTGCACACAGCAATCTCACACACACAGCAATGTGATAATGGCCAGATAATCTGTTTTTGTTATGTTGGTTGAGGGATAAATATTGGCCCCAGGACATCGGGGATAACTGCCCTACTCTTCGAAATAGTGTCCTCGGATATTTTACGTCCATCTGAGCGGAGAGACAGGGCCTCGGTTTAACGTCCCATCCGAAAGATGGCACCTCCGACAGTGCAGTAGTCTGAACATAGAACACAGATCATAGACGGTTGCCTGAGGAAGAGAGTGTTTGAAGGCCAGGATCTCAATTCCGGCACCAAGCTTATGGTCTACAGGGCTGTAGTGATACCCGCCCTCCTGTATGGCTCAGAGACATGGACCATATACAGCAGACACCTCCAAAACGCTGGAGAAATACCACCAACGATGTCTCCGCAAGATCCTCCAAATCTATTGGAAGGATAGCTGCACCAACGCCAGTGGTCTCGCTCAGGCCAGCATCGAAGCACTGACCACACTCGACCAGCTCCGTTGGGCGGGCCACATCGTCCACATGCTCGACACGAGACTCCCTAAGCAGGCGCTCTACTCAGAACTCATACATGGCATGCGAGCCCCAGGTGGGCTGAGGAAATGTTTCAAGGACACCCTCAAAGCCTCCCTGATAAAGTGCAACATCCCCACCGACACCTGGGAATCCCTGGCTCAAGACCGCCCAAAGTAGAGGAAGAGCATCCGGGAGGGCGCTGAGCACCTCGAGTCTCATCACTGAGAGCATGCAGAAAACGAGCGCAGGCAGCGGAAGGAGCGTGCGGCAAACCAGACTCCCCAACCATCCTTTCCTTCAACCACTGTCTGTCCCACCTGTGACCGAGACTGTAATTGTCGCATTGGACTGTACAGCCACCTGAGAACTCACTTTTAGAGTGGAAGCAAGTCTTCCTCGATTTCGAGGGACTGCCTATGATGATGCCTATGATGATGAGTGGGTAAAGAAAGGTTTGGATTTATATAGCGCCTTTCACAACCACTGGACGTCCCAAAGCTCTTTTACAGCCAATGAAGCACTTTCGAAGTGTAGTCACTGTTGTAATGGGAAACGCGGCAGACAATTCGTGCACAGCAAGCTCCTACAAACAGTAATGTGATAATGACCAGATAATCTGTTTTTTAGTGATGTTGGTATATAGGCCTTTCACATCCGCAAGGCAGCACTCCTGCCCAAGTTGGAATATCATGGGTTCAATGCCTTTTGAGATCAGTAGGCATTGTAAGGGATTCAGACCTCCTCCTTGCACAATACAAATGTAAACACCTGGAAAATTATTTCATAAGAAATAGGAAGCAGAAGTAGGTCATTCGGCCCTTCGAGCTTGCTCCGCCATTCAATAAGATCATGGCTGATCTTCTACCTTAACTCCACTTTCCCGCCTGATCCCCATATCCCTTGATTCTCGTAATATCCAAAAATCTATCGATCTCTGTCTTGAATATACTCAATGACCCAGCCTCCACAACCCTCTAGGGTAGAGAATTTCAAAGATTCACACCTTCTGAGTGAAGACATTTCTCCTCATCTCAGTCGTAAATGGCTGACCCCTTAGCCTGAGACTACGACCCCCTGGTTCTAGACTCCCCAGCCAGGGGAAACATCCTTCCTACATCTACCCTATTTTGGTGGGTCAAATGGAACTTTATTAGAGTGGAGAATGACCGGTGGTATCCGGTGTCACTCCTACTGGCCCCTGTAAAACTAGATTCTCCCAGCTCATGTGATGGATGAGGAACTGTTGGGTTTTTTAACTGTTCCTTTGCATTGTAAGAATGTGTTTGTATTGTATGGTGTGAATATTGCGTTGCATTTATCACTGATCAAAGTGTCACTTTTATTTTGTGCCATATGATCAGTTGTGCAGCCGTAGGTAGTTCGGATCAAGGAGTGGATTCCAAAATTTTAAACTTGGCGACTGAAGTTGCAGAAAGCTCCGATGATAAGATCCCTGTGCTGCTGCTAAAGCTGAAAGGTAAGAAATTGTCTACTTTATTGCAAGTCAAGCATCCACGGGCACTCTTGTACCTTTTTCCTTTCAATCGCGCTCCCTGCATCTCTCCAGGAAGTGTTGACTCTAGCTGCAGTAAGGTGCATTGCATGACGCTACCTTCCAGTGTGTCGTCCAGTCAGCTTTCATTCATATGTGAGTATGGATCGTGTGTGCAGGACTATCTCTATATGCTGGCAGGTATCATAACCAAGCGCCATCCCACCCCTCACCAATGCCCACAGTGGTCACTGGATAGCAATCAGTAGTGGGAACGCTGGATGATTTTCTGCATCCTAAGCTCAAAGGGGTCATAGAATGACATAAAGGCTGAAATTGCCCCTTACTTTGTGTAAGTAGTTTTGCCCTTGGTGGTTTCGAATCACCCCCCCCCCCCCCCCCTTACAACAATTCTAGACCCCGGGAATTATAGTAGCGAATAGAATAGTCAGTTATAGACAGATCTTTTGGTCTCAACCATCACAATGCTTTTATTCAAGTTAAAGCTTCTAGTAAGAAACACCCTGGTGGCGTTTATCAAACTCAGGCCCCTATTGTGAAGTACCCACGACTAAAACACCTCTGCTTGGCTCAGTAGGGCACCGCCGAATCTGTCCAACAGACTGTGCGTACGCCTATGATCCTCGCAGAAACCTGCCCACTAAACCGCTAAGACTTGGTTGGGACACACGACACCCTTTCACACTATGCAATGGTCTAAAGGATGTGTGGGCTGGGATAATGCTCACCAGTTACCCCTCTGGCTTACTCGCTGCTTCTCCCGATGAGGTGTATCTTCTGGTTCTCTGCCAATCTGTGGTTTCCAAGTCCAGTCTCAAGGTCAGCTTCCCGGTCGAAATAGTGAGGCTCTCTTTGTTCGTAGATGGTTTCTTCTCTCCGTCCCAGACGGAGTGCTTGGTCCTTGAATGCGTTGAATGAAGCGTAAAAGAGGAGAGGGAGAGAGAAATGGCAGCCAACTGCCCGTCTCTTGTACCTGAAAAATGCTTGAATTCTCACGCCAAAAAACGGTCCTTTGCCTGAGGCAGTCCAACTAAAGAGCACTGAATAACATTTTCAGCCTGTGCCTGTGTTACTGGGCTCTTCCTGGGGATAATGGCTCCAACGAGTCTGGGTAGCCAAATAGCTTCCTTTGTCCTGAGGTTCCTGTACTCCGGGGCTCGCTGATATTTCGATGGCTTGAGCACTGATCAGTTTACCTGGTCTCTCTCTGATAGGTTCCCATTACATGAAAAAAGGGTCCTCCATCTGCGTTCAGCCATCCTAGACTATCCCCGCCCACCTGATGTGTATTCCTGTGGAATATGCCTGGGTCTGTCCCAATGTCAGCTCTTCTGAAATATGAAAAAGCAATGTTCAAAACTTAAAGTCCAAAATGTTTATGCAGATGCTGTCGATGTTTATGCCGATGCTTACAGTTGAGAGCTGTGACATTTCACAAGTTGCCCTTGTGGATTTTCCAAGCTCCGACCGTGTTGCCGCCCCGTCAACCCCTTCCTGACTGCCGGCAGCCCCCTCGGAATCGAGGAGGACTTACCTCCACTCCCAAAGTGAATTCTTTGATGGCTGAACAGTCCGATACGAGAGCCACAAACCCTGTTACAGGTGGGACAGACATTCATTGGGGGAAGGGGTCGGTGGGGCTGGTTTGCTGCACACTCCTTCCGCTGCCTGGCCTCTTCGTGCTCCTTGTGTCGAGACTCAAAGGGCTCAACGCCCTCCCGGATGGACTTTCTCCACCTCGGGCGGTCTGTGGCCAGGGTCTCGCAGGTGTCAGTGTTGATGTCACACTTTACCAGGGAGGCTTTGAGGGTGTCCTTATAATGTTTCCGCTGTCCTCCTTTGGCTCGTTTACCATGGAAGAGCTCCGCATAAAGCCATTTGTTTAGGGAGTCTCTTATCTGGCATGCGTACTATGTGGCCTGCCCAGCGAAGCTGATCGAGTGTGGTCAGTGCTTCAATACTGGGGATGTAAGCCTGGTCGAGGACACTGATGTTGGTGCGCCTGTCCTCCCAGGGGATTTGCAGGATCTTGCGGAGACAGCATTGATGATATATCTCCAGTGACTTGAGATGCCTTCTGTACATCGTCCATGCCTCAGACCCATACAGGAGGGCGGGTATTACTACAGCCCTGGAGACCATGAGTTTGGTGGTAGATTTGAGGGCCTGGTCTTCAAACACACTTTTCCGCAGGCGGCCGGAGGCTGTGCTGGCGCACTGGAGGCGGTGTTGAATCTCCGCATCAATTTCTGCCTTTGTTGATGAGAGGCTCCCGAGATATGGGAAATGATCCACATTGTCCAGGGTCGCGCCGTGTATCTTGATGGTTGGAGGGCAGTGCTGTGCGGTGGTGACAGGCTGGTGAAGGACCTTTGTCTTACGGATGTTAAACGTAAGGCCCATGCTTTCATATGCCTCAGTGAATACATTGACTATATCCTGCAGTTCAGCTTCTGTGCACAGACGCAGGCATCATCCGCATACTGCAGCTCAATGACAGAGGTTGGGGTGATCTTGGACCTGGCCTGGAAGCAGCGTAGGTTAAACAGATTCCCACTGGTTCTGTAGTTTAATTCCACTCCAGCGGGGAGCTTGTTGATTGTGAGGTGGAGCAGGGCGGCGAGGAAGATTGAGAAGAGGATTGGAGCGATAACGCAGCCCTGTTTGACCCCGGTCCGGACTTGGATTGGGTCTGTAATGGATCCGTTGGTAAGGATCACGGCCTGCATGTCATCGTGAAGCAGGCGAAGGATGTTGACAAACTTTTGGGGGCATCCGAAACGGAGGAGGATGCTCCATAGACCCTCACGGTTGACAGTGTCAAAGGCCTTTGTAAGATCGAAACGGCCATGTATAAGGGCTGCCGCTGCTCCCTGCATTTTCCCTACAACTGGCGCGCTGCAAAGATCATGTCTGTTGCGTCCCGTAGGGGACGAAATCCGCACTGTGATTCTGGGAGGAGCTCCTCGTCCACAGGGAGAAAGCGATTGAGGAGAACTCGAGCGACAACTTTCCCAGTGGATTTCAGCTTTCGCCTCATATACAGACTTCACGGTTTTACATGAAATCTGTGATGCTGGTGTTTAAGGCCACAAGCATGTGTTTTTTTAATAGTGTTATGAATCTGTTAAGATCAAATAGTAGTTGAGATTTTTTCAAAATCTCCTTAGAATTGAAATGGTTCCCTGAATGCTGCACTGTTATACTAAATCACTAACATGATTTGAGATTCTGTTTCTGGTGTGGCGTTGACCCATTCTCCTTTGAACCTTGCCATATGTCTCTTACAGAAATCCTGGAAGGACCCCCCTTAGGAAGCAAAGAGTTAAAGAAGTTAAAAGAGGATATTTATTATTACGATCTGATTCAGTATTGCGTACTGGTGCTTGCACAGGACTACTACCACGTCCCAGGAAGCTGGTACACGGCTGTGCAGCTGGCTGAGGTTCTCAGGTAAAGCAGATCAGGAGCATCAACTCCACGACTGATATTCAGCTCTGCGTTGCTTTTATTATTCTGCTTCCGAACAAAGTAATTCTGTTATGACACATTGCCACAGAAAGGATTTGGAAAAGAGTTACATTTAAGGGGTCAAAATTGCCCCCCTCCATAAGCAGAGGCAGACGGATAGGCCGACCCCACTGAAATTGCCCCCGTGCCGGAAGCGGCGGGACTGGGTTACCACACCGCCTGTTTGTTTTCCCGCTGTGTCGGGCACGAGCCGACCCCTTATTGACTGGCGGAGACCCGCTTTCCGACTGACACGGGAAATTTCCCCGCGCAACGGCGTCGCTGCAGCTTGGTGCCCCCGGCGGGGAGCTGTTTGTGGCTGGGTGGCGTGTCCGCCCTTAAAGGGGAGGTTGCGCTGCTGGTGACTCCATTTTATATTTTATTGTCGGCTAACTGCCCCCCCCCCCCCCCGGTTTTGGCCACCCTCTTGGGTTCCAGGCCGCTGGCCAGGCTGAAACCCTCCCTGGTGGCCCAGTGTTTGCCACTAAAATGGCTGCAGAGTTCGCAGTGGCATTCCCCTTTAATTAAAGGGGAGAGGCATTGTGACACTTCAGGCTGACTTGGAGCGACGGCCGTTCCCACCTACCTGCAATTCCCTCTGACCGGAAAAAAAATTCCAACTCCTGAACGGTAGGTGCGCCTCATTTGGGGTGGGGCTCAATTTCGGCCCCTAAATGTTTAGACCAAAGAGTTTGTGTTTTTTAAAGAGAATTGAGGCAAAAGGTTGTTTAAATGCTAATGAGCCAAACATTGACGTTTCACCAAAGACTGAAAACCACAAGCGATTTATTAGATTCAGCAATCGCTAAACCCCTTATGCTATTTATGCTGGGAAGTCCCTGGTCCTGCACCCCTGGCAGGAGCTGTCTACCATTACAGACCCTTCCTCTGGATGTGAACACAGGGACAGAAAGCGACACTAACAATCTGATTTTGCAGGGGGGGCCAGTTAGAAGTTAATTTGTTTAAATCAATGTACGGTAACCCACTAATGTGGGGCAGTGTAGCATGTTCATTGTTTTGCATAATTATGCAAAGACATGCTGTACTGATTTGAATTCACCGAGTATGATCATAATTGTTGTTCTGCATGTTCACGTGCTATCTGAAAAATAAAACAGCCTCATGTTTCATTCTGGCTGCATCTCACTCGAGTGTAAACAGTCAGCCTACCTGAGTCGATGTGCGGTTTATGTTATTTTATAAATTAGATATTTGGGCAGTTTATATCATCTCCGGAAATTAAGGATCATGGAACCGCTTATCAATAACAACTTGTATTTATATAGCACCTTTATCAGAGTGACTATATCGACTATATCCTGGAGTTCAGCCTATATCACCAACGATGTATCCGTAAGACCCTGCAAATCCGCTGGGAGGACAGACGCACCAACATCAATGTCCTCGTCCAGGCTAACATCCCCAGCATTGAAGCACTGACCACACTCGATCAGCTTCGCTGGGCAGGCCACGTAGTTCGCATGCCAGACACGAGGCTCCCTAAGCAATTGCTCTATGTGGAGCTCCTTCACGTCAAACGAGCCCAAGGTGGGCAGCGGAACATTACAAGGACACCCTCAAAGCCTCCCTGGTAAAGTGCAACATCACCACTGACACCTGGGAGTCGCTGGCCGAAGACCGCCTTAGGTGGAAAAAGTGCATCCGGGAGGGTGTTGAGCTCTTCGAATCTCAACGCAGCGAGCGTGAAGAGGTCAGGTGCAGGCAGCGGAAGGAGCGTGTGGCAAATCAGTCCCACCCCTTCCCCCGACGAATGTCTGTCCCACCTGTGACAGGGTCTGTGGCTCTCGTATTGGACTGTTCAGCCACCAAAGGACTCCATTTGGGAGTGGAAGCAAGTCTTCCTCGATTCCGAGGGACTGCCTATGATGATGATCGTAGTGAAACGTCCCAAGGCGCTTCACAGGAGCATTATAGAAATTTACTGCCGGCCGACAAAGAGCCGCACGGCCCCTGGTCAGGAGCCCTAAAGGTTACATATAAACCTATGAACAATGACGGAAAAGCAAAGAGCAACCAGTCCGTCTCATATAACTGTTATGCCCCTTATACTGAAACATTCTACACTCCACCCCAACCGTAGCCATGTGTTCTCCTGGGAGAGGCAAAAAACAGATTAAGAACCCAGGCCAATTTAGGGAGAAAAAAATCTGGGAAAATTCCTCTCCGACCCATCCATGTAGAAACATAGAAACATAGAAACATAGAAAATAGGTGCAGGAGCAGGCCATTCAGCCCTTCTAGCCTGCACCGCCATTCAATGAGTTCATGGCTGAACATGAAACTTCAGTACCCCCTTCCTGCTTTCTCGCCATAACCCTTGATCCCCCGAGTAGTAAGGACTTCATCTAACTCCCTTTTGAATATATTTAGTGAATTGGCCTCAACTACTTTCTGTGGTAGAGAATTCCACAGGTTCACCACTCTCTGGGTGAAGAAGTTTCTCCTCATCTCGGTCCTAAATGGCTTACCCCTTATCCTCAGACTGTGACCCCTGGTTCTGGACTTCCCCAACATTGGGAACATTCTTTCTGCATCTAACCTGTCTAAACTCGTCAGAATTTTAAACGTTTCTATGAGGTCCCCTCTCATTCTTCTGAACTCCAGTGAATACAAGCCCAGTTGATCCAATCTTTCTTGATAGGTCAGTCCCGCCATCCCGGGAATCAGTCTGGTGAACCTTCGCTGCACTCCCTCAATAGCAAGAATGTCCTTCCTCAGGTTAGGAGACCAAAACTGTACACAATACTCCAGGTGTGGCCTCACCAAGGCCTTGTACAACTGTAGCAACACCTCCCTGCCCCTGTATTCAAATCCCCTTGCTATGAAGGCCAACATGCCATTTGCTTTCTTAACCGCCTGCTGTACCTGCATGCTAACCTTCAATGACTGATGTACCATGACACCCAGGTCTCGTTGCACCTTCCCTTTTCCTAATCTGTCACCATTCAGATAATAGTCTGTCTCTCTGTTTTTACCACCAAAGTGGATAACCTCACATTTAACCACATTATACTTCATCTGCCATGCATTTGCCCACTCACCTAACCTATCCAAGTCACTCTGCAGCCTAATAGCATCCTCCTCGCAGCTCACACTGCCACCCAACTTAGTATCATCCGCAAATTTGGAGATACTGCATTTAATCCCCTCGTCTAAATCATTAATGTACAATGTAAACAGCTGGGGCCCCAGCACAGAACCTTGCGGCACTCCACTAGTCACTGCCTGCCATTCTGAAAAGTACCCGTTTACTCCTACTCTTTGCTTCCTGTCTGACAACCAGTTCTCAATCCACGTCAGCACACTACCCCCAATCCCATGTGCTTTAACTTTGCACATTAATCTCTTGTGTGGGACCTTGTCGAAAGCCTTCTGAAAGTCCAAATATACCACATCAACTGGTTCTCCTTTGTCCACTTTACTGGAAACATCCTCAAAAAATTCCAAAAAAAGGTGATCGAAACTAGTCCAGGAGATTACCCTGGCCGTATTCTATTCCCTGCAGTACTTACCATTATATCTGCGCATTCAACAAAAGGTCATCCAGTCTAATCCCAATTACCAGCTCTAGGTCCCTGCAGGTTACTGCACTTCAAGTGCCCATCCAACCATCTCTTAAAAGTGGTGAGGGTTTCTGCATCCACCACTCTTCCAGGCAGCAAGTTTCAGATCCTCACAACCCTCTGCGTAAAGAAGCCCCCCCCCCCCCCCCAAAATCCCCTCTAAACCTTCCACCAACCACCTTAAAATTATGCCCCCCCTCATAATAGACCCCTCCAACAATGGAAATAAGCCCTTACTATCCACTAGGTCCAGGCCCCTCAATATTTTGTACACCTCAATGAGGTCTCCTCTCAACCTCCTCTGTTCCAATGAGAACAAATCCAGCCTATCCAATCTGTTCTCATAACTAAGATTCTCCATTCCAGTAAATCTCTGCACCCTCTCTAGTGCAATCACTATGGGACAAAAAATTGGACACCGAGCCACAAGGAGAAATTAGAGCAGGTGACCAAAAGCTTGGTCAAGGAGGTAGGTTATAAGGAGCATCTTGAAGGAGGAAAGAGAGGTGGAGAGATTTAGGCAGGGAATTCCAGAGCTTAGGGCCTAGGCAACAGAAGGCACGGCCACCAATGATTGACCGATTATATCAGGGATACTCGGGAGGGCAGAATTAGAAGAGCGCAGACATCTCGGGAAGTTGTGGGGCTGGAGGAGATTACAGAGATAGGGAGGGGCCAGGCCATGGAGAGATTTGAAAACAAGGATGAGAATTTTGAAATCTGGGCATTGCTTAACCGAGAGCCAATGTAGGTCAGCGAGCACAGGGGTGATGGGTGAGTGAGAATTGGTGCGTATTAGGATACAGGCAACTGAGTTTTGGATCACCTCTAGTTTATGTAGGGTAGAATGTTCGAGGCCAGCCAGGTGTGCGTTGGAATAGTCAAGTCTAGAGGTAACAAAGGCATGGATGAGGGCTTCAGCAGCGGATGAGCTGAGGCAAGGGTGGAGACGGGCAATGTTACGGAGGTGGAAATAGGCGGTCTTAGTTATGCTGCGGATATGTGGCCAACGGTAATTTCAGGGTCAAATATGACACCAAGGTTGCGAACAGTCTGGTTCAGCCTCAGACAGAAGTCGGGGACAAGGATGGAGTTTGAGGCGGTGACCGAAAACAAAGGCTTCGGTCTTCCCAATATTCAGTTGGAGAAAATTTCTGCTCATCCTTGGAAAAACAGTCTGACAATTTAGACGCCAAGAACGAGTCGAGAAAAGTGGTAGTGAGGTAGAGCTGGGTGTCATCAGCGTCACGTGGAAACTGACTCTGTGTCAAGGGGCAACATGTAGATGAGAAATAGGAGGGGGCCAAGGATAGATCCGAGGGGGACACCAGAGGTAACGATGCGGGAGCGGGAAGAGAAGCCGTTGCAGGTGATTCTCTGGCTACGGTTAGATAGAGAAGAATGGAACTCGGCTTACAGGAGAAACTGATGCCACGAAGGATATGATATTCACTGCTGCATGTGATTAAAATCAAAATGAAAGTCAAGGCTACTGCAGTTCAAGTTGATTGCTGGCCAATGTCTGTCTTTTGCCGCCGTTCAGCAAGATATTCCCTCACAGCCCCAACAAAAAAAAAACCAAAATATAATAAAATTCTCCCTTGGACTGCACCACCAGACATCGGTGTAAGACAATACATAGACTGCAGTGTCTTTCAAAGCTTTAAAGCATCTCTGTATTGAGGTGAGTTTCAATAAAATGTTAAAGCTTTGGTTTATGACATAATAGATGGCGGATGTATTGCTTGTAATTTACCAAAATTCCCTGGATTCTGGGGAGGTCCCAACAGATTGGAAAACTGCAAATGTAATGCCCCTATTTACAAAAATGAGGGAGACAAAAAGCAGGAAACTATAGAGCAGTTAGCCTAACATCTGTGGTGGGGAAAATGTTGGAGTCCATTATTAAAGTAGCAGGACATTTGGAAAAGCATAATTCAGTCAGGCAGAGTCAGCATGGATTTATGAAGGGGAAGTCATGTTTGACAAATTTGTTGGTGAATTCTTCGAGGATGTAACGAACAGGGTGGACAAAGGGGAACCAGTGGATGTGATGTATTTGGACTGATAAGGTGCCACGTAAAATGTTACTGCACAAGATAAAAGATCACTGGGCTGGGGGTAATATATTAGCATGGATAGAGCATTGCCTAACAAACAGAAAACAGAGAGTGGGGATAAATGGTTCATTCTCTGGTTGGCAACAAGTAACTAGTGGGGTGCCGCAGGGATCAGTGCTGGGACCCTGACTATTTACAATCTATATTAATGATTGATGGAGGGATCAAGTGTACCGTAGCCAAGTTTGCTGACTATACAAAGATGGGAGGAACAGTAATGTGTGAGGAGGACACAAAATACCTGCAAAAGGACATAGACATAGCTAAGTGAGTGGGCAAAAATTTGGCAGATGGAGTATAATGTTGGAAAGTGTGAGGTTATGCACTTTGGCAGAAAAAAAATCAAAGAGCAAATTATTATTCAAATGGAGAAAAATTGCAAAGTGCTGCAGTACAGCGGGACCTGGGGGTCCAAGTGCATGAAACACAAAAGGTTAATATGCAGGTACAGCAAGTGATCAGGAAGTCCTATGAAATCTTGGCCTTTATTGCAAAGGGAATGGAGTATAAAAGCAGGGAAGTCTTTCTACAGTTATTCAGGGTATTGGTGAGACCACACCTAGAATACTGCGTACAGTTTTGGTTTCCATATTTAAGAAAGGATATACTTGCTTTGGAAGCAGTTCAGAGAAGGTTCACTCGGTTGATTCCAGCTTTGACGGGGTTGATTTATGAGGAAAGGTTGAATAAGTTGTGTTGTTATCTGTAAAGCATGCACTCCCACGTTCCGCCACCAGGGAGCGCACCCCTGAAGTCCCAAGGAATCCCAGCATCCCTTGGGAGCACTGTATATAAGCCGGTCCCGAAGGCATGTTCCTCACTCGGAAGTGTCTTAATTAAGACTGAGGTCACTGTTACTTTAACCTCCCTGTGTTCGGAACACAATAACTGGCGACGAGGATACGAATCCAACGCAAAGATGCAGCAAACTGTGGGCATCCTGGAGAAGTTCTCGGAGGGTGAGGACTGGGAAGCGTACGTCGAACGGCTAGACCAGTACTTTGTAGCCAACGAGCTGGACGGAGAAGGAAGCGCTGCAAAAAGAGAGCGGTCCTCCTCACGGTCTGCGGGGCACCGACCTACAGCCTCATGAAGAATCTTCTGGCTCCGGTGAAACCCACAGATAAGTCATATGAGGAGCTGTGTACACTGGTTCGGGGGCATCTTAACCCAAGGGAGAGCGTGCTGATGGCGAGGTATCGGTTCGACACGTGCCAGCGATCTGAAGGTCAGGAAGTGGCGAGCTACGTCGCCGAGCTAATGCGACTTGCAGGACAATGTGAATTTGATGGCTACCTGGAGCAGATGCTCAGAGACATTTTTGTACTGGGCATTGGCCACGAGACCATCCTACGAAAACTTTTGACTGTAGAGACACCGACCCTCAGTAAGGCCATTGCGATAGCACAAGCGTTTATGTCCAGCAGTGATAACACCAAATAGATCTCTCGGCACACAAGTGCTAGCAATGTTCATAAATTAACTGGAACTGTGTTTGCGAGCAGAAATGTACAGGGCAGAACCCACGAGTCTGCAACTGCCAGCAGGCCTCAGGTGACCCAGATGACTCGGAGTCCGCAACAAAGGATGAATGCAAGGCAATTCACACCTTGTTGGCATTGTGGAGGCTTCCATTCAGCCTATTCATGCTACTTCAAAGGGTATGTTTGCAAGAGCTGTGGGGCAATGGGACACCTCCAACGAGCTTGCAGACGAGCTGCAAGCTCTGCAAAACCTGCTAACCACCACATGGCAGAGGAAGATTGGTCCATGGTGGATCAAAGCAATTTCGAGCCTCAGAGAGGAGGCAGATGCTGAAGTACACTGGGTGCACACATTTTCGACGAAATTTCCACCTCTAATGCTAAATGTAACATTGAATGGCTTACCCATAGCCATGGAACTGGACACTGGCACTAGCTAATCCATCATGAGTAAAAAGATGTTTTAGAGACTGTGGTGCAACAAGGCGCTCACAGGGATGCCCCCGGCTGAGCTACTCATGAAAAGGACACTTAAAACCAGACTCTCGCTGGTTCACCCCAACCTGCATGATCAGGTAGAGAGCAGGCGGCAGCAACAAAATGTAAACGATGGTCGCGCCACTGTGTCACGAGAAATTGATCTGAATAACTCTGTGTATGTGCTAAACTATGGTCCCAAGTGGATCGTGGGCACGGTGATAGCTAAAGAAGGGAGTAGGGTGTTTGTAGTCAAACTAGACAATGGACAAATTTGCAGAAAGCACCTGGACCAAACGAGGCTGCGGTTCACAGAATGCCCTGAACAACCCACAGCAAACACCACCTTTTTCGAGCCCACAACACACACCCAAAGGATCAACGACACCAACCCGGACCAGGAAATTGAACCCATCACGCCCAGCAAGGCCAGGCTCACCCAGCAGCCCTGCAGGGCCAGAAAATCTTATGTTATTATGTTCTTCTTATTAATGTTGGGTAGGTCCAGGGCCAGGGGTCACAGTCTAAGGATGGGGGGTGGGCCATTTAGGACCGAGATGAGGAGAGGCTTCTTCACCCAGGGAGTGGTGGGCCTGTGGGATTCTCTGCCACGGAGAGTTGTTGAGGCCAGTTCACTAGATGTATTCAGGAGGGAGTTAGATGTAGTCCTTACTACTAGGGGGTCAAGGGTTATGGCGAGAAAGCAGGAATGGGGTACTGAAGTTACATGTTCAGCCATGAACTCATTGAATGGCGGTGCAGGTTCGAAGGGATGAATGGCCTACTCCTGCACCTATTTTTTATGTTTCTATGTTTTTTTAACATGCCAGGCCAGCGAGGGCACAGCCAACACACCAGAACAGACATTTGTACCGAGGCGGTCCACCAGGGAAAGAAAGGCTCCCGACCGCCTCACCTTATAAATAGTTTTCACTTTGACTTTGGGGGGGGAGTGATGTTGTGTATCTGTAAAGCATGTTCTGCCACCAGGGAGCGCAAGCCCTGAAGTCCCAAGGGATCCAGCATCCCTTGGGAGCACTGTATATAAGCCGGCCCCTAAGGCCTGTTCCTCACTCTGGAGTGTCTTAATAAAGACTGAGGTCACTGTTACTTTAACCTCCCTGTGTGCAGTCTCATCTGTGTTGGGAACACAATAGGTTGGGCCTCTACTCATTGGAATTCAGAAGAATGAGAACTGATCTTATCAAAATGTATAAGATTATGAGGGGCTTGACAAGCTGGATGCAGAGAGGA
The DNA here is from genome assembly GCF_044704955.1 of Pristiophorus japonicus. Taxonomy (NCBI): domain Eukaryota; kingdom Metazoa; phylum Chordata; class Chondrichthyes; family Pristiophoridae; genus Pristiophorus; species Pristiophorus japonicus. The sequence continues at coordinate 25,592,813 of NC_091979.1, read as the reverse complement.
AGTTTCCACTGATAGGGAAGACTAGAACTAGGGGGCATAATCTTAAAATATGGGGCTGCCCATTTAAAACTGAGATGAGGAGGAATTTCTTCTCTCAGAGGGTTCTAAATCTGTGGGCTTTGCTGCCTCAGAGCTGTGGAAGCTGGGTCATTGAATAAATTTAAGACAGAGATAGACAGTTTCTTAACCGATAAGGGAATAAAGGGGTTATGGGGAGCGGGCAGGGAAGTGGACCTGAGTCCATGATTGGATCAGCCATGATCATATTAAATGGTGGAGCAGGCTCGAGGGGCCGTATGGCCTGCTTCTGCTCCTATTTCTTATGTTCTTATAATCCCCACCCTCTGTGTTGCCTTACAACACAGTCCAGTCTATATAATTAACCTATAAATAATACACAGCACAATTCAATACGGTTGACTGGAGTCGGGTGCTCCTGGAACAAAAAAAGAAAACTTGTATTTATGTCGAGCCTTTCAGGACATCCCAAAGCGCTTTACAGCCAATGAAGTACTTTTTGAAGCGTAGTCACTGTTGTAATGTAGGAAACGCAGCAGCAAATTTGCGCACAGCAAGCTCCCTGAAACAGCAATGAGATAATGACCAGATAATCTGTTTTAGTGATGTTGATTGAGGGATAAATATTGGCCAGGACACTTGGGATAAGTCCCCTGCTCTTCCTCAGAATAGCTTAATGGGATCTTTTACATCCACTTGAGAGTGCAGACAGGACCTCGGTTTAACGTCTCATCTGAAAGATGGCACCTCCAACAGTGTAGCGTTCCCTCGGTACTGCACTGGAGTGTCAGCCTAGATTTTTGTGCTCAAGCTTCTGGAGTGGGACTTGAACCCACAACCTTCTGACTCAGAGGCGAGGGTGCTGCCCACTGAACCACAGCTGACACAGCAACAGAATACTGCGCGCAGGGAAATAACAAGCCCGCTCCCTGCAAGTACCCAACCACAGATTCAGCCCCAGTATCTCTGAACAGGATGTATTAGTGTGTTAAATTTTCTTTTATGGTCAGCTCTGAATCTACAACGTGTTTAAAGAATTTCCAAACCAAGCTACTGAAAAATCCACGAAGGTAGTTCGCTTAATAATCGAGTGCACATTTGACCTGTGGGGACGTACACCACTTGCCTAAACCCTGGGAACTTTGGCGTGGCGTCCACAGCATAATGTTAGCCAGTTAAACATCACTTTCACCATCCCCTTTAGCTCTGTGAAGCACCTTGAGACATTTGCCACTTTTAAGGTGGTATATAAAAGTGAGTTATTAACTTCATTGGCTAAAACCACTCACTTGCCAGAACATATCACTGGTTATAAGAACCGAAAATGCTGGAAATACTTAACGGGTCAGGCAATATCTGTGGAGAGAGAGAATCAGAGTTAACGTTTCAGATCGGTGACCTTTCATCAGAACTGGAAATTGTTGGAGAGGTTATAAATTAAAAAAATATTTATTATTTAATATTTAATAAGTAGAAATGAGAGATTACTAGTTTTCAAGCAATGTGCAGGCGCAGGGTAAATAAGGGGAGGAGAGAAGAAAAGGGAAGGTCTGTGATGGGGCGGAAGGAGGATTGATTAAGTGACAATAGGGATGATGGTGCAAGGCAAAGAGCAGTGGGACAAGTAGAGAAACAAAGATTGTGCTGTAAATGGCAAGAGCAGAATCATTATCAGCACCTACTGTCTGAGAAGATGGGGGCAGTGGTTATGATCTGAAATTGTTGAACACTCTGGGCACTTTACAACCTTCCGGACTCAACAATCAAAAGATGTGGGGCTGTTCCACGAGATTCCATTAAGCTTCATTGGAACCGTGTAGGAGACCAAGGGCAGAGAGTTTAGAGTGGGATTGGGGCGGAGAATAAAAATGGCAAGCGACCAGAAGCTCAGAGTCACTCTTGCGGACTGAATCGAGGTCAGCAAAGCGATCACCGAATCTGCATTTAGTCTCCCCAATGTAGAGGAGCAATGGTAGTCTTCTTGCCGTTTGTCAAGCAACATAGCAAGGGGATTTGAGTACAGGGGCAGGGAGGTGTTGCTACAGTTGTACAGGGCATTGGTGAGGCCACACCTGGAGTATTGTGTACAGTTTTGGTCTCCTAACCTGAGGAAGGACATTCTTGCTATTGAGGGAGTGCAGCGAAGGTTCACCAGACTGATTCCCGGGATGGCGGGACTGACCTATCAAGAAAGACTGGATCAACTGGGCTTGTATTCACTGGAGTTCAGAAGAATGAGAGGGGACCTCATAGAAACATATAAAATTCTGACGGGGTTAGACAGGTTAGATGCAGGAAGAATGTTCCCAATGTTGGGGAAGTCCAGAACCAGGGGTCACAGTCTGAGGATAAGGGGTAAGCCATTTAGGACCGAGATGCGGAGGAACTTCTTCACCCAGAGAGTGGTGAACCTGTGGAATTCTCTACCACAGAAAGTTGTTGAGGCCAATTCACTAAATATATTCAAAAAGGAGTTAGATGAGGTCCTTACTGCTAGGGGGATCAAGGGGTATGGCGAGAAAGCAGGAATGGGGTACTGAAGTTGAATGTTCAGCCATGAACTCATTGAATGGCGGTGCAGGCTAGAAGGGCCGAATGGCCTACTCCTGCACCTATTTTCTATGTTTCTATGTTTCTATCAACCAGTGGTTGTAAAGAACTTTAACTTTATTCCCTTGTTTTCAGATCCCTCCATGGCCTTGCACCTCCCTATCTCTGCAATCTTCTCCAGCCCCACAACCCAACCCCCCCCCCCCCCCCCCCCCAATGATGTCAGCGCTCCTCTAATTCTGGCTTCTTGAGCATCCCTGATTATAATAGTTCAACCATTGGTGGCCGTGCCTTCTGTTGCTAGGCCCTCGACTCTGGAATTCCTCATTAAACCTTTCTGCCTCTCCTATCTCTCTTTCCTCCTTAAAACTTAACTTTTTGACCAAGCTTTTGGTCACCTGCCTAATTTCTCCTTATGCGGTTCAGTGCAAATTTTTTATATCATAATATTCCTGTGAAACACCTTGGGACGTTTCACTAGGTTAAAGGCGCTATATAAATACAAGTTGCTGTTGTTTATAATGTTGCTTGAACCCCTCTAGCAAATTCATCAGCTGAACTCCTAGATTGAAGTCTAGCCTATAATACTCTCACAGATAACCATTATTCTATAGTGTCTGAACCCAATCATTCCTGGGTGTCCAATACTCTATGCAAGATCCGACTGAGACCTCTGATTACAGATAGCAACCTTTTTTTTTATCACCGTTAAGTATCCAACTCATCAATCCATTTGACCACCAAAGCTAAAGATACTTATTTTGACATAAATTTCCAGTGGGACAGCTAGGATTTGTTGGGTGAACGTTTTTCCAGGGAAAAAGCATCCATTGGAAATATTTTGAGGTTTGCAGAGTTAACGGTACATTGAATTGCTTCCTCTCAGCACCGCCTGTGTGGGTCTGGATCCGAAGCAAGAGGCTGAAGAGTTTTACAGCAAGGTGCTGCCATCGGCGGCAGACAGTCTGATACTGCTTGCACGACGCCTACAGACTCGCTTCCTCAAAACCGCCGAGGTGACTATACGTACAGATTCCGCTTGCCTGCCGTATTTACACAAGACTTTATTTATAAATGAATCTCACTCGTCCACATGCTAAAAGCACTCATTTTGGAGCTGGTTTGTAAGATGTGGAGCGTGTCGCTTTGGCTAACATTTTGCATTCACTTAATAACAACCACTCGAGCAACTCAGCAGCACGCGCGCACACACACACCCTTTAAGTGGCTATGTCGTTTCTCCAACCTTCCTACTGCATACCCCTAAATGTAAAGCTTGTAACATAATTAATATGTCAAGAATTCTGGAAAACGAGTCATAAAACCTGCACCTTCTAATTTCCCCCTTACCAAAACCTCCCCTCGCTCAAGAGGCTCAATTTGCCTTGTCCTCCATTCCAAGAGCTTCAGTTTCTCTGCTTAGCCTCCCTGGGTCCTTATATTTTTCAGCCACCCTACACACATGCTCTTTCATGCCTCTGCATCTGTGCTGGCTCTCTCTTGGGGCCTTCCTATTATTTCATATCTTATATTTAGATTCTATGCTAAAGGATCTCCAGTGGCATTGCGTGTGGCAATGTGATCCCTGAAAATACACCGCTTCCCGGCGTACTCCCGCCGTAACTACAGATTTCAAATGCCTCTCCCCAACCCTAGCCATTCCCTGGGGCTGGCATTTACTTCATCTCACCCGATCAGCATACCCTTCTCTTCCTTTCTCTCTCATGTAATTATCTAGCTTCCCCTTAAATGCATCAGTGCAATTCGTCTCAACCACTCTATATGATAGTGAGTGGTTCAAAAGCTTAAAAAAATGTTTTCTATGTTTTTGGGAAGGGATTTCAATGTGAAGGTGGCATGGGCACTGGGAAACTCATTAGGAGAACCATACAAATGTAATCATAGAATTATTAAAAAATTGCGACACAGATGGAGGCCATTCGGCCCATCGTGTCTGTGTCGGTCAAAAAAGAGCTCCCCAGGCTAATCCCACCTTCCAGCGCTAGATCCGTAGCCCTGTAGGTTATGGCTCTTTCAGTACCTTTTAAATGTGATGAGGGTTTCTGCCTCTACCACCCTTTCAGGCAGTGAGTTCCAGAGCCCCACCACCCTCTAGGTAGAGAAATGTTTCCTCATTTCCCCTCTAATCCTTCTACCAATAAATCTATGCCCCCTGATTATTGGCCCCTCTGCTAAGGGAAATAGGTCCTTCCTATCCATTCGATCTAGGCCCCTCATAATTTTATGCACCTCAATCAAATCTCTTCTCGGCCTCCTGTTTCAAGGAAAACAACCCCAGCCTATCCAATCTTTTCCAGTTCTGGCAACACCCTTGTAAATCTCCTGTGCACTCTTTCTGGTGCAATCACAACTGCACGCAGTACTCAAGCTGTGGCCTAACTAGTGTTGTGTCCAATTCTGGCATAACTTTCCTGCTCTTGTATTCGATGCCTCGGCTAATAAAGGAAAGCATTCCATATGCCTTTTTAACTACCTTTATCAACCTGTCCTGCTACCTTTAAGGATCTGTGGACATATACTCCAAGGTCCTTCTGTTCCTCCACACTGTTCAGTATCCTCCCAAGTATTGTGTATTCCCTTACCTTGTTGCTCCTTCCAAAATACATTACCTCACACTTTTCTGGATTGAATTCCATTTGCCACTTTTCTGCCCAACTGACCAGTTCATCGATATCTTCCTGCAGTCTGGAGCTTTATCCTTGCTGTCAACCATGCCGCCAATCTTTGTATCAACACGTGACATGGGCAAGTTAATGCATTGTTCTTTACCTCCCCAAGTTGATAATTTTCCCTTTAAATAAAACTGCAAAACTCTTTTTTATGAATTATTATTTTTGTTGTCCAATTTTGTATTGGGGCAGAAATTCCGGCCTCCCGGGTCCGTACGGAGTGCGTATGGACCCGGGAATGCATCACAAAATCCGGTTTTCAACGCACAATGCGCATGCATTGAAAACTGGATTTTACAATCTGTCAAGCTCCAGCTTGACCAATCATCCGCATATCGGGAGCGAGGACATTTGCAAGGGCAAGATTGCAGGATTTACCCATCACTTGCCCAGAAAATGTCCTCAAAACTCCTGTGCCTGATAAAAGCAGGCGTATAGCTTACTTTTACAGGTGTAAAAGTTTTAAAACACATTTAAAACAAAATGTGTTTTTTAAATTTTATTTTTTATTTTTAAAAACCCTGCCCACCACATTAAATTTATTTTAAAGCATAATTTAAAAATCTTTTTTTTTTAAATCGGAAAAATATATATTACAAATAATACATAAATAACTTTAATTTAAATTAATGTTAAATATGTAGTGTATTTTTTTCTATTTTTTAATTAATTTTTTGTGTGTGGGGGGAGAGGGTTCTCATTCATAATACTGGGAACTCCAACTTAGAGAGTTCCCTTTTATTATGACTGAGAACATACTTTACCTGATTGGCTGCCCAGAGCCATGTGACTGCAGCTCCAGCCCTGCGCATGTCCTGACGTGCACGCGCTGCGACATGCAGTCAGTGGAAGCCTCGGGATCGGGAACTCACGTGGGCTCAGCAGCTTCCGGTAAGTGCACTTTTTTACGTTTTTTACCCGATCGCCCGCAGGAAGCAGCCGACCGGGATTTCTGGGCCGTTAAATTTCAGCTTCCCAGGTTCCGTCCACTTCTGCTTCAGAGCCCGGCAAAAGCAAGTGACTCGCCCTGCCCTCACTTCCCACAGGCTCGCGTCTGTCCTTTGCTCCCTATTGACGGCGCGCCTGAGAGCGGAAACTCTCGGCCATCATGCGGAATGATTGATCATCAGTACTCCGTAACGTATGATCGGCGTAATGTATGCACCTGTGAGGCTTGTGGAGCCAAGGTGGCCATCAACCGGTCCAGGCAGCGGGCGGTCGAAGGGGTCGTTCAGCCCGACTGCTTCCGAGCCAGGGTGTCCCTGGAAATGGAGCACACGGTGTCCACCAGTACACGGTGCCCTCCAGCGCCCACCTCTCGCGGCGTTTCGCGAGAGGTGGGCGCTGGAGGGATTGGAGTGCATCATCACCCCCGGCAACCAAATTTTAATTTGACCGTTTAAAGTTTAATTTGTTTAAATTGCTGGTTTAAATGTCGGTTTTAGTGCCTCTTTAAGAAGGGGGCACATGATTATGGTTTCAACTGGAATAGTTGTGGAGCTGTTGCACTGAGTGGCTTAGCCAGTCACGTGATGTTCACAAGACTCAATAACACCCCAGTTAAGTTCAGGTTCTCCACGACGAAGCATGCAGTTGTGAACTGTAGGGTTCAGTTTGATTGTTAAACCTTTGCTAATACACTAGTTCTTTACAGCAAATGTGTAGCTATGAAGAACCCATGAAACAAATACACGACAATCGGAAATAACGTTACAGATATCACATCGAAAGGAAGAGTATTTGAGAAGTTGAATGGGTGTTTCAGTACTTGCAAAGGTTAATAAAATTGTTTTTAATTCAAGGAGGCCGACAAACAAGATTTTCTACGCTATTTCCACAATGTGACCGACTCCCTTTGCTGGCTCCTTAGTGGCCACGTTCAGCTGGCTCAATATGGTAAGTACCAGCCGGAAGGCTTTGTTTTAACAACAACAAAAACTTGAATTTGTATAGTGCCCTGAGTGTAGAAAAATGGCCCAAGTAATCAGACAAGAATGGACAGTGAGACAAAGGAGATATTAGGGTGACCAAAAGCTTGGTTAAAGAGGTGTGTTTTAGGGATGGTCTTAAAGCAGGAGAGAGAGGGGAGAGATTTAGGGAGGGAATTCCAGAGTGTGGGGCCTAGACGGCTAAAGGCAAGGCCACCCTGGAGCAAACATAGGGGAGATGCAGAAAAGGCCAGATTCAGAGGAACAGAGAGTTTGGCTGGTGGAGTGGTAGAGCTTGGGGAGACTACAGAGATAGCGAAAGGTGATACCATGAAGAGATTTAAACCTGATGATGAGAATTTTACATCAGAGGAGTTGGGGGACCTGAGTCACAGGTGGGGTCAGGAAGGACCGGGGCGATGGGTGAGCAGGACCTGGTGCGGGATAAGATTCGGGTAGCTTTGGATGAGCTGAAGTTTAGTGGCTGGGTGCAACTTAATGGGCTCGTGCAAAGCGCCAGTTCATTATTACACAACAAGGTGTATTTTGGGGGGATTTTGCATTGTCAGTTTATTTAGATCTTTCCAGAAGCTATACACATTGCGTGCTCTAAGCTGAGACCAAGGTCAACCTCCAAGAGCACTAAAATGGTGAAGTTGCAATATATAATGTATAAAAACAAATGAAGATTTATTGTAAATATTTCTGCAAAGAGATTAGAGGGCAGAAATCGAGAAGCTCCGTTGGCAACGCAACTCTTCTCTGGACTGCAGCGCAGGTCAGAAAAAGGAAGCTAAAAATTCTACTCTTTTGTCGCGAAATTAGTGTAATCTAGGCAAGGGTAAGAATCAGAAATAAATAGGAGCAGGAGTAGGTCCTTCGGCCCCTCGAGTCTGCTCTGCCATTCAGTAAGATCATGGCTGATCATCTACCGCAATGCCACTTTCCTGCACTATCCCCATATCCCTTGATTGCTTTTCTAGATCAAAGCATCACAACTGAACAGAATTCGACTTTGGAAAGACACCCAGCTTTTGTACCAAGTCCAGGTATTAAATTCCATGGGCTCAATTTTCCCCAGTACTTACGCCGTTTTTTTTGGAGCAGGCTGCTTTTTCTGGCATAACTTAAAAATCCCCAGTTTCCACAATCAATTTGCACCAGCGTAAAATAGTTACAAATATTTTAAGTCGGGTTTTTTTCCAGCCACCTCTGGCCATTTAGGGAAATTTGGCCAGCTGAGAGTTACTCCAGTTCTGATTCGGCCAGCGTATGTAGCCGGTCCTGAAAAACCTTCCCTATAGTTAAGAGAGAGAGAGAGAGATCTTTTTGGCACAGATCAAAGCTCCATCCCCCTCTGGTTAGGCCACACCAAAATGAAGAGATTTAATAGGGAAACTTACAACACTTTTTTTTGGCGTACTTGGGGCCCCCAAAAATCGAGCGCACTTGGGCCCCCAAAAGTTTGAACTCTTCAAGTACGCCAAAAAAATGCTTTGGGGAAAATTGAGCCCCATATTACTATTATTATATAGAGTAGGGTAGGCTTCATTCAGAAAATCCAGCAGTGGGTTGGGGTGGATGCTTCTTCCACCCCTGCTCCCACCATAGTGATGACCTTTTTCAGAGATGGGAGGAGTGGGATGCTGGGCTCTGTGGAAATCCCGACAGCCATACCGAGCGATAAGGACGCTTGCATGAAGCAGGTTTACCGATCATACATGGCTATAAATGGCTCCCCAATGCGATGGATCTAGGAGAGTTCATTTGTTGTCAGGAGAGAAGCGAGGGAGCAATGATCCACCAGAATTGAACTATTTGGGTCAGACCGGCATGCCCTGCCCAACCTCACTCAGCTGAGCAGCAATATGCCACTCTGAAATCCTGCCGCCTCAAGTAGTCAAAGGACCTCCCATCTGGGGCAAGAGCAGAAGTCACTGCCTAACACACATCTGGTAGGAGAGTGCGGCTTGAACATAAGAAATAGGAGCAAAAGTAGGCCATTCAGCCCCTCGAGCCTGCTCTGCCATTCAGTAAGATCATGGCTGATCTTCTACCTCAATTTCACTTTCCTACACTATCCCTTGATTCCCTTTAATATCCAAAAATCTATCGATCTCTGTCTTGAATATACTCAGTGACTGAGCATCCACAGCCCGCTGGGGTGGGGATTTCCTAAGATTCACCACCCTCTGAGTGAAGAAGTTTCTCAGTCCTAAATGGCCGACCCTTTATTCTGAGACTGTAACCCTCTGATTCTTGACTCCTCAGCCAGAGGAAACATCCTCCCTGCATCAACCCTGTCAAGCCTTGTAAGAATTTTGTATGTTTCAATGAGATCTCCTCTCATACTTCTAAACTCTAAAGAATATAGGTCTAGTCTACTCAATCTCTCCTCATAGGCTTGCGGGATATTGGGCCAGGATTATAACAATATCAACCCAATTCTGCACCCCACACTCTCATGTAACAAGGCTTCTCACTGACAGCGGAGCTTCACAATTTCTGATCTTTTATTTGTGTTGCACTTCTGGCTGCTGATCGACTTCAGATAATAAATTTAGCTCTTTTTTTTTCAAAAAGGAATACATTATTCCAGGGGAAAAAATACATTTCCAAGTTGAATTTTGGCAGCATTCATGACAAATCCCAAACTTACACGTCTGGAGTCCTTCCATGGTACAGATTTTGCTCACTTTTAACTGTTGGATTGCTGTGGCCGAGAATTCTCTTAATACCGTCAAAAGACTAGCTGAATTTTTGTGCCTATCAGATTATGAGATGCCAGTGCCTAGTTCTCCCATGTCGGGACCATGGGGCTTTTTTGAACATGACCGTGAAAATAACTTCTAGGAAGGCAAAGGGGAAATTGTTTATTTAAAAATGTAACCGGCTTAATTCTTCCAGCTGGTTCTCGGTATAAACTATTGCACAAGTGTGAAACTTCCCCATTTCTCAAATCAGTCATTCTTTGCATACCTGAGTGAGATTGCCAAATGATCAGATTTGACTTGTGGGTCCTGGTCACAACTTGACTGAAAGTACCCATGCAAGATCCTTACAGCTAGAAGACAATGGGTCAGAGCTGGACTGTAAGACAAATCAGTGTCTACCCCAGCTCTGTCCCCAGCCCCTCCCCTCTCTTTGTTTGCAGGCACTGATAATCAGTAGACATGTTCATAACCGGTAATGATTCAATGGTTTCTGAAACCAAAGTGTTTTAAATACCTTTGTGCTTTACCCTACTTTTGAACATCTGCCGACTTGAGCTATTTTTGCACAATTTGCATGAACAGAGATTTGAGAAAATAGCAGATAGTTTGAAGTGTGTTTAAAAACAGCAGCAGGGGTTCTCCCAGATAATTCTGATAGACCAATAGGCCATATTTAATTTCATAATTTTCACAAGTACAAAGATTAGTCTGAGAGGGCAGGTTCCAAATTCATCTTTTTCCATTGTGGTTTTGGAGAAGCAGTAATTAAGCAAAATTAGTAAGATAGCCATTATAGTCAGGCTTCATGTGCAGGCTGTTGAGTTTCTGGGTTAATATACAGAAAAATCTAACGTATAAGTGACACCAATGTTAAACGCGTCTTTTGGATGAGACGTTAAACCGAGGCCCTGTCTGCTCTCCAAGACTGAAAAGATCCCGCAGCACTATTTCGAAGAAGAGCAGGGGAGTTCTCCCCGGTGCCCTGACCAATATTTATCCCTCAATCCACATCACAGTAAACAGATTATCTGGTCATTATCACATTGCTGTTTGTGGGAGCTTGCTGTGCGCAAATTGGCTGCCATGTTTCCTACATTACAACAGTGACTACACTTCGAAAGTACTTCATTGGCTGTAAAGCACTTTGGGATGTCCTTGGTTAGTGAAAGGCGCTATAGAAATGCAAGTCTACCTCTCAGTCTTTCTTTATTTCTTGAGTTGCCCAAAATTAACTGCTGCTCAGCTTTTATACTTGATGCAGTAGATTGCAAAGCCCGAGGTGACTTGTCTGCCAATATTATTATTGATTCCTAGCCCCAGGCTCCCAACCAAACATTGCTTATCCCTTGTATAACGCCTTGCTACCTGTGAAATCCTGGGGCTAACCCATGTCCTTTGCATTGGAGTATAATTTTAAAAATATATACTGTACCTAGCAGCGCTAAGGGCAGCAGGGAGCAATCCTAGACTTCTCACACTGGCTCTGACAATCTAGATTGCCCAACATAAAAGTCTGTATGACTGTGTTGTGACTGTGCTCCATATTAATATTCGGCCCTTCGAGCCTGCACTGCCATTCAATGAGTTCATGGCTGAACATGCAACTTCAGTACCCCATTCCTGCTTTCTCGCCATACCCCTTGATCCCCCTAGTAGTAAGGACTACATCTAACTCCTTTTTGAATATATTTAGTGAATTGGCGTCAACAACTTTCTGTGGTAGAGAATTCCACAGGTTCACCACTCTCTGGGTGAAGAAGTTTCTCCTCATCTCGCTCCTAAATGGCTTACCCCTGATCCTTAGACTGTGACCCCTGGTTCTGGACTTCCCCAACATTGGGAACATTCTTCCTGCATCTAACCTGTCTGAACCCGTCAGAATTTTAAACGGTTCTATGAGATCCCCTCTCATTCTTCTGAACTCCAGTGAATACAAGCCCAGTTGATCCAGTTTTTCTTGATATGTCAGTCCCGCCATCCCAGGAATCAGTCTGGTAAACCTTCGCTACACTCCCTCAATAGCAAGAATGTCCTTCCTCAAGTTAGGAGACCAAAATTGTACACACTACTCCAAGTGTGGCCTCACCAAGGCCCTGTACAACTGTAGTAACGCCTCCCTGCCCCTGTACTCAAATCCCCTCGCTATGAAGGCCAACATGCCATTTGCTTTCTTAACCGCCTGCTGTTCCTGCATGCCAGCCTTCAATGACTGATGTACCATGACACCCAGGTCTCATTGAACCTCCCCTTTTCCTAATCTGTCACCATTCAGATAATAGTCTATCTCTCTGTTTTTACTACCAAAGTGAATAACCTCACATTTATCCACATTATACTTCATCTGCCATGCATTTGCCCACCCACCGAATCTAGCCAAGTCACTCTACATACTCCTCGCAGCTCACACTGCCACCCAACTTAGTGTCATCCGCAGATACTACATTTAATCCCCTCGTCTAAATCATTAATGTACAATGTAAACAGCTGGGGCCCCAGCACAGAACCTTGCGGTACCCCAATAGTCACTGCCTGCCATTCTGAAAAGTACCCATTTAATCCTACTCTTTGCTTCCTGTCTGCCAACCAGTTCTCAATCCACGTCAGCACACTACCCGCAATCCCATGTGCTTTAACTTTGCACATTAATCTCTTGTGTGGGACCTTGTCGAAGGCCTTCTGAAAGTTGATATACACCACATCAACTGGTTCTCCCTTGTCCACTCTACTGGAAACATCCTCAAAAAATTCCAGAAGATTTGTCAAGCATGATTTTCCTTTCACAAATCCATGCTGACTTGGACCTATCATGTCACCTCTTTCCAAATGCACTGCTATGACATCCTTAATAATTGATTTCATCATTTTACCCACTACCGATGTCAGGCTGACCGGTCTATAATTCCCTGTTTTCTCTCTCCCTCCTTTTTTAAAAAGTGGGGTTACATTGGCTACTCTCCACTCCATAGGAACTGATCCAGAGTCTATGGAATGTTGGAAAATGACTGTCAATGCATCCACTATTTCCAAGGCCACCTCCTTAAGTACTCTGGGATGCAGACCATCAAGCCCTGGGGATTTATCGGCCTTCAATCCCATCAATTTCCCCAACACAATTTCCTGACTAATAAGGATTTCCCTCAGTTCCTCCTCCTTACTAGACCCTCTGACCCCTTTTATATCCGGAAGGTTGTTTGTGTCCTCCTTAGTGAATACCGAACCAAAGTACTTGTTCAATTGGTCTGCCATTTCTTTGTCCCCCGTTATGACTTCCCCTGATTCTGACTGCAGGGGACCTACGTTTGTCTTTACTAACCTTTTTCTCTTTACATTATCTCTAGAAGCTTTTGCAGTCCGATTTAATGTTCCCTGCAAGCTTCCTCTCGTACTCTTATTTTCCCTGCCCTAATCAAACCCTTTGTCCTCCTCTGCTGAGTTCTACATTTCTCCAAGTCCCTGGGTTCGCTGCTATTTCTGGCCAATTTGTATGTCACTTCCTTGGCTTTAATACTATCCCTGATTTCCCTTGATAGCCACGGTTGAGCCACCTTCCCTTTTTTTATTTTTACGCCAGACAGGGATGTACAATTGTTGTAGTTCATCCATGCATTCTCTCAATGTCTGCCATTGCCCATCCACTGTCAACCCCTTAAGTATCATTCGCCAATCTATCCTAGCCAATTCACGCCTCATACCTTCAAAGTTACCCTTCTTTAAGTTCTGGACCATGGTCTCTGAATTAACTGTTTCATTCTCCATCCTAATGTAGAATTCCACCATATTATGGTCACTCTTCCCCAAGGGGCCTCGCACAAAGAGATTGCTAATTAATCCTCTCTCATTACACAACACCCAGTCTAAGATGGCCTCCCCCCTAGTTGGTTCCTCGACATATTGGTCTAGAAAACCATCCCTTATGCACTCCAGGAAATCCTCCTCCACCGTATTGCTTCCAGTTTGATTAGCCCAATCTATATGCATATTAAAGTCACCCATGATAACTGCTGCACCTTTCTTGCATGCACCCCTAATTTCCTGTTGGATGCCCTCCCCAACATCACTACTACTGTTTGGAGGTCTGTATACAACTCCCACTAACGTTTTTTGCCCTTTGGTGTTCTGCAGCTCTACCCATATAGATTCCACATCATCCAAGCTAATGTCCTTCCTAACTATTGCATTAATCTTCTCTTTAACCAGCAATGTTACCCCATCTCCTTTTTCTTTTATTCTATCCTTCCTGAATGTTGAAAACCCTTGGATGTTGAGTTCCCAGCCCTGATCATCCTGGAGCCACGTCTCTGTAATCCCAATCACGTCATATCTGTTAACATCTATTTGCACAGTTAATTCATCCACCTTATTACGGATACTCCTTGCATTTAGACACCAAGCCTTCAGGCTTGTTTTTTTAACACCCTTTGTCCTTTTAGAATTCTGATTAGTGTGGCCCTTTTTGCTTCTTGCCTTTGTTTACTCGGCCTTCCACTATTGCTTTTTATATTTCTACCATCTGTTTCTGACTCCATATTACTTCGCCCTGTCTCACTGCATAGCTTCCCTTCCCCCTGCCATATTAGTTTAAACACTCTCGAACTGCATGAGAAAATGTTACCCCCAGGACATCAGTTCCAGTCCTGCCCAAGTGCAGACCGTCCCTTTTGTACAGGTCCCACTTCCCCCAGAACTGGTTCCAATGTCCCAGGAATTTGAATCCCTCCCTCTTGCACCACTGCTCAAGCCACGTATTTATTCTAACTATCCTGCTCCCTCTACTCTGATTAGCACGTGTCACTGGTAGCAATTCAGAGATTACTACCTTTGAGGTCCTACTTTTTAATTTAACTCCTAGCTCCCTAAATTCAGCTTGTAGGACCTCTTCCCGTTTCTTACCTATATCGTTGGTACCTACATGTACCACGACAACTGGCTGTTCATCCTCCCTCTCCAGAATGCTCTGCAGCCGCTCCGAGACATCCTTGATTGTTGCACCAGAGGAGGCAACATGCCATCCTGGAGTCTCGGTTGCGGCCGCAGAAACTCCTATCTATTCCCCTTACAATAGAGTCCCCTATCACTATAGCTCTCCCACTCTTTTTCCCGCCCTTCTGTGCAGCAGAGCCACCTATGGTGCCATGAACCTGGCTGCTTGTGCCTTCCCCTGGTAAGTCATCTCCCCCAACAGTATCCAAAACGGTATATCTGTTTTGGATGGAGATGACCGTAGGGGACTCCTGCACTACCTTCCTGCTCTTGCCTTGTCTCTTGGTCACCCATTCACTATCTGTCCTAACCCTTACCTACGGTGTGACCAACTCACTAAATGTGCTATCCACAACATTCTCAGCATCGCGCATGCTCCAGAGTGAGTCCATCCTCAGCTCCAGTGCTGTCATGCGGTCTGTCAGGACCTGCAGCTGGACACACTTCCAGTGTCCCTGACTTCCCACATAGCACAGGAGGAGCATGATACAGGTTCGAGCTCTCCTGCCATGACTTAACCCTTAAATTAATTTACTTACTAAAATTTACTTAAACACCAAACAGCTACTTAGTAGTTCACTACCAATTAAACCAATCTAAAAGTCAGTCTAAAAGAGAGTTATACTTACCAGTCGAACAGCCAACCACTTACCAGCTTGGCTGTGACGTCACCTCTCGATTTCGCACCCCTCTATCTTTGTCTGCAGCTGGTTGGGCTGGTCTCTGAGCCTCCGTCTCCTCCTCTCGCACTCTTTATCAGCTGCTCTAGTGTCAGCACTGGTAGGAAAAACAAGACAAAACAGCAATCCCACTTGCCCGAACTCACCCACTTACCAAACTCACGAATGCCACTCTTTGCTGCTGCACTGAATATGATTGAACGGAGCTGCAAGCTTCCAGTCTTGGTACAGATGCTACTTCACAACACAAAGCAATTCGTCAGTAGCATAAGATAGGAGGGAGAATGGGAACTTTTTTTTGGTGGATACATCTGTCACTCGTACAATATTTGGCAGCCAGACATCATCGCTGGTGCTCCTCGTACCCAGCCTAGCCGTGCAGTATCTGCACAAGGACAGCTGTCAGATGCACCACAGAAGAAAGGTTACATAAGAAAGGATATACTTGACATAGAGGGAGTGCAGCAAAGGTTCACCAGACTAATTCCTGAGATGGCAGGACTGCCATATAAAGCGAGATTGGATCGACTAGGCCTGTATTCACTAGAGTTTAGAAGAATGAGGGGGGATCACTTTGAAACGTATAAAATTCTGACGGGGCTGGACAGACTGGATGTGGGGAGGATGCTTCCCCTGGCTTGGGAAGTCTAGAACAAGGGGTCACACACTCGGGATACGGGGTAGGAAATTTAGGACCGAGATGAGGAGAAATGTTTTCACTCAGGAGGGTGGTGAACCTGTGGAATTCTCTACGACAGAAGGCTGTGGAGGCCAAGTCACTGAATATATTTAAGAGGGAGATAGATAGATTTCTAGAAACAAAAGGCAACAAGGGGTATGGGGAAAAAGCGGGAATGAGGATCAGCCATGATCATATTGAATGGCGGTGCAGGCTTAAAGGGCCGAATGGCCTACTCCAGCACCTATTTTCTATGTTTCTAAGCCTGTTGTGCAGTATTTTTGCAGATGTGTTTTTTTTTCCCCTTATTTTTGCCCATCCTCTCCAAAAGGTAGCAGTCCTTACTAGGGTGGGGTTTCAGCTGGAGGGTACCTCCCCCAAGTGTCTATATATATATATTTTTAAATACCAACTTATTCTTCCACATCCTACCAGTTGACCTAATTCCTTTAAGCTAATAAAAAGCCTGAGGGGCAAAATTGCCCTGCACCCCAAGTGGCTCAGTGGGTAGCACTCCCTCCGCCTCTGAGTCAGAAATGTAGGCTGACATACCAGTGCAGTGCTGAGGCCAGCGTTTATTGCCCATCCCTAATTGCCCTCGAGAAGGATGTGGTGAACCGCCATCTTGAACCGCTGCAGTCCGTGTGGTGCAGCAATTGCTCTTTTCACTGGTGTTACTGGCTAGCACAGCAGAAGGGGATTCCCAGCCCCACAACATTTAATACACCTGCTGTATAAATCAAAAATATATATATTTTTAAATACCAACTTATTCTTCCACATCCTACCCAGGTGACCTAATTCCTTTAAGCTAATAAAAAGCCTGAGGGGCAAAATTGCCCTGCACCCCAATTGGAGGCGGTAACCATTTGGGGCCAGGACTTTCTGTGTCCGCTCGGAAGTCTTGCCCCAGAATTGCCTTTACAGCCCCCCAAAGGAAGCGCGCTCCACTTCCTTTGGGGGGGCGGTTACTGGGGCACTACCGGTGAGCTGAGGGAAGCGCTACGCGGAGCTTAAAGGGGAGGGCCGCTGCGCACTCTGCACGGCCCCTGATGGCCTCCATTAGGCCACCAGGGCAGCATGGGACCGGGCCTGCAACCCAGCACCCAGAACAAAGTGCTGGGCTGCATGACGGCGGCCCCAACTACGCTAGGGTCACCAGCGCAGAGCCGGCCCGAGAGTCGGCGGTCAAAAAAAAGATGGTGGCCCGGGGCGCTGGCGCCCTCCCCTTTAAGGAGCGTCCCCGAGAGCGGATGTCGGGCAGCTTCGTGACCCGCAAAGCTGGCGTTGGCATCCGCTCGCACCAACCTCGCGGTTCGCGGGCGTTAATGGGTCGTGCAGGGCATTGACGTCATCGCCGGCTGCGTGGTGGTTCGGGCGCTAACCGCGGAGTGCAGTGCTGCCTAGGCAACGCCTCCGCAAACTACTGGAAGGCAATTCTCCCCCCCCCCCCCCCCCCCCGCCGGCGAAAAGTCTCTTCCGCCCCATTAGCGCCCCCTGGAGGTGCTAATGGGACCATAAAAAGGGACAATTTTGCCCCAAGTGTTAAAAAGAAATAAGGAAATAAGGAACTTATATTTAATATAGAGTCTTTCTAAGTGTCTCTATGTATCTCTAAGTGCTTCTCAAGCATTGAAGGACTTTTGAAGTACCTCACTGTAGACAAATCAGCAGTCAGTTTGCAAACAAGGTCCCACAAACAGCAGGGAGGTCGGTAATCTGTTTTGGTGACATTGTTTGAAGGACAAATATTGGCCAGGTCACCAGGAGAACTTGCTGCTTGTTGGAAAATGTCCCCCGAGATCTTTTACAGCCATCTGTACAAGCAGATGGGGCTTTACATTTTAAAGTCTCATTGAAAGATCATAAGGAGATTGTAGTCCAGGGGACCAACAAAAAACACAACAAATTGGCAGGTTTGGACTGCAGCACGATATTTGCAGAACCCTAGGCTGTGTTGGGCCTGCTGGGTGCCCTTCGCTAACTGTCTTTCCCCTTTCGATGCAGTGCTTCAGTCTGATCACCTCCTGCAATTATTGCTCACTGACGATGTGGAAACTGGAGCTATCATGGTGTCTGCCCTGCTCGGCATCCTGCAGGTGAACAGGTGAGATGCTTCTGTTCGTTGTGTAAATTTCAACGGTGCTAAAATCACCTGTTTAGGATCATTGAATCGTCAAGTGATTTATGCCCCTAAAGAATCTGCATTGACACTTGTGGGCCGAAATTGCCCTCAGCGGGAAATTGGGGAGGGCAGTTAGAATCATCCGAAAATTTTCTGCCCGGCGGGAGTCAGAGGGAAGAGCCAGGCAGAAGAGTTGGCCGACAATTGAAACAAAATGGCGGCCGTGGCGGTGCGCCATCCCCTTTAAGGGCGGCCGCACCGCCCAGCCACCGGCAGCTTCCCGACTCACGAAGCTGTCGAGAGAAGTGACCGGCGGCGTCCGCGCTTCCGCGGGGCGGAAAAGGGTCGCCGCTGGTCAGTAGGAGGTCAGCGTGCGGCCGACAATGGGTCGGAGCACCGGGCGGCGGAAACACAGCCTGGGGGCAATTCTGGATGGGTTGGCCCTGCCGCCTGCCCCTGGGAGGAAAGGAACGGGACTTAAAGTAGGGTGCAATTTCCACCCCCTTGCTGTTGTAAACCTACATAGTTGGCCAGATCTCTGATATTGCCACGAGCACCAATTTGGAATCGGCTACAAAGCAGTTGGACTGTCACATCTATCACGCATTTAGTACAATGTCATCGTAACCTTATTTTCATTCAGTTTGTAAGTTGAAATTTATAATGTTCAAATGCTCTCACTACCAAATAAAGTTTCTGCTCAAATAACCCCTTCTCGCGTAAGGAACTCACCTTAAGTGGGCTCCAGTCTGCTCAGTAATAAATGGATATAATCACTGCAGCAAAGTCAGCAAGTGTCCTGTCCAAGTAAAACTGGTCCCGTCCGCAGCCATTCCATGATCCTTGCTTTGCAGGACAGATGGGCACGCCACCTTTCAATCGATGGTAGATTGTAGGTAACTTCAGCGTTTTGATGTATACAAACATACAAAAGGAAATGTGGGAAAAGCCCATCAACGCTCACCCGACCCATTGGACAGTGAAACCTCGTATATTGTACCACCCTTTACAATCTCTAGTAATGCCAACTCTTAAAAGGCCAAAAAACAGAGAAACATATCTGGCCAGTTCAGGAAAAGCTTGGGTAAATTCCTCTCCGAGTTTCAGGAGTCCATGATTAAGGCACCAAGTTCCAGGATCACTGTGACTCATAACTAGACATGCATAAATTAGCACCCCACCCACCAAGTGTCCTAATTTCCTCAGGAGCATCGGGCCATTTCGGACTCAAAGACCATTCGATCCATCGTGCTGGTCGCAAGGTCACAGACACCTTGCTCCACTTTACCTCCTAACAGAAACAAGGCAGGATGATACTGGATTCTTCTTCCTGAAATCATCGATGGGCGGGAGGGGTGGGGAATGGTGAAGGTAATGAGCAGAGCGAGCACTCTGCTGAAAGTTCTCTGCACAGTATTCTCCCTTTAACGCAGTGATTTAACGAGTGATTGTGGAAAATGGCTAGATTTTTATCTCTGTTTTTGGCCTTCCCAGGAGTTGTTGGTATTACTAGTGACTGTGGAAGGTGGTAAACGAGGTTGCATTGTCTCTCCTTAAAAGTTATAACATCCTCTGCTATCACTTCATCCCTGATAGGCTATTCCACATATGTACACCCGATACAGGAGAAGGAAATTGTATATTCACCTTTAATGTATTATACGGTATTTAATTTATTTGGTGGGGGGAGCTATGAAGTCTTTGGGGGCAAAATTTCCCCGCGCCCCGATCGGGGGCGGTAACCTGTCGGGGCCGGGAGTTTTAGTACCCGGCCCGGAAGTCCCGCCCCTGATGTGCAATCGGGCCTTGCGCTCCTCAAAGGAAGCAGATCGCTATCTCCAGCACGCCGCTTCCTTTGGGGGCAGTGCCGGGGTAGTAGTGTGGCGCTCAATGCAGCGCTACAACGCTCCTCCCCATTCCATTAAAGGGGAGGGCCGCTGCGCACTCGGCAAGGCCCTTTGGTGGCCAGCCACTAGCCGGCACCCGAGGGAGTGCTGGGATGCACGATGGCGGCCTGGTCCACGCTAAGGCCGCCATGGTCGGGCCGACCCAAAAGTCGGTGACCAACAAAGTTGGCAGCCCGGGGGTGGTGGCTGCAAGCCTCCCCTTTAAACAGCGCCCCGGGAGAGGATGCCTGGCAGTCGCGCGATGGTACCGGGGCCCTAAACGCGGGGCGCAGCGCTGCCAGGACAGCGCCTCCCAAACCTCCGGGGAAGCGGTAGCGCCCCCCCTCCCCCGGGACGAAAACCGCCGCGCGCCCTGCGGAGGTGCTAACGGGGCTATAAAAAGAGGCAATTTCTCCCCCTTTCACTCTTCTGCCAGTTGCTCTGAATTATAAACCGACTCAAAGCAGGAAGGTGGGTAACATAGTCCAGTGCCTCAGTTAATCCTGCATCTGAAAGAGAGAGTGCGCAACAGCAACTTTGGACGGACACATGCTCCAGCTTGGTTCTCCCATGGGGAGTTGGACATCTTGCTTGGCACTTTCACACAAGTACTCGGCCGGTTTGAGAATTGGATCCGTGTCCCACCACCCCATGCCTCGGTGCTCCCAACACACCTTCCCTTTTCCAATTTCCTCCTCATCCCTGCCCACCTCTCACGAAGCAGTTGTTTCCGTGCTGTGGTCTAATTGTGCACGCACTGGGTGTTCTTCAATACCTCACTCAAATGGCCATTATTCACGTGCGAGCTTAGGCATGAATGTCGCAGACTATTGCACCACGGGGGGCATCATAGATGGGCCCAATTCTCTCCTCTCCCGATGTCCATACACGGTTTATTGGATAGCGTTCAGGAGTGGAAACTGAGGCGGATTTTTCCTTCGGTAACCCAAGAGAGCTGGGACGGACCTATTGTAGTGTCTCGACTGGCCCCTGGGTGCAATCTGTTAACGCCGGACACACCAGAGATGTCAAATACTGAACTGTAGAAACGATTTGCCTTTCAGAACATTGCTGTTCTCGGTGAAAGAGAAAAACATCCGCTTAATTCTGGATGAATTAATTTACAAGCTTTCGGCGACCACCAATCCCGTTATAGGAAGCACATCCATCAAAGTCTTGCTGATGATGGTGGAGTCCCATCCTCCCACCTTGCGGATACTCTGCACTTCCTACATAGGTATGTCATTATTTACAGTATTACTCCAGTTAAGGCTCAGAGTAATTGCATTTTGTAAGCTTGTTTCTGGTATCTGGCACTCCCCAAGTGCAAAAACTCAACCAGACTCATTTCTTTTCAAAATATCTTTGCAGAAGGAGCTCCCTAAATTGCTCAGTTTGATAACTGAGTGTCTTCTTCCTAGGCAGTCCCTCGGAGTCGAGGATGACTTGCTTCCACACTAAAGTGAGTTCTAAGGTGGCTGATGAGACCAATGCCGGACCTACAGTCTCTGTCACAGGTGGGGCAGACGGTGGTTGGAGGGATGGGTGGGTGGGGCGCTTGATTTGTTGTGCGCCCCTTCCGCTGTTTGCGCTTGGTTTCCGTGTGCTCTCGGCGAAGAGACCCGAGGTGTTCGGCACCTTCCCGGATGGTGTTGTCGAACAAACCGGGAATCTCCCAAATTCAACTTCTGGTCTGTGATGAGTAATGACGAATGTTCTGTGTCCTGTACACAACCCCTTGCTTGGCTTCAAACCCCATACGTTTCCAATCGGCACGCACTTGTCACTTCTGTAATGTTGCCAGGCATTCACCCTAACCTCACCAGAACCCCGCTCCCACTACCGCCACTGAAATCCTTCTCCAGGCTTTAATGCTTTACCACCAGACTTCATTTTCCCGATGCTCTCCTTGCCAGCTACCCACACTCCACCCTACACAAGCTGCAACTTGTTCAAAGCTCTACGCCCCCCACCTCCCCAATCCTGCTCCCCCATCAGTCCCATCCTCCAAATTCTATTGGCTTCAACTCCAAAGTACCCATCGTCATTTACAATTATCTGTTTGTCTGCGGGAAGCTTTCATCAGTTAAAAGTGCTGTCCTGAATTCCACTCTCCCTCATGAAGTTACGCAAATCGGGATCCTATTGCATCAATAGGCCCCCCCTAATACCATCCTTTCCACTCGCTGCCGACCTGCCTCGGTCGGGTGGAAAAGCCGCGGCAGCTACCCCGCTCCAGCAAATGATGAAGAGACCATCCAGGTAAGGCTTTGCCGGGGTGGTGCTCCTCCGAGCCCCTTCTTCTTAGGCAGTCCCCTGGAGTCGAGGATGACATGCTTCCACACTTGATCAGCTCAGCTGGGTAGGCCACATTGTTCACATGCCAGACACGAGACTCCCAAAGCAAGCGCTCTACTTGGAACTCTTACACGGCAAACAAGCCAAAGGTGGGCAGCTCAAAATAGTTGTAAAGCTGTTGCCTCCATGTTTATGTCCAATGTGTGAGGCTGCAGCCCCACTTCCACTATTTGAAGGGGCTGCTCCTCGATTTCTGGTTGCACTTCAGTCCCACGCTCCTGATCTTTGGGCACCCAGCACGGAGGGGAGCGGGGCAGGTCGGAGAGCGTCCTCATAGGACTGCTCCTGGGCCTGGACAAGGTGGCCATTAACCGGTCCAGGCAGCGGGCGGTCGAAGAGGTCGTTCAGCCCGACTGCCTGCCTCTCTTCCATGGCTACGTTCGCACCAGGGTGTCTCTGGAGATGGAGTACACTTGCAGCCTTCCACGAGAGGTGTGCATCAGAGGGACTGGAGTGCATCATCAGGCCCGGCAACCAAATTTTAATTTGAACTAAGTTTCCTTTAAAGTGTTATTTGGAAATGTGTGGGTTCTAGTGCCCTTATCAAAAGGGGCACTTGATTTAAAATTACAATTAAAATAGTTGTTGAGCTGCTGCCTTGTGAGTGGCGTAGCTAGTCACGTGATGTTCACAAGACTCAATAAAACCCCAGCCAGTTGGGTCTAGGTCATCCACAATGAGATATGCAGTTGTGAGCCTAGTGGATGAACTGGTAATATGTAGTGTGATTGTTAAACCTTTCTTAATAAACCAACTAGTTCTTCATAGCAATGTGTCAGCCATGATCTTGTTGAATGGCGGAGCAGGCTCGAGGGGCTAGATAGCCTACTCCTGTTCCTAATTCTTATGTGTTGCTATGAATTCTTAAGCAAAGAACCCATGAAGCAAATACATTACAAACATCTTAAGTGGAGACTCTTCACCCGAGCTGGCCTTAACCTACCTTTACTTTTTGCAGTTGGCGATAGACTTGCTGAGTGTTTCCTGAATTTACAGAGTTTATTCCAGGTTTTCAGCTGTTTGTAATTTTTTTTTCTTTTTATCTCAACTTTTAATAATAAGCTTTAAGCCTGCCTTGCTGTAGCTTGGAAGACAGCTAGTGGTATTCCACAACAAAAGTATCTCCCAACATGGTTACTCAATTTACTTTATTGAAAAAAATTGTTTTCCTAAATTCAGTGACTGCACTTAAACAAAAAAGCAGTGGGATATCCTTCGGATGTGGTGCGGCGCTTTATAAATACAAGCTCTTTCTTAAATTTACCTGAACATCCATAGCATGAGAAGAAAGTTGTTTCTTAATCTGTTTCTCTAACTTCATAAAAACTTCATTTAGATTTATTGAAATGTTGCCTGAATGTGTGGAAGGAGCACTGTTGATGGTTACAATCAGTACAGCATTCCTTCAATATCAGGTATCCTTCAATAAATGTTGTTGGAACAGATTATTTTTTTTGACATGTCAAGGCGACTTTGCAAGTCTTTGTGTACTTTCCTGACCAGATTTAGACAGCTCTTCTGATTGGATACCTCAACAGCCAAAACTGCAATTGTTGTGTGGAAGAAATTGTGGCTGCAAACCACCATCCTATTGACTGAAACCGAGTGTTGGAGCACTAACAGATAGGCTGTTGAACCGAGGCCTCGTCTGCTCTCTCAGGCGGGCGTAAAATATCCCATGACACTATTTTGAAGAGCAGGGGAGTTATCCCTGGTGTCCTGGCCAATATTTGTCTCTCAATCAACATAACAAAAAACCAGATTATCTGGTCATTATCACATTGCTGTTTGTGGAAGCTTGCTGTGCGCAAATTGACTGCCGCAATTCCCACATTACAACAGTGACGACACTTCAAAAGTACTTCATTGGCTGTAAAGTGCTTTGGGACGTCCTGTGGTCGTGAATGGTGCTATATAATTGCAAGTCTTTCTTTTGTTTAACACATTATGCCAGCTCGGAAGAATATCTTCTTTTGCCTCCAAAACAGGCACTTTCTTGCACACCAACCAGCAAGTCTTTTGAGACGTTATAACCTGATGAGAGGCTCCGTGAATTAAATTATTACTACTGCTGTATTAGTCTCAGTGATCCAGGCTACACAAGCTAACTGGAACGCAGAAATGACTGTATTGATGAAGGGGGTCGTGGGGGTGGGGGTCTTCACTTTGTTGAATGCTGAACTTGCGGATCATCTCTTTAATGGATCTGCTGCAGAATTTGAAGCAAAACATGCCAAATATAATACTGTAGAGACACTCGAGATTTTGTGTTCTTGTCCCAGCCCAGCCTACTTGGGTTTTAAGTTTTTTGAGTGCCCTCAGTAAAAAGAAAGAAGGACTTGCATTTATATAGAGCCTTTCATGACCACCAGACGGCTCAAAGTGCTTTAGCTAATGAAGTGCTTTTTTTGTTACGTTGATTGAGGGATAAATATTGTCCCAGGATAATTCGAGTCAAAATAGTGCCACTGGATAGCAGACGGAGCCTCGGTTTAACGTCTCATCCGAAAGACGGCGCCTCTGACAGTGCAGCTCACCCTCAGCACTGCACTGGAGTGTCAGCCTAGAGGTTTTTGTGCTCACTTGAACCCACAACCTTCTGACTCCGAGGCGAGAGAGAGCAGCCCACTGAGGCACCAAGGCATTGGTGAGTCTTACTAACAGTGGATTTTCTGTATTTTTTAAAAAATTAGGTTTCATATCTCCTCTTGATATTTGTTGGTACTGGATATTCTGTCCAACTGATTGGGAATCATTTTTTCTGTATCCTCTCTTACTTTCCTTTTCATTGTTCTGATTGTCACAGTTTCAACACTATTTTGACTAAAAGGTATGGCAACCAAACGAAAACCTAAGTACGCTGGTTTAATGTATCATGTTTTTGGGGAAGGAGGGGTGCCAGATACGCAGATTAACAGTAAAATTTATTTTAATCCAGTGGATCAAAAAAAAAAAATCGAAATCCTGAAAAATCCAAATGCAGCACAATTGGCACAGTCTGGATGTGGAAATAACCTTCTAACCCAATCCGGTCAAGTCCCCGGTAAATTTGTAGCAAGGGCTGTACTGCTTTTATATAATCGATGTAACATTTATCCCTGCAAATGAATTTCTAGCAGTAATAATCGTGCATACTACTTCTGAAACTGCAGGGTTATACTTGCAGCACATACCCATACTTATCTTTAAACTTTCCACACCCATCTTTAAAAAAGGGGACAAGTCCGACTGCGGCAACTACAGAGGAATCTCCCTGTTATCAGCCACAGGGAAAGTCGTCGCTAGAGTCCTCCTCAACCGTCTTTTCCCTGTGGCTGAGGAGCTCCTCCCGGTATCACAGTGCGGATTTCGTCCCCTACGGGGCACAATGGACATGATTTTTGCAGCGTGACAGCTGCTGGAAAAATGCAGGGAACAGCGCCAGCCCTTATACATGACCACCTTCGACCTTACAAAGTCTCTTGACACTGTCAACCGCGAGGGTTTATGGAGAGTCCTCCTCCATTTCGGATGCCCCCAAAAGTTCATCAACATCCTCCGACTGCTCCACGACGACATGCAGGCCGTGATCCTTACCAACGGATCCATTACAGACCCAATCCACGTCCGGACCGGGGTCAAATAGGGCTGCATCAACGCCCCAACCCTCTTCTCAATCTTCCTCACTAACAAGCTCCCCGCCGGAGTGGAACTAAACTACAGAACCAGTGGGAACCTGTTCAACCTTTGCCGTCTCCAGGCCAGGTCCAAGACCATCCAACCTCTGTCGTCGAGCTACAGTACACGGACGACGCCTGTGCACATATAGAGGCTGAACTCTAGAACATAGTCGACGTATTTACTGAGGCATACGAAAGCATGGGCCTTATGCTAAACATCCGTAAGACAAAGGTCCTCCACCAGCCTGTCCTCGCCGCACAGCACTGCCCCCAGTCATCAAGATCCACAGCACGACCCTGGACAACGTGAACCATTTCCCATATCTCGGGAGCCTTTTATCAGCAAGAGCAGACCTTGACGACGAGATTCAACACCGCCTCCAGTGCGCCAGTACAGCCTTCGGCCGCCTGAGGAAAAGAGTGTTTGAAGATCAGGCTTCAAAACTGCCACCAAGCTCATGGTCTACAGGGCTGTAGTAATACCCGCCCTCCTGTATCGCTCTGAGACATGGACCATGCACAGTAGACACCTCAAGTCGTTGGAGAAATACCACCAACGATGTTTCTGCAAGATCCTACAAATCCCCTGGGAGGACAGACGCACCAACATTAGCGTCCTCAACCAGGCCAACATCCCCAGCATTGAAGCACTGACCACACTTGATCAGCTACACTGGACAGGCCACATTGTTCGCATGCCCGATACGAGACACCCAAAGCCAACGCTCTACTCGGAACTCCTTCACGGCAAACGAGCCAAAGGTGAGCAGAGGAAATGTTACAGGGACACCCTCAAAGCCTCCCTGAAAAAGTGCAACATCCCCACTGACACCTGGGAGTCCCTGGCCAAAAACCGCCCTAAGTGGAGGAAGTGCATCCGGGAGAGCGCTGAGTACCTCGAGTCTCAACGCCGAGAGCATGCAGAAATCAAGCGCAGGCAGCGGAAAGAGCGTGTGGCAAACCAATCTCGCCCTCCCTTTCCCTCAATGACTATCTGTCCCACCTGTGACGGGGACTGTGGTTCTCGATTTGGACTGTTCAGCCACCCAAGGACTCATTTTAAGGGCCCAAGTTTCGAGTCGCGCCTAGAATGGCGCAGTCCCGACCTGGACGCCCGTTTTTCGCGCCACAAAGTGCGCCTAAAAACACCCTCCGTATTCTCCACCTCCCTGCAGGTCCTCTGGCCCTTGGCGCGGCGCAGCAGGAGCTGTGGGGGGGTGGAGCCAGGTCCCTGCGCTGAAAACAGTGCCGGGACCTCTGCACAGGCGCGCTACAGTGGGCACGCAAGTGCAGTAGCTCCAGGCGCCGAACTGTGTGGGAGGGGCCCGAAGCACGCAGCCCCTAGCCCTGGCCCAATGGCCTCACTGGGGCTGCGTGAATAAGGCTCCTCCCACAGCCAGCTCTTGCTTCCTCCCGACTCCTGCTCCCCTCCCCCCTTCCCCCCCCCCCCCCTCCCGGACCGGACCCGACTCGAACCGACTGTCGTTGCCGCTCCTGCTTCCCCCTCCGGACCGGACCCGACTCGACCCGACTGCTGCTCCTGCTTCCCCCCCCGGACCGGATCCGACTCGACCTGTCTGCCGCTGCCGCTCCCGCTCCCACCCGACTCTACTCCAGCCCCCGGCCCTGGCCCCGGCCCCGGACTGGATCCGACCTCCCCCCC
Source organism: Pristiophorus japonicus (assembly GCF_044704955.1). Lineage (NCBI taxonomy): Eukaryota > Metazoa > Chordata > Chondrichthyes > Pristiophoridae > Pristiophorus > Pristiophorus japonicus. The sequence continues at coordinate 25,564,883 of NC_091979.1, read as the reverse complement.
CCCCCCCTCCCCGACCTCCCCCCCCCCCTCCGACTCCCCGATCTTTTCCCCCCCCCCTCTCCCCGACCTGACCTCTCCCTCTCTCCCTCCCCCCCGCCGACCCGAACCGAACCTCCTGACCCGACCCAACGCCACCTACCTGTAAATCTGGTGCTGGGGACGGGCCCGGCCCGTTCAGCCTTCGGTCCCGACGGCAAACCGCTTCCTGAAAGGCCTGCCTGAAGAACTTTCACACAGGTAGGAACATGGTTTATTTAATCTTTTCTTTGCTTATTTATTTGGATTTATTTGTATAATATTTGTATACGTATAACTAAGGATTTATTGTAGAATTTAATGACTTCCCTTCCCCCCCCTCGTTCCCGACGCCTAATTTGTGATTTTTTTAATGTGTAAACAAGGTTTTTTCAAGCGTTCAAAGATCTTCACTTACTCCATTCTAAGTTAGTTTGCAGTACGTTTTCACTGTGGAAACTTTGAAATCAAGCGTAAGTGGCCGCACACGCCCCATTTTGGAAAAAAAAATTCTGTTCCAAAGTGAAACTGTTCTAACTGACTAGAACTGGAGCAAACTAAATGACGAGAATTCCGATTTCTAAGATACTCTGTTCTACACCAGTTGCTCCTAAAAATCAGGAGCAAATCATGTGGAAACTTGGGGCCTAAGAGTGGAAGCAAGTCTTCCTCGATTCTGAGGGACTGCCCATGATGAGACCCGCACAAATACAAAAGCGAAATACTGCGGATGCTGGAATCTGAAATAAAAACAGAGAATGTCCCTGTCACACCTGTACTTACTCCACCCAGCAGGGTTTGCCTGTGGTACGTAACAGCCGAAACTGAAATCCACAACTAAGTTCATACGGAGGCAAAAGCGCTAAAGTTCAGAAAAGACACAGTAAGCCTTGTGAATTGGCTGCAGAGTCGAGAACTCGGGGTAACAGTCTCAGGATAAGGGGTTGGCCATTGAAGACTGAGATGAGGAGGAATTTCTTCACTCGGAGGATTGTGAATCTTTGGAATTCTCTACCCCAAAGGACTGTGGATGCTCATTTGTTGAGTATATTCAAGACTCAGATCGATAGATTTTTGGACTCTAGAGGAATCAAGGGATATGGAGATCGGGCGGGAAAGCGGAGTTGAGGTTGAAGGTCAGCCATGATCTTACTGAATGGCGGAGCAGGCTCGAGGTGCCATGTGGCCTACTCCTCCCAATCCTTATGTTCTTAACTGGGACTTACTATCCTTACTTAAAACAGTGATCACTGTGTTTAAAACAAAATCATATCAGTAATTTTATTTTACAGGCACAGCCACAAAATAATATGCCTATATGATATTTATATACATTTCAGTCAGTGTTTCAGTGTTATGTTTTAGCCACAAAAGCAGGCTGGAAGGTTATAGAAATGCAGACTATCCATTTGCTGCTGGTTTCTGAACAATCGCTCATGTTTTTTTAACATGCCTTGTCTTCTTTCTTAGCTCTGATCTCGAATCTTGCGCACATGCAAACGTGTATGCAGATTTAAAAAATATGTATACATGAGATCACTTAATGCATTTTCACCACGTAACCAGATTGAGGGCTACATTACTGTGCTGTGTATTCCTTCCTCCCCTCCTCCACAGCTCACAAGCCGAAGTTTGCAGCAGTCTAATGAGATAGTATTTTGTCACGTTGCCAAAGGCTGATATCTTTTCTGCACCCGCTTATTACAGAGGGGTTCTCACCAGCAGCACTTTGCATTTTTAATGGATTTCTGTTTCCCACCCCACCTCCCCCTTTTTTTACTCTTCCGCTCTAGTGAAGGCTCTGTCTCTTGCCGGGGTACATTTCCATGGCCACCACCATCCGAGAGTCCATTCGTGACAATGAATTGCCGGGAATGGATTGCACGCTCAGCCAAGCCAATCATAATGTCCCCAGTTTCCAGCAGGGAGTCACTGGATAACGATCAAAGGTGGTGAAGCAAATTGTAGCACCTCAACCACTGCCCCAGCTGTGATCAGCTAGCCACACAGGCTGGAATTTCTCTGCTCTGTCTACCTCAGTTAGCGGTTACTCATTAAGCCATTGCCAAAGTTTGCATTCAATTTTACAAATAAAATACAAGTTTGGGATGGATTTTCGGCTCCCCTCCGCTTCGCTTCTCGCCCTGGTGCGACGGCAATGGCGGCGGTGAGGTGTTCTGGGCGGGCCGTCGGCCTCCAGCGCCCCGCAGCGATCCTCGGGTCCGGTTCTGTGGCGGCGCCGAGCAGCACCGCCCGGAAGCGCTGCGCCCGGTGTGCAAACGCCTCTGGTTGCGACACCAGCACGAGTTTTGACTCTTGTCCGACCCGTACGCCCCGCACCGCACTGACTGCCTGGGAAATCAGCCGGTCCAATGATTCCAACGGCGGAAAGGTAAGTAATGGACACCACGGTAAGTGTAATTGTTTTTTTCTTTTCATTTTCTTTGCGATTTGTGTTGTGGTGATGTGGCCAAGTATTGGGAATGTATTTGTGGCTTTTTAAAATGTTTTTTTCCCCCCAGTCATCTCTCGGAGCGCTCCCAGCCCGGCTCTTTAGCTCTGGAGTTTCCCATGCTAACGCCCAGGAAAGGTGCCTCCCTTAGTACTGCGCCCCCTGACTCGGGGCCCAGCTGCCCAATGTTACTTACTGAGACGCAAACTGTGCCCGAACGCTAACCTTACCGGCCCCAAAAACATCAAAGCCGACAATCCAGCCCAAGATAATTAATCTTGACACCCTCTTTGTTTCAATATGTTGTATATATTTCCCCCTAAACGCTATCGACACCGCCAGTGCTTGCAGAACTCGTTTGGGTTGGTGGTGAGCTCGATAGCGAGAGGGAGCTGAGCTTTCACTCTATTGCATTCCATTGCCGAGGAAAGTTTTCGGAAAGAGTCTACAATTAGGATGGTGCAAATTGTATACAATCTGTGCGAAGGAATGGGCTTGCCTCATTCCCTGCTTTCTCTCATGCCCATTGTTCTAGGTTTCAGCGAGCGAGGTTTACGAGCATTTCTCTCATCATTTGCCAGAAACTCGAGCTGCAGCCACCTGTGCGAACTTGCCCATGCAACCACTCATACTTTGCATTTATAAAGCTCTCTAACATGTAAAACCTCCCAAGATACTTTACAGAATAGTCATATCATCATAGGCGGTCCCTAGAACCAGGATGACTTGCGTCCTCACCAAAAGGAATGAGTTCACTGATGTTTCAATAGAGGACCCGATATTCCAGTCCTGATATTCCAGGGGTGGAAGATGCCTATGCATTAATTTTTTTTACCATATGGTGACCGTTGCACACCAGCCACCACACGGGCTTGACAGAGCTACGCCTTTATCCAGTGGCAAGGGTTGAACCAAGACGACTGGAGACCAGCTCTGCGGCACGGACTGTTCCAAGTATGCAACAACTTCGAAGTGGGTGACTGGGTGACGTCGTTGAGGCCCAGTTCGCCATTTGGAGCGTGGGCAGGAACATCGACGGGGCCCAGGCACAGCAGAGGAGACGGTTGGGGCGGATGAGCGGTGAGAGATCGTGGCATAGGTGCGGCGAATGATTGAGGCGGCGGAGCGGTGAGAGACCGTGGCTGAGATGTGACAAGAGATGAGTGGCGAGAAATCGTGGTGGAAGTCCGGCGAATACTTGTGGCGGAGGAGCAGCGAGAGATTGTGGCGGAGGAGCGGTGAGAGATCAGCGGCGAGAGATCGTGGCGGAGGAGCGGTGAGAGACCAGCGGCGAGAGATCGTGGCGGAGGAGCGGCAAATGAGGGTGCGGGGCCCAGAAGAGCCGAGGGCCCAGGGGCAGCACGGCCCAGCCCACACTGCGATATGTGATACAGATAAGACAGCCGTGCAAAATGTCAACCGCCAACATTTGGGGAATGGACAGCAATAGATGTACAATTCATGTGCCCATCAGTGCATTTGTTCGTTGGTCTGTGGAGCTATAAATACTGCTGACTGTAACTATTTGCCTTTGTGTCATCATAAACATCTTTGTTTCAAGTTGGCTTGGATTGCTGGCTTGGATTTTGACTGGGAACACCCTCCCTAACAGCACTGTGGGAGCACCTTCACCACACGGACTGCGGCAGTTCAAGAAGGCAGCTCACCACCACCTCCTCGAGGGCGGCTGGGGATTAGTAATAAACGTTGGCCTTGCGAGCGATGCCCATATCCCAAGAATTAATATTAAAAAAAACAATTGATCTTGAATTTTTCCCATGGTTATATTACTTTTTGATGCTTTAAGCTAGTATTTAAATTATACTACACAGCCGCTTGTAACATCACGTTTCGAACCAGCATGGTTTTAAAGGAAAAACTGTGGGTACATTGAAATAATAAGGGGATGAAATTTCCCTTTTTTATAGCCTCGTTGGGTGCTAACGGGGCACAATGGCGTTTTCACCCATGGGAGCTAGCACCTCCTCCGGGGAAATTGCCCATGCCCTGAGGTTAGCGTCCCAGATCGGCGCGCAAATGACATCATCACCGTGCGCGCTGACCCCTTTGCAACCTGTGGGGGAAATTTCCCCGCGGGTTGCGAAGCTGGCAGACATCCGTCGCCGGGGCGCCCCTCTAAGGGGAGGCCCTTAGCGCTCCCGGCTGCCATTTAAATTTGTCAGCCCGACAATGGTGACCCTCGCGTCGACCAGGCCGCTATCATGCAGCCCGGCACCGCGTCGATCACGTCCCTGGTGGCCCAGTGATTGGCCACCAGAAGGCCTACATGAGTGCTCAGCGGCCATCCCCTTTAATTGAAAGAGGAGGGTCATTGTAGCACATCAGCGCTACACGGATGCTCCATGTAGCGCTGGCCTCTCCAGCGCCGTGCTGCCGACCCGGGAGCTCCCCGCCAAGGGAGTGAAGCACCAGAGAGAGCGCGTCGCTTTCTTGGAGGGACGCAAGGCCCAATTATGCGTCGGGTGGGCGGGACTTCCGAGTTGGGCGCAGGGGGGCAATTAACTTCTGTAATGGAAAGAAAACGAAAGAAAGAACTTGCATCTACCTTGCATCTATATCGGTAATATAACAGATCATTTGTAATTTCCTACATGTTTTGCATTTTTAAATAATTTCAACGAATGTCTGAAAAATAATCTGTCAGTGGTTTGTTTCCCAGGTTTATGTCCTCTCTTAAGCAAGCAGTGGACAGGAAGAGGCTTTGACAAGGAGCTGAGTCAGCTATTGGAACTCCTCTATGCTGGGTCCTCCGAAGGGGTAAACAAGCATGTATGTATTATCAGCCTACTCCGTGGCACAGAATTGATGGTCCTGTGAGAATAGAAATCTCCTGCATTCCAGTAGTATATGTTTGGCACTGTGGGCGGTGGAACCAGATTCGATAGTAATTTTCAAAATGGAATTGATATATACAAGTTGAACCTCTCTGGTCCGGAAACATCTGTGGTTCGGCATTCGTTTTTCGGAACTGCCGCTTTCGTGGGCCTGGGCTTGGAGCTCACTGTTAAGCGCTCTCGCAACGCTCAGCATGTCCCTCATTGTGGAATTGTGGGACTTGACGGTGCAGTGAAGTGGCGACAGACAGAGAAATGACCAATCACCCAACATTCCCCACTTCTTCGCTTACTCAGCGATCACCAGCGCTGACCTCCTGTGGTTCGAAAAATTCTCTGTCGGCACTGGTCAGGTCCCGAGGGTGCAACAGTTGTACAGGGCCTTGGTGAGGCCACACCTGGAGTATTGTGTACAGTTTTGGTCTCCTAACTTGAGGAAGGACATTCTTGCTATTGAGGTAGTGCAGCGAAGGTTCACCAGACTGATTCCCGGGATGGCGGGACTGACATATCAAGAAAGACTGGATCAAACTGGGCTTGTATTCACTGGAGTTCAGAAGAATGAAAGGGGATCTCATAGAAACGTTTAAAATTCTGATGGGTTTAGACAGGTTAGATGCAGGAAGAATGTTCCCAATGTTGGGGAAGTCCAGAACCAGGGGTCACAGTCTAAGGATAAGGGGTAAGCCATTTAGGACCGAGATGAGGAGAAACTTCTTCACCCAGAGAGTGGTGAACCTGTGGAATTCTCTACCACAGAAAGTTGTTGAGGCCAATTCACTAAATATATTCAAAAAGGAGTTAGATGTAGTCCTTACTACTAGGGGGATCAAGGGGTATGGCGAGAAAGCAGGAATGGGGTACTGAAGTTGCATGTTCAGCCATGAACTCATTAAATGGCGGTGCAGGCTCGAAGGGCCGAATGGCCTCCTATTTTCTATGTTTCTACATTTCTATGTGCCGTACCACAGAGGTCCAACCTGTACTTGAAAGGAAAAAAATTGCAAGGCTGTGGGGAAAGATCAGGGAAGTGGGATGAGTTCTTTCAAAGAGCTTGCACAGGTATGATGGGCCGAATGGCCTCCTTCTGTGCTGTAAGATTCCATAATTTGGCTGTCACTCTTTTTTGTATATTTAGAAAAAAGGGTGATAAAAGTTTTGAACAACTTACTGGGTAAACTAGTGAAATCAAAAGCTTTAGGGGAATTAGAGTTGCATGCTAGGCTGGGCGAGATGAAACACTGGATCGGTGGATGACTTTGTTGCGTTGCGTTCAGTGGCCTTTTCTCATCCTTGATTTTTTTATTTCCTGCTGTTTGAAGTTTAAGCAATTGAATTTAAAAATAAAAGCGTGAATCTTGGTGTTTTTAGAGGTTCTACAGAGCTGCATGCTTGATTCAAGCAGCGTGGAGAGCACATCAGACAAGAAAGCAGATGAAGAATCTTCCAAAAGTAGTGACAAATCTACAAAGGTGTTTCAGGTAAAGCTTTTGATCGTCCTGTAACCTTTTTGAAAATCTTATCTATTACTTGTTGTAATGTATGGTTTCTTTGCTTAAGAATTCATAGCAACACATTGCTATTAAGAAATAGTTGGTTTATTAGCAAAGGTTTAACAATCAAACTACACTTACCAGTTCATCCACCTGCCTCATCGTGGATCCCCTGAACCCAACTGGCTGAGGTTTTATTGAGTCTTGTGAGCGTCACGTGACTGGCTAAGCCACTCCCAACTCAACAGCTCTACAACTATTTTATACTAAACTTTAAATCAAGTGCCCCCTTTTGGAAAAGGCACTCGAACCCATGAATTTAGAAATAAACTGGGAACTTTGCCAACTAAATTAAAATTCTGTTCCTGGTGGCGGATGGCCACGAGCACTCAACAACTCTACAAACCTGTGAGCATACTCTCAGGTGCATACATTACACTTGTATATCCAATAGATTCAATGAATGCATGACTAGGAAAAGGATATTGCACATCCCTGATTTCCTACGCTCCACCATTGGCATCCATGCCTTCAGCTGTCAAGGCCATTAGCTCTGGAATTCTCTCCATAAACCTCTCTCCTCCTTCAAGATGCTCCTTAAGACCAACCTCTTTGACCAAGCTTTTGGCCAGATCTCCTAATAACTCCTTATGTAGGTTGGGATCAAATTTTGTCTTGACCCCTTGGGGAAGCGCCTTGGGACGTTTCACTACATTAAAGGTACTATATAAATGCAAGTTGTTGTTGATATTGTCTCATGGATGACCAACAGCAGTCTCCAATGGTGATGTTGCTCACGGTAAGTCAGAAGGTACTGTTGTACAATATACATTAATGATTTAGATGAAGGAATTGAATGTAGTATCTCCAAGTTTGCAGATGACACTAAGTTGGATGGCGGTGAACTGTGAGGAAGAAGCTAAGAGATTGCAGGGTGACTTGGACAGGTTAGGTGAGTGGGCAAATGCATGGCAGATGCAGTATAATGTGGATAAATGTGAGGTTATCCACTTCAGGGGCAAAAACACACAGGCAGAATATTATCTGAATGGCAGCAGATTAGGGAAAGGGGGGGTGCAACGAGACCTGGGTGTCATGGTTCATCAATCATTGAAAGTTGGCATGTAGGTACAGCAGGCGGTGAAAAAGGCAAATGGTATGTTGGCCTTCATAGCTAGGGGATTTGAGTATAGGAGCAGGGAGGTCTTACTGCAGTTGTACAGGGCCTTGGTGAGGCCTCATCTGGAATATTGTGTTCAGTTTTGGTCTCCTAATCTGAGGAAGGGATCAAGGGGTATGGATAGAAAGCAGGACAGGGGTACAGAGGGAATGATCAGCCATGATCTTATTGAATGGACAGAATGGCCTACTCCTGCACCTATTTTCTATGTTTCTATGTGGAAGTTCCTGCTTATATCTTTTTCAATATAATAAATGATGGCTACAAATTTCCTATCTGTCAACCTTTGTGTGTCACATGTGTCACGTAATGATAGGCAAATTTATTCAGCATAAGTAATTTCTTACAACTGATTGGTTCATAGGCATCTTTTTTGTAATTGTAAATCACCAATTTGTCAGAACTACCTACGCGGTAGCTTAGTGCTAGTGCTTATGTTACTGGACTAGTAATCCAGAGGCTTGGACTAATGATCCAGAGATGTGAGTTCAAATCCCACCATGGCAGCTGGGGGAATTTAAATTCAGTTAATTTAATTTAATTAAATAAATTTGAAAGTAAAAAGCTAGCATCAGTAATGATGACTACCGGATTGGCAGAGAAACCAAACTGGTTTACTAATGTCCTTTTAGGGCAGGAAATCTGCTGTCCTTACCCGGTCTGGCCTATCTGTGACTCCAGACCCACAGCAACGTGGTTGACTTTTAACTGCCCTCTGAAATAGCTAACAAGCCACTCAGTTGTACCAAACCACTGCGAAAAAGTCAGCACTGTGGGGTTACCTTCACCACATGGACTGCAGCGGCTCAAGAAAGCGGCTCACCACCACCTTCTCAAAGGCAATTAGGGATGGGCAATAAATGCCGGCCTTGCCAGCGACACCCACATCCCATGAATGAATAAGTTTAAAAAAAAAATGAATTCTGTATGTTTTTGGGGGATGATATAAACATAGCAACATAGAAACATAGAAAATAGGTGAAGGAGTAGGCCATTCAGCCCTTCGAGCCTGCACCGCCATTCAATGACTTCATGGCTGAACATGCAACTTCAGTACCCCATTCCTGCTTTCTCGCCATACCCCTTGATTCCCCCATCTAACTCCTTTTTGAATATATTTAGTGAATTGGCCTCAACAACTTTCAGTGGTAAACCTTTTAAAAGTGCAATCTGTACTTCATTTAATAATCATCAACATAGGCAGTCATTCGAAATCGAGGAAGACTTGCTTCCACTCTAAAAATGAGTTCTTAGGTGACTGAACAGTTCAAAAAGGGATGAGTTCACAGGTGTTTCAATGAAGGACCAAATATTCCGGATCCCAAACTACATATTGAAGGGTGGAAGATGCCTGTGCATGGATTTTTTTAACGTTGCACACCAGCCACCACACGGGCTTGACAGAGCTAGGTCTTGGTCCAGTGGCAAGGGTTAACCAAGATGACTGGAGACCAGCTCTGCTGCACTGACCTACTGCACCCACACCGCAGTGTGGGCTGGCCCGTGCTGCCCCTGGGCCCTCACCTCTCCTGGGCCCCGAACACACGCCTCTCCTGGACCCCGATCACATCCCTCTATGAACTGTTGCCCCTCCTTCGCCTCGACCTCACCGCTCCTGCCCGCACTGCAATCAACGACCTGGATTTGGGTGACGTCAAATCCAGTCGCCCTCTTCATAGCCGTCGCCCTCCTGCAGCAGCACTTGCTGCTCCCCGAACTGGCATGCCGCCGCACGTTGCTCCCTCCAATGGCCCCAGCCTGCTGATGGTCTTGCAGGCCGGGACCGTGTTGATTTCCGGGCAGGGCCACCGCACGTTGCTCCCTCCAATGGCCCCAACCTGCTGATGGTCTTGCAGGCCGGGACCGTGCTGATTTCCGGGCAGGGCCACCGCATGTTGCTCCCTCCAATGGCCCCAACCTGCTGATGGTCTTGCAGGCCGGGACCGTGCTGATTTCCGGGCCGGGCCACCGCACGTTGCTCCCTCCAATGGCCCCAGCCTGCTGATGGTCTTGCAGGCCGGGACCGTGCTGATTTCCGGGCCGGGCCGCCGCACGTTGCTCCCTCCAATGGCCCCAGCCTGCTGATGGTCTTGCAGGCCGGGACCGTGCTGATTTCCGGGCCGGGCCGCCGCACGTTGCTCCCTCCAATGGCCCCAGCCTGCTGATGGTCTTGCAGGCCGGGACTGTGCTGATTTCCGGGCCGGGCCACCGCACGTTGCTCCCTCTAATGGCCCTAGCCATCACAACCTATTTAAAGCCTCAACAATTATGCTCTGATTGATCCGAATCTGTGTTTACTTAACAACAATTAGACTTTGTGGCCTTTTAGAAACAGCAGTTCCACATTAGCAGCAATATGGGCAAGTGGGCAGAGGAAACGATTCAAGGACACCCTCAAAGCCTCCCTGATAAAGTGCAACATCCCCACCAGCACCTGGGAATCCCTGGCCCAAGACCGCCCTAAGTGGAGGAAGAGCATCCGGGAGGGCGCTGAGCACCTCGAGTCTCGTCGCCGAGAGCATGCAGAAATCAAGCCCAGTCAGCGGAAAGAGCGTGTGGCAAACAGGCTCCCCACCCACTCTTTTCTTCAACCACTGTCTGTCCCACCTGTGACAGAGACTGTAATTCCCACATTAGACTGTAAAGTGACCTGTGAACTCACTTTTAGAGTGGAAGCAAGTCTTCCTCGATTTCGAGGACTGCCTATGATGATGATGAATATGCTAAGCATTACATGATGTAACACGCTTGTCCTTAAGCCATATGAAATCCACTAGTGTTTGAGTTGTTTTGCAGGGAAGGTGATGTTGAGCAATAAAACAGCACAACAGTGTGTGCTTTACCCTTCAACCGGGTGCTGGAAGCCACAGGGTTTGCTCTGAGAAGTCAGTGGTCCCTTACTAGTATCCCACTGACTTTCCCAGCTGTAGGCTGGTGTATTTAAGTCTGGTGCAAGTCAACTTTCAGTTTTTGTCAGTAAATTTAGTAAAGGTGTAGTCAGAAGGTTGTTGGTTCAAGTCTCACTCCAGGGACTTGAGCATATAAGTCGAGGCTGACACTCCAGTGCAATGTTGAGGGAGCACTGCACTGTCGGAGGTGCAGTCTTTCAGATGAGGCGTTAAACCAAGGCCCCGTCTGTTTTCTCAGGTGGACATAAAAGATCCCATGGCACTATTTTGAAGAAGAGCAGGGGAGTTATCCCCGGTGTCCTCGGCCAATATTTCTCCCTCAATCAACACAACAAAAACAGATTATCTGGTCATTATCACTTTGCTGTTTGTGGGAGCTTGCTGTGTGCAAATTGGCTGCCGTGATTTCCACATTACAACAGTGACTACACTGTAAAGTGTCTGTAAAGCACTTTGAGACGTCTGGTGGTCATGAAAGGCACTATATAAATTCAAGTCTTTATAGTACAACTTAGATCATGCATTAATATAGGCAGTAGACGTTAAGGTAGGTACAGCAGAAAAATTAGCAAGGCCAGAGTGATCATCGGGACTAATTTCGATCGCTTAAAGGGATCAGAGAGGAATTCCTCAGATTTTTTCCCCCCAAATTGACTTGGGTTTTTATCTCTTTTTTTTCTCCTCTCCCAGGAGATCACATTGTTTCGGGTCGGGTGGGGAGTGTCCGTATTGTGATGCATAAGGTATCGCAATTGTGTGGGACAGCCTGGATGGACCAGAGGTTCTTTTCCTATCCGTCATTGTTCATGTGTTTGTTTCCTATCCGCCATTGTTGATGTGTCCATTACATCCTATAGAAAGAAGCAGGATAAAAAGGTCACGGAGATTTTGGATCACAGAGTATTTTGTCGCCAGCTCGTGTGTATCTAGTTAGCTTTTTATTCATGAAGGTTATCTGGCTGCTGGATGGACATAAAAGCGTAAGAAATAGGAGCAGGAGTAGGTCATTGGGCCCCTCAAGTCTGCACCACTATTCAATGAGATCATGGCTGATCTTCGACCTCAACTCCACTTTCCTGCACTATCCCCATGTCCCTTGATTTCCATAATATCCAAAAATTATCGATCTCTGTCTTGAATATACTCAATGACTGAGCCTCCAGGCAGCAAGCAAATGAAAAGAGAGCAATATGCATGATTGAGAAGAGTCTTTGGGGTCAGAGACAACATAGAAACATAGAAAATAGGTGCAGGAGTAGGCCATTCGGCCCTTCTAGCCTGCACCGCCATTCAATGAGTTCATGGCTGAACATTCAACTTCAGTACCCCATTCCTGCTTTCTCGCCATACCCCTTGATCCCCCTAGTAGTAAGGACCTCATCTAACTCCTTTTTGAATATATTTAGTGAATTGGCCTCAACAACTTTCTGTGGTAGAGAATTCCACAGGTTCACCACTCTCTGGGTGAAGAAGTTCCTCCGCATCTCGGTCCTAAATGGCTTACCCCTTATCCTTAGACTGTGACCTCTGGTTCTGGACTTCCCCAACATTGGGAACATTCTTCCTGCATCTAACCTGTCTAACCCCGTCAGAATTTTAAATGTTTCTATGAGGTCCCCTCTCATTCTTCTGAACTCCAGTGAATACAAGCCCAGTTGATCCAGTCTTTCTTGATAGGTCAGTCCCGCCATCCCGGGAATCAGCCTGGTAAACCTTCGCTGCACTCCCTCAATAGCAAGAATGTCCTTCCTCAGGTTAGGAGACCAAAACTGTACACAATACTCCAGGTGTGGCCTCACCAATGCCCTGTACAACTGTAGCAACACCTCCCTGCCCCTGTACTCAAATCCCCTTGCTATGAAGGCCAACATGCCATTTGCTTTCTTAACCGCCTGCTGCACCTGCATGCCAACCTTCAATGGCTGATGTACCATGACACCCAGGTCTCTTTGCACCTCCCCTTTTCCTAATCTGTCACCATTCAGATAATAGTCTGTCTCTCTGTTTTTACCACCAAAGTGGATAACCTCACATTTATCCACATTATACTTCATCTGCCATGCATTTGCCCACTCACCTAACCTATCCAAGTCGCTCTGCAGCCTCACAGCATCCTCCTCGCAGCTCACACTGCCACCCAACTTAGTGTCATCCGCAAATTTGGAGATACTACATTTAATCCCCTCATCTAAATCATTAATGTACAGTGTAAACAGCTGGGGCCCCAGCACAGAACCTTGCGGTACCCCACTAGTCACTGCCTGCCAAGACCAAGAGAAAGGAAAGAGCTGAGAAAGAGGACCATGAGATAAAGAAAGACTTGCCATTCGCGACCACCGGATGTCTCAAAGCGCTTTACGGCCAATGAAGTAGTTTTGGAGTGTAGTCAGAGTTGGAATGTAGGAAACGTGGCAGACAATTTGCGCACAGCAAGCTCCCACAAACAGAAGAGAGGCAAGGAGAGAATGGAAACCTGAATCATAGAGAAATTGAAAATGAGGCGGAGAGAGAGAGAGGAGACAGAGAGTCAGCAGTCAATTTAATTCTGTAGATAGGGTATTAAGAACAAGAAATTCTTAAAAAAAAAACTTGCATTTATACAGTGCCTTTCATGATCTCAGGATGTCCCAAATGAACTTAGCAACCAATTACGTACTTTTGAAGTGTAGTCACTGTGGTAATGTATTTTTATATATGAAAAAATGTTTTTTCATTTTTTCATAAGGGCCTTTACAAGTAACTTTTGTAAAGGCCCTTATAAAGTGAGAAGGGAAATCTCAAAGCATTTTTTCACAGAAGGTGTAGTGGAAATGTGTAACTCTCTCCCTATAGGCTGTGCATGCTGGGTCGATTGAACTTCTTAAGACTGAGATCAATAGATTTTTGTTGGGTAAAGATATAGAGAATGTAGAAAAATGGCAGGTAGATGAAGTTGAGGTCCAGCGATCTAATAGCACAGCGGAAAAGGCTCGACGGGCTGAATGACCCACACCTGTTCCTACGTTCCTTGCATCTGTGTTCTGCGGTACATTTAATAATCTGTGTGGAATTCTGGCAGCGTTTGCTGAGAATTGCTTGTAACCACATGCAATGCTACTTAGGGCAAAACGTGAGCAGGAAATGCAACGGCAAGAGAAGAGGAGAGAGGAAGAGGAGCTGAAACACCAACTTCGGCTTCGGCGGCACCAAGCCCTCCGACAGTTTCGACAGCGGCAACTGAGCTTACTGGAAATAGTCCCCGCAAGTAATTGACGTTTCAAACATTTTGGTGTCTTTCGCCTCACACCGCCGGGGGCCGAGACTGCTTAATCTTGCAACCTCTTTCTTCCTTCAAAATGCTCTTTTTAAAAAAAACAAACGTGGTTTCTTCAAGTTTCTCCTCCTTTAACATTTTCGGTCCCCTGCTCGCTGACCTGCATTGTCTCCCGGTCGATATTAAAATTCTTATCATTGTTTTCAAATTTCTCCATGGCCTCGCCCCTCCCTATCTCTCTAAACTCCTACAACCCTACTTGGCCTCGTCCCTCCCTATCTCTGTAAACTCCTACAACCCTACAAAATCGCTGTGCTCCTCCGATTCTGGCCTCTTGCGCATCCTGATTTCCATCGCTCCACCTTTGGCAGCAGTCTAAAACCCTAAGCTCTGGGATTAACCCTCTTAAACCTCTCCATCTCTCTCTGTCTCCCCTCTTTTAAGACGCTCCTAAAATCCTACCTCTTTGACCAAACCTTTGGTCACCAGTCCTAATAACGGCTTATGTGGCTTGCTGTTAGTATTTGTCTGATAAATCTCCTGTGAAGCACCTTGAGACATTTTACTACGTTGAAGGCTCTGTATAAATGCAGGTTATTGTTGTAGCATACACTGAGCTGTTGTTCTGCGTGAGTGGCACGAGGTAAAGGCAAATTGTTGTCCTTTGGGAGGTGTTTGGGGAGGACCACTGAAGAGTGTGACTCTTTAGAACCCCTTTTGGGAGAACGACAAGTAACATACAGATTTCTAAAAGTAAATCAGGAAGAATATTTTCAGCGAAAGCATCGCATAGTTGCGGGACAAGCCACAAAGGCAGGCGATTGAAACGAGCCATATAAATGGGTTCGAGAAACCATGAATTCAGCAAATTCAGCAACTGTATAGGGTATTGGTAAGGCCGCACCTGGAGTACTGCGTGCAGTTTTGGTCACCTTACTTAAGGAAGGATATACTAGCTTTGGATGGGGTACAGAGACAATTCACGAGGCTGATTCCGGAGATGGGGGGGGGGTTACTTTATGATGATAGATTGAGTAGACTGGGTCTTTACTCGTTGGAGTTCAGAAGGATGAGGGGTGATCTTATAGAAACATTTAAAATAATGAAAGGGATAGACAAGATAGAGGCGGAGAGGTTGTTTCCACTGGTCGGGGAGACTAGAACTAGGGGGCACAGCCTCAAAATTTTCGGGGGAGCCAATTTAAAACCGAGTTGAGAAGGAATTTCTTCTCCCAGAGGGTTGTGAATCTATGGAATTCTCTGCCCAAGGAAGCAGTTGAGGCTAGCTCATTGAATGTATTCAAGTCACAGATAGATAGATTTTTAACCAATAAGGGAATTAAGGATTACGGGGAGAGGGCGGGTAAGTGGAGCTGAGTCCACGGCCAGATCAGCCATGATCTTATTGAATGGCGGAGCAGGCTCGAGGGGCTAGATGGCCGGCTCCTGTTCCTAATTCTTATGTTCTTGGGTTATGGTACAGAGTGTATGGATAAATGGGTGATTTTCAGGTTGGCAGGCTGTGAGGTACCACAAGGATCAGTGCTTGGGCCTCAGCTATTTACAATCTATATGAATGACTTGGAGAGGGGACCCGGGTGTAATGTATCCAATTTTGCTGACTATGCAAAACTAGGTGGGAAAGTAAGCTGTGAGGAGAACAGAAAGAGGCTGCAAATGGATATGGACAGGTTAAGTGAATGTGCAAGAAGTTGACAGATGGAATATAATGTGGAGAAATGTGAAGTTATCCACTTGGTAGGAAAAATAGAAAAGCAGAGTATTTTTAAAATGGTGAGATACTGGGAAATGTTGGTGTTCAGAAAGTGTCCCTGTACATGAATCACAAAGTTAACATGTAGGTACAGCAAGCAATTTTGAAAGTAAATAGTATGTTAGCTTTTATTACATAAAGATTGGCATATAAGAGTAAAGAAGTCTTACTGCAATTATATAGGGCCTTGGAAAGACCACACCTAGAGTACTGTGTACAGTTTTGGTCTCTACACCTTAGGAAGGACATACTTGCCTTAGAGGCAGTACATCCCAGATTCCTGGGATGAGAGGCTTGCTCTATGAGGAGAGATTGAGTAGACTAGGCCTATATTCCCAAGAGTTTAGAAGAATGAGAGGTGATCTCATTGAAATATATAACATTTTTATGGAGCTTGACATCAGGATTATTTCACTGCATGTTTTAGGGAGAGGTCATATATTATGTCTTCCTACCGTTTTAATTGTTCAGTTGTATTTCGATCTGATCATTGCTTTGATCTTGTGTGTACTTTTTGGAGGATCATAAAACTACTTAGAATGCTTGCACCAGTGTCCTTTTGCCCTTGATTCCGTTTAATGGGAGCTTATCCCCTGATGCACAGGATAATATTTGTCACCCTCTCTGCAGGTGAGATGGACAAATACCTACAGGAAGAGAAAGAGCGGTCAGCACTGTTGATTCAGAAGGTCTGGCATGGGCACAGGCAGAGGAGGAACTTCACACAACAGAAGCAGGCCCTTAAAGAATTCAAGGCGGCCGTTATTGTCCAGAGAGCTGTGAGTCCTTTCCTGATGTGTTGAAATCTCAGAGTCCTAGTTAGTCCCACTCCCCCTCGTTTCCCATGCCCCTGCATTTTTTTCTGCTTTATTAGCAAAAATAAAAAAAGTGAGTTTAAAGGAGAGAGGAAACAAGCAGGAGAAAAGGGTAAAAAAACAATTTTAAAGGCACTTTGTCGAAATGCACATAGCATTTGTAATAAAATAGATGAGTTGACGACACAAATTGAGACAAATAGGTATGATCTGATAGCCATTACAGAGATGTGGTTGCAAGGTGACCAGGGAATTAAATATTCAGGGGTATTTGACAATCCGGAAGGACAGACAGAAAGGAAAAGGAGGTGGGGTAGCTCTATTGATAAAGGATGGAATCACTGCAATAGTGAGAAACGATATTGACTTAAATGATCAGCATGTTGAAACAGTTTGGGTGGAGATGAGGAATAATAAAGGGAAAAAGTCACTGGTGGATGTAGTCTATAGGCCCCCTAACAGTAGCAACTCTTTTGGTCGGAGCATAAACCAGGAAATAATGGGGACTTGTAAAAAGGGAACAGCAATAATCATGGGTGATTTTAACCTCCATATTGATTGGATAAATCATATTGGTCAGGGTAGCCTTGAGGAAGAGTTTATAGAGTGCATAAGGGACGGGTTCCTTGAGCAGTTTGTAACGGAATCAACCAGGGGGCAGGCTATCTTAGATCTGGTCCTGTGTAATGAGACAGGATTAATAAACAATATCCTAGTAAAAGATCCACTTGCAATGAGTGATCATAGCATATTTGAATTTCAAATTCAGATGGAGGGTGAGAAAGTTGGATCTCTAACCAGCGTACTAAGCTTAAATAAAGGAGACTATGAAGGCAGAGTTGGGTAAAGTGGACTGGGAAAATAGATTAAAGTGTAGGACAGTTGATGAACAGTGGTGTACATGTAAGGAGATATTTCACAACTCAAGAAAAATATATTCCAGTGAGGAGGAAAGGACGTAAGAGAAAAGATAGCCATCCGTGGCTAACTAAAGAAATAAAGGACGGTATAGAAAATAGAAAATAGGTGCAGGAGTAGGCCATTCAGCCCTTCGAGCCTGCACCACCATTCAAAAAGATCATTCACCTCAGTACCCCTTTCCTGCTTTCTCTCCATACCCCTGATCCCTTTAGCCGTAAGGGCCATATCTAACTCCCTCTTGAATACATCTAACAAATTGGCATCAACAACTCTCTGCGGTAGGGAATTCCACAGGTTAACAACTCTCTGAGTGAAGAAGTTTCTCCTCATCTCAGTCCTAAATGGCTTACCCCTTATCTTTAACATCGGGAACATTCTTCCTGCATCTAACCTGTCCAGTCCCATCAGAATTTTAAGTGTTTCTATGAGATCCCTCTCATCCTTCTGAACTCCAGTGAATACAGGCCCAGTCGATGCAGTGTCTCCTCATATGTCAGTCCTGCCATCCCGGTAATCAGTCTGGTGAACCTTCGCTGCACCCCCTCAATAGCAAGAACATCCTTCCTCAGATTAGGAGACCAAAACTGAACACAATATTCCAGGTGAGGCCTCACCAAGGCCCTGTACAAATGCAGTAACACTCCCCTGCCCTATACTCAAATCTCCTAGCTACGAAGGCCAACATACCATTTGCCTTCTTCACCGCCTGCTGTGCCTGCATGCCAGCTTTCGATGATTGATGTACCATGACACCCAGGTCTCGTTGCACCTCCCCTTTTCCTAATCTGCCGCCATTCAGAAAATATTCTGCCTTCGTGTTTTTGCCACCAAAGTGGATAACCTCACATTTATCCACATTATACTGCATCTGCCATGCATTTGCCCACTCACTTAACCTGTCCAAGTCAACTTGCAGCCTTTTAGCGTCCTCCACAGCTCATACCGCCACCCAGCTTAGTGTCATCTGCAAACTTGGAGATGTTACACTCAATTCCTTCATTTAAATCATGAATGTATATTGTAAATAACTGGGGTCCAAGCACTGAGCTCTGCGGCACCCCACTAGTCACTGCCTGCCATTCTGAAAAGGACTTGTTTATCCCGACTCTCTGCTTCCTGTCTGCCAACCAGTTCTCTATCCATGTCAGTACATTACCCCCAATACCATGTGCTTTAATTTTGCACCCCAATCTCTTGTGTGGGAACTTGTCAAAAGCCTTTTGAAGGTCCAAATACACCACATCCACTAGTTCTCCCTTGTCCACTTTACTAGTTACATCCTCAAAAAATTCCAGAAGATTTGTCAACATGCTTTCCCTTTCATAAATCCATGCTGACTTGGACTAATCCTGTCACTGCTTTCCAAATGCGCTGCTATTTCATCTTTAATAATTGATTCCAACATTTTCCCCACTACTGATGTCAGGCTAACCGGTCTATAATTACCCGTTTTCTCTCTCCCTCCTTTTTTAAAAACTGCCGTTACATTAGCTAGCCTCCAGTCCATAAGAACTGATCCAGAGTCGATAGACTGCTGGAAAATGATCATCAATGCATCCACTATTTCTAGGGCCACTTCCTTAAGTACTCTGGGATGCAGACTATCAGGCCCCGGGGATTTATCAGCCTTCAATCCCATCAATTTCCCTAACACAATTAGCCGCCTAATAAGGATTTCCTTCAGTTCCTCCTTCTCACTAGACCCATCGGTCCACTAGTATTACTGGAAGGTTATTTGTGTCTTCCTTCGTGAAGACAGAACCAAACTATTTGTTCAACTGGTCTGCCATTTCTTTATTCCCCATTATAAATTCACCTGAATCTGACTGCAAGGGACTTAAGTTTGTCTTCACTAATCTTTTTCTCTTCACCTATCTATCGAAGCTTTTGCAGTCAGTTTTTATGTTCCCGACAAGCTTCCTCTCATACTCTATTTTCCCCCTCTTAATTAAACCCTTTGTCGTCCTCCTGCTGAATTCTAAATTTCTCCCAGTCCTCAGGTTTGCTGCTTTTTCTGGCCAATTTATATGCCTCTTCCTTGGATTTAACGCTATCCTTAATTTCCCTTGTTAGCCACGGTTGAGCCATCTTCCTCATTTTATTTTTACTCCAGACAGGGATGTACAATTGTTGAAGTTCATCCATGTGATCTTTAAATGTTTGCCATTGTCTACTCACCGTCAACCCTTTAAGTATCATTTACCAGTCTATTCTAGCCAATTCACGTCGCATACCATCGAAGTTACCTTTCCTTAAGTTCAGGGCCCTAGTCTCTGAATTAACTCTCGATCTCAATAAATAATTCTACCATATTATGGTCACTCTTCCCCAAGGGGCCTTGCACAACAAGATTGCTAATTAGTCCTTTCTCATTACACATCACCCAGTCTAGGATGGCCAGCCCTCTAGTTGGTTCCTCGACATATTGGTTTGGAAAACCATCCCTAATACACTCCAGGAAATCCTGCTCCACCGTATTGCTAACAGTTTGGTTAGCCCGATCTATATGTAGATTAAAGTCGCCCATGATAACTGCTGTATCTTTATTGCATGCATCCCTAATTTCTTGTTTGATGCTGTCCCCAACCTCTCTACTATTGTTTGGTGGTCTGTGCATAACTCCCACTAGCGTTTTCTGCCCTTTGGTATTCCGTAGCTCCACCCATACAGATTCCACATCATCCAAGCTAATGTCCTTCCTTACTATTGCGTTAATTCCCTCTTTAACCAACAACGCTACCCCACTTCCTTTTCCTTTCTGTCTATCCTTCCTAAATGTTGAATACCCCTGGATGTTGACTTCTCAGCCTTGGTCAACCTGGAGCCATGTCTCCATGATGCCAATTATATCATAGTCATTAATTGCTGCCTGTGCAGTTAATTCGTCCACCTTATTACAAATACTCCTCGCGTTGAGGCACAGAGGCTTCAGGCTTGTCTTTTTAACACACTTTGCCCTTTTAGAATTTTGCTGTAATGTGGCCCTTTTTGATTTTTGCCTTGGGTTTTTCTGCCCTCCGCTTTTACTTTTCTTCTTTCTATCTTTTGCTTCTGACCCCTTTCTACTTCTCTCTGTCTCTCTGCATAGGTTACCATCCCCCTGCCATATTAGTTTAACTCCTCCCCAACAGCACTAGCAAACACTCCCCTTCGGACATTGGTTCCGGTCCTGCCCAGGTGCAGACCGTCTGGTTTGTACTAGTCCCACCTCCCCCAGAACCGGTTCCAATGTCCCAGAAACTTGAATCCCTCCCATCTGCACCATTCCTCAAGCCATGTATTCATCTGAGCTATCCTGCGATTCCTGCTCTGACTAGCACGTGGCACTGGTAGCAATCCTAAGATTACTACCTTTGAGGTCTTACTCTTTAATTTAACTCCTAGCTCCCCAAATTCAGCTTGGAGGACCTCATCCCGTTTTTTTACCTATATGCACCACGTCAGCTGGCTGTTCACCCTCCTCCTCCAAAATGTCCTGCAACCGTTTCGAGACATCCTTGACCCTTGCACCAGGGAGGCAGCATACCATCCTGGAGTCTCGATTGCGGCCGCAGAAATGTCTTATCTATTCCCCTTACAATAGAATCCCCTACCATTATAGCTCTCCCACTCTTTTTCCTGCCCTCCTGTGCAGCAGAGCCACCCACGGTGCCATGGACTTGGTTGCTGCTGCCCTCCCTTGATGAGTCATCCCCCCCCCCACCCACCCACCCAGCAGTACCCAAAACGGTGTATCTGTTTTGGAGGAGGATAACAGCAGGGGACTTCTGCACTATCTTCCTTCCACTGCTCTTCCTGTTGGTCCCTTATCTGTCTGTGTAACCTTTTCCTGCGGTATGACCAACTCACGAAACGTGCTATTCACGGCATCCTCAGCATCGCGGATGCTCCAGAGTGAATCCACCAGCAGCTCCAGTGCCGCAATGCGGTCTGTCAGGAGCTGCAGCAGGATGCACTTCCCGTACATGTGGTCGTCAGGAAGACTGGAAGCGTCTCCGAATTCCCTCATAGTACAGGAGGGGCATGACGTGTGTCCGAGCTCTCCTGCCATGACTTAACCCCTAGATTAACTTAATTTGGCAACAATAATGATAAAGGTTACCGACTGATAAAGGAAAAGAAAAAGAAAAACTACTCGCCAATCACCAGCCAATCACTTATCCCCTTGGCTGTGACATCATCTTTCGATTTCTTTTTACTTCTTTGCTTACCTTCTGCCCCTGCACCTGCACCAGCTGGCCTCGAACTGCCCAAACTCCTGAACTCGCAGGCCTTTTATACGCCTCCAACTCCCCGGACTCCCACCTCCTCGACTGCCCAAACTCCTGAACTCGCTGACCTTTTATAGACCTCCAACTCCCTGGACTCCCACCTCCTCGACTGCCTGAACTCGCGGGCCTTTTATAGACCTCCAACTCCCCGGACTCCCACCTCCTCGACTGCCCGAACTCCTGAACTCGCGGGCCTTTTATAGGCCTCCGACTCCCCGGACTTCCGCCTCCTCGACTCCAGAATCCAATTAAAAACAAGGACATACAATGTGGCCAAAATTAGTGAGAGGACAGAAGATTGGGAAGCGTTTAAAAGCCAACATTAGCCATGATCATATTGAATGGTGGTGCAGGCTCGAAGAGCTGAATGGCCTACTCCTGCACCTATTTTCTATGTTTTGTATGTAACAAAAAATGACTCAAAAAATGATTAAGAAAGGGAAGATAGACTATGAAAGTAAACTAGCACGAAATATAAAAACA
This sequence comes from Pristiophorus japonicus, assembly GCF_044704955.1. Taxonomy (NCBI): domain Eukaryota; kingdom Metazoa; phylum Chordata; class Chondrichthyes; family Pristiophoridae; genus Pristiophorus; species Pristiophorus japonicus. The sequence continues at coordinate 25,542,462 of NC_091979.1, read as the reverse complement.
GATTGCAAGAGTTTCTATAGGTATATTAAAAGGACAATTTTGGTGAGAATAAATGTTGGTCCCTTCAAGGACGAGACCGGGGAATTAGTAATGAGGAATATGGAGATGGCAGAAACTCTGAACAAATATTTTGTATCAGTCTTTACAGTAGAGGACACTAACAATATTCCAACAGTGGATTGTCAAGGGGCTATAGGGAGGGAGGAACTTAACACAATCACAAAGGAGGTGGTACACAGTAAGATAATGGGACTAAAGATGGATAAATCCCCTGGACCTGATGGCTTGCATTCTAGGGTCTTAAGAGAACTAGCGGCTGGGATTGTGGATGCATTGGTTGTAATTTGCCAAAACTCCCTGGATTCTAGGGAGGTCTCAGCAACTTGGAAAACTGCAAATGTGATGCCCCTATTTAAAAAAGGAGGCAGACAAAAAGCAGGAAACTATAGACCAGTTAACCTAACATCTGTGGTTGGGAAGATGTTGGAGTCCATTATTAAAGAAGCAGTCGCAGGACATTTGGAAAAGCAAAATTTGGTCAGGTAGAGTTGGCATGGATTTATTGAAGGGGAAGTCATGTTTGACAAATTTGCTAGAATTCTTTGAGGATGGAACGAACAGGGTGGATAAAGGGGAACCAGTGGATGTGGTGTATTTGGAATTCCAGAAGGCATTTGACAAGGTGCCACAAAAAGGTTACTGCACAAGATAAACGTTCACGGGGTTGGGGGTAATATATTGGCATGGATAGAGGATTAGCTAATGAACAGAAAACAGAGAGTCAGGATAAATGGTTCATTCTCTGGTTGGCAATCAGTAGGGTGCCGCAGGGATCAGTGCTGGGACCCCAACTATTTACATAAGAATTAGGAACAGGAGTAGGCCATCTAGCCCCTCGAGCCTGCTCCGCCATTCAACAAGATCATGGCTGATCTGGCCGTGGACTCAGCTCCACTTACCCGCCTGCTCCCCATAACCCTTAATTCCCTTATTGGTTAAAAATCTATCTATCTGTGATTTGAATACATTCAATGAGCTAGCCTCAACTGCGTCCTTGGGCAGAGAATTCCACAGATTCACAACCCTCTGGGAGAAGAAATTCCTTCTCAACTCGGTTTTAAATTGGCTCCCCCGTATTTTGAGGCCGTGCCCCCTAGTTCTAGTCTCCCCGACCTCTCTGCCTCTATCTTGTCTATCCCTTTCATGATTTTAAATGTTTCTATAAGATCACCCCTCATCCTTCTGAACTCCAACGAGTAAAGACCCAGTCTACTCAATCTATCATCATAAGGTAACCCCCTCATCTCAGAAATCAACCTAGTGAATCGTCTCTGTACCCCCTCCAAAGCCAGTATATCCTTCCTTAAGTAAGGCGACCAAAACTGCACGCAGTACTCCAGCTGCGGCCTCACCAATACCCTATACAGTTGCAGAAGGACCTCCCTGCTTTTGTACTCCATCCCTCTCGCAATGAAGGCCAACATTTAATTTGCCTTCCTGATTACCTGCTGCACCTGCAAACTATTTGGGATTCATGCACAAGGACCCCCAGGTCCCTCTGCACCGCAGCATGTTGTAATTTCTCCCCATTCAAATAGTATTCCCTTTTACTGTTTTTTTTTTTCCCAAGGTGGATGACCTCACACTTTCCGACATTGTATTCCATCTGCCAAACCTTAGCCCATTCACTTAACCTATCTAAATCTCTTTGCAGCCTCTCTGTGTCCTCTACACAACCCGCTTTCCCACTAATCTTTGTGTCATCTGCAAATTTTGTTACACTACACTCTGTCCCCTCTTCCAGGTCATCTATGTATATTGTAAACAGTTGTGGTCCCAGCAACGATCCCTGTGGCACACCACTAACCACCGATTTCCAACCCGAAAAGGACCCATTTATCCCGACTCTGCTTTCTGTTAGCCAGCCAATTCTCTATCCATGCTAATCCATTTCCACTGACCCCGTGTACCTTTATCTTCTACAGTAATCTTTTGTGTGGCACCTTATCGAATGCCTTTTGAAAATCTAAATACACCACATCCATCGGTACACCTCTATCCGCCATGCTCGTTATATCCTCAAAGAATTCCAGTAAATTAGTTAAACATGATATCCTCTTCATGAATCCATGCTGCGTCTGCTTGATTGCACTATTCCTATCTAGATGTCCCGCTATTTCTTCCTTAATGATAGTTTCAAGCATTTTCCCCACTACAGATGTTAAACTAACCGGCCTATAGTTACCTGCCTTTTGTCTGCCCCCTTTTTTAAACAGAGGCGTTACATTAGCTGCTTTCCAATCCGCTGGTACCTCCCCAGAGTCCAGAGAATTTTGGTAGATTATAACGAATGCATCTGCTATAACTTCCGCTATCTCTTTTAATACCCTGGGATGCATTTCATCAGGACCAGGCGACTTGTCTACCTTGAGTCCCATTAGCCTGTCCAGCACTACCCCCCAAGTGACAGTGATTGTCCTCCCTTCCCACATTCCTGTGACCAGCAATTTCTGGCATGGTTTTTGTGTCTTCCACTGTGAAGACCGAAGCAAAATAATTGTTTAAGGTCTCAGCCATTTCCACATTTCCCATTATTAAATCCCACTTCTCATCTTCTATAGGACCAACATTTACTTTAGCCGCTCTTTTCCATTTTATACATATGTAAAAGCTTTTACTATCCGTTTTTATGTTTTGCGCAAGTTTACCTTCGTAATTTATCTTTCCTTTCTTTATTGCTTTCTTAATCATTCTTCGCTGTCGTTTAAAATTTTCCCAATCTTCTATTTTCCCACAAACCTTGGCCACCTTATATGCATTGGTTTTTGATTTGATACTCTCCTTAATTTCCCTGGTTATCCACGGCTGGTTATCCCTTCTCTTACCGCCCTTCTTTTTCATTGGAATATATTTTTGTTGAGCACTATGAAAGAGCTCCTTAAAAGTCCTCCTCTGTTCATCAATTGTGCCACCGTTTAGTCTGTGTTTCCAGTCTACTTTAGCCAACTCTGCCCTCATCCCACTGTAGTCCCCTTTGTTTAAGCATAGTATGCTCGTTTGAGACACTACTTCCTCACCCTGTATTACTGTATTACAAATTCAACCATACTGTGATCACTCATTCCGAGAGGATCTTTTACTAGGAGATCGTTTATTATTCCTGTCTCATTACACAGGACCAGATCTAAGATAGCTTGCTCCCTTGTAGGTTCTGTAACATACTGTTCTAAGAAACAATCCCGTATGCATTCTATGAATTCCTCCTCCAGGCTACCCCGTGCAATTTGATTTGACCAATCGATATGTAGGTTAAAATCCCCCATGATTAATGCCGTTCCTTTTTCACATGCCTCCATTATTTCCTTGATTATTGCCCGCCCCACCGTGAAGTTATTATTTGGGGGCCTATAAACTACGCCCACCAGTGACTTTTTCCCCTTACTATCTCTAATCTCCACCCACAATGATTCAACATTTTGTTCATTAGAGCCAATATCATCTCTTACAACTGCCCTGATATCATCCTTTATTAACAGCTACCCCACCTCCTTTCCCTTCTTGTCTATCTTTCCAAATCGTCAGATACCCCTGTATGTTTAATTACAATCTATATTAACAACTTGGAGGAAGGGACTGAGTGTAATGTAGCCAAGTTTGCTGACGGTACAAAGGTGGGAGGAAAAGCAATGTGTGAGGAGGACACAAAAAATCTGCAAAAGGACATAGACAGGCTAAGTGAGTGGGCAAAAATTTGGCAGGTGGAGTATAACGTTGGAGAGTGTGAGGTCATGCACTTTGGCAGAAAAAAAATCTAAGAGCAAGTTATTATTTAAATGGAGAAAGATTGCAAAATGCTGCAGTACAGCAGGACCTGGGAGTACTTGTGCATGAAACAAAAAAGGTTAGTATGCAGGTACAGCAAGTGATCAGAAAGGCCAATGGAATCTTGGCCTTTATTGCAAAGAGAATGGAGTATAAAAGCAGGGAAGTCTTGCTATAGTTGTACAGGGTATTGGTGAAACATAGAAACATAGAAAGCAGCAGTAGGCCGTTTGGCCCTTTGAGCCTGCACCACCATTCGATAAGATCATGATTGATCATTCCCTCAGTACCCCTTTCCTGCTTTCTCTCCATACCCCTTGGTCCCTTTAGCTGTAAGGGCCATATCTAACTTCCTCTTGAATATATCCAATGAACTGGCATCAACAACTCTCTGCGGCAGGGAATTCCACAGGTTAACAACTCTCTGAGTGAAGAAGTTTCTCCTCATCTCGGTCCTAAATGGTCTACCCCTTATCCTAAGACTTATTCTAAGACTGTGTCCCCTGGTTCTGGACTTCCCCAACATCGGGAGCAATTATCCTGCATCTAACCTGTCCAGTCCCGTCAGAATCTTATATGTTTCTATGAGATCCCCTCTCATCCTTCTAAACTCTAGAGTATAAAGGCCCAGTTAATCCAGTCTCTCCTCATACGTCAGCCCAGCCATTCCAGGAATCAGTCTGGTGAACCTTCGCTGCACTCCCTCAATAGCAAGAACGTCCTTCCTCAGATTAAGAGACCAAAACTGAACACAATACTCCAGACGAGGCTTCACCAAGGCCCTGTACAACTGCAGTAAGACCTCCCTGCTCCTATACTCAAATCCCCTAGCTATGAAGTCCAACATACTATTTGCCGCCTTCACTGCCTGCTGTACCTGCATGCCAACTTTCAATGATTGATGAGCCATGACACCCAGGTCTCGTTGCACCTTCCCTTTTCCTAGTCTGCCGCCATTTAGATAATATTCTGCCCCCAAAGTGGATAACCTCACATTTATACACATTATATTGCATTTGCCGAACCTGTCCAAGTCACCCTGTAGCCTCCTAGCGTCCTTCTCACAGCTCACACCGCCACCCAGCTTAGTGTCATCTGCAAACTTGGAGATATTACATTCAATTCCTTCGTCTAAATCATTGATGTATATTGTCAAGAGCTGGGGTCCCAGCACTGAGCCCTGCGGCACTCCACTAGTCACTGTCTGCCATTCTGAAAAGGACCCGTTTATCCCAACTCTCTGCTTCCTGTCTGCCACCCAGTTCTCTATCCACATCAGTACATTACCCCCAATACCATGTGCTTTGATTTTGCACATCAATCTCTTGTGTGGGACCTTGTCAAAAGCCTTTTGGAAGTCCAAATACACCACATCCACTGGTTCTCCCCTGTCCACTCTACTAGTTACATCCTCAAAAAAATTCCAGAAGATTTGTCAAGCATGATTTCCCTTTCATAAATCCATGCTGACTTGGACCGATTCTGTCACTGCTTTCCAAATGTGCTGCTATTTCATCCTTAATAATTGATTCCAACATTTTCCCCACTACTGATGTCAGGCTAACTGGCCTATAACTACCCGTTTTCTCTCTCTCCCTTTTTAAAAAGTGGTGTTACATTAGCTACCCTCCAGTCCATAGGAACTGATCCAGAGTCGATAGACTTTTGGAAAATGCATCCACTATTTCTCGAGCCACTTTCTTAAGTACTCTGGGATGCAGACCATCAGGCCCCGGGGATTTATCGACCTTCAATCCCATCAACTTCCCCAACACAATTTCCTGCCTAATAAGAATATCCTTCAGTTCCTCCTTCTCACTAGATCTCGGTCCCCTACTACTTCTGGAAGGTTATTTGTGTCTTCCTTCGTGAAGACAAAACCAAAGTATTTGTTCAACTGGTCTGCCATTTCTTTGTTCCCCATTATAAATTCATCTGACTCCGACTGCAAGGGACCTACGTTTGCTTTCACTAATCTTTTTCTCTTCACATATCTGTAGAAGCTTTTGCAGTCAGTTTTTAATGTTCCTGGCAAGCTTCCTCTCGTACTCTAATTTTTCCCCCTCCTAATTAAACCCTTTGTCCTCCTCTGCTGAATTCTAAATTTCTCCCAGTCCTCAGGTTTGCTGCTTTTTCTGGCCAATTTATATGCCTCTTCCTTGGATGTATCACTATCCTTAATTTCCCTTGTTAGCCACGGTTGAGTGACCTTCCCCGTTTTATTTTTACTCCAGACAGGGATGTACAATTGCTGAAGTTCATCCATGTGATCTTTAAATGTTTGCCATTGCTTATCCACTGTCAACCCTTTAAGTATCATTTGCCAATCTATTCTTGCCAATTCACGCCTCAAACCATCAAAGTTACCTTTCCTTAAGTTCAGGAACCTAGTTTCTGAATTAACTGTGTCACTCTCGATCTTAATAAAGAATTCGACCATATTATGGTCACTCTTCTCCAAGGGACCTTGCACAATAAGATTGCTAATTGAGGCCACACCTGGAAGACTGCGTGCAGTTTTGGTATCCATATTTACGAAAGGATATACTTGCTTTGGAGGCAGTTCAGAGAAGGTTCACTAGGTTAATTCTGGAGATGGGGGGGTTGACTTATGAGGAACGGTTGAGTAGGTTGGGCCACTACTCATTGGAATTCAGAAGAATGAGAGGTGATCTTGTCAAAACGTATAAGATTATGAGGGGGCTTGACAAGGTGGATGCAGAGAGGATGTTTCCACTGATGAGGGAGACTAGAACTAGGGGGCATAATCTTAGAATAAGGGGCCGCCCAATTAAAACTGAGATGAGGAGGAATTTCTTCTGAGGTTTGTGGATCTGTGGAATTCGCTGTGTCAGAGAGCTGTGGAAGCTGGGACATTGAATAAATTTAAGACAGAAATAGACAGATTCTTCAATGATAAGGGAATAAGGGGTTATGGAGAGCGGGCAGTGAAGTGGAGCTGGGTCAATGATCAGATCAGCCATGATCGTATTAAATGAGGAGCAGGCTCGAGGGGCCTACTCCTGCTCCTATTTCTTATGTTCTTATGTATTTATCCTTCATCCTCTTCGGCAGTCCCTCAGAGTTGAGGATGACTTGCTTCCGCTTTATTCAATTCCATTGTGAAGGCTACTATAAAATCTGTATGCACCACCCTATCACACAGTGTATTCTAAATCCAAAGCACTTGTTGCGTAAAAATGTTTTTCCTCATGTCACACCTCATTATCGACCCTTCAGCTGGAAACAGTTTCTCTTTATTTAAACTATCTGAACCCTTCATGATTTTAAACAGCTCTATCAAATCGCCTCTCAGCCTTGCGTGTGAATACCTGTATTGGTTGTATGAACACACAATGCCTTCATTTGTAATTCCTGTGTTTGCTACCTTAACAAAGGCCACGCGTAAGATAATTGCACACAAATATATCCAGCGTTCATATGCTAACATTTCAAGCACCCAACTTGAGGAAGGGCCAAACATCAAAATGAACGGAACTTAAAATGTGAAATGTACAATATGTCGGGGCGGATTTTCCAGTCTTTTGCGCTCTGTTTTTTGCCGTGGAGCAACGGCAATGGCGGTGGTGAGGTCTTCTGGGCGAGCGGGCGGAAAGCCTCCAGAGCCCTGCGGGAGTTTTCGGGGCCAGTGGCGCGGAGTAGCACCGCCTGGAAGAGCTGTGCCGGTGTGTAACACCCCTGGTTACGACACCGGCGTGCTTTTTGAATCCCACCCGATCCGTACACCCCGCAACACGCCCTGCTGTGACCGCCTGTAAGTCAACCTATACCGACTGCGGAGAGGTAAGTTATACCGTCCTAAGATAAGTGTGATTGTCTTTTCTTTTCTTTATTTTTTTTGCGCTTTATGTTGTGGGCTGTGTATTGGGAGTGTTTTTGTGGGGTTTTTTCAGGGTTATTTTTCTCTCCAGGCGTCTCTCGGAGCGCTCCCGGCCCGGCTCTTTAGCTCGGGAGTTTCCCATGCTCAGCCCGAAGAGAGGTGTATATCGCCTCCCTTGGCGCTCCGCCCCACACTCGGGGCCCAGCTGCCCAATTTTGCTGACTGAGGCGCAAACTGTTCCCGGGCGTAAACTTTACCGCCAAGAATGGTGTGAGCTGAGCCGAAAATCCAGCCCGTGAGATGTAATAATGTACTTTAATATTTGTAACAGTGCAACTCCCTAAACATTTTGAAAGTAAAGCAATTACCAAACTGGAATCGTTGACATCTGCTGGTTAGAAATATATATAACTTGAGGTGTACACTTGCGCAATCAGTTTTTATACAGTAATCATAATGTTTAACAAAGCTCAGACAAGGAAACCAGTACCACAGGTTTAGTGACAATATCGGCAACCAACATGCAATTCCTGATCTCTCCTATAAGGGTTGTTGAATGCGATAGCGCCGACCACGTTCCGATGTCCTGCAAGCGTATGCAGCTCTTCTCCCACTCTCTCGCCCAGACTCACACTCTCTCTCTCTCTCTCTCCCACACACTCTCTCTCTCCCAGTCACACTCTCTCTCCCAGTCACACTCTCTCTCCCTCAGTCTCTCTCTCTCTCCCCCAGTCACACACTCTCTCTCTCTGTCTCTCTCTCTTTCTGTTATGTAATGATGTGTCCAGGTGGGGGGGGGGGGGGAAGGTGATGTTATGTAATGATGTGTGTATCGTCCCAGTACCTTAAATGTATTGTAAGTACAATGCCACACCACAGAGGGCGCTGCGGTGGAAAACCCTGGTAGTACCTGTAACAGGTGCTATATAAGGCTGACCACCACACCTGGGAGGCACTCTGGAGCTAAACAATAAAGGACGAAGGTCACAGCAGTTAGATTTACACCAGACCGTGTGGAGTCAGTGATTTGTGTGCTACATACACCACACTTTCTCTCTCTCTTTCTTTCTCTCTCTTTCTCTCTCTCTCTCTCTCTCTCCCACCCCCCAATCACTCACTCTCTCTCTCTCTCTCTCTCTCTCTCTCTCTCACACTCACTCTCACCACCTCTCTCTCTCAGCCCCCTCTCTCCCCCACTCACTCTCTCTCCTCTCTCTTCCCAATCACTCTCTTCCTCAGTCACACTCTCTCTCTCTCTCTCTTCCCAGTCACACACTTTCTCTCTCTCTCCCACTCTCTCTTTCTCTCTCCCCCCCAACTCTCTCTCTCTCCCTCCCCCCCTCCTCTCTCTCCCTCCCCCCCTCTCTCTCTCTCCCTCCCCCCACTCTCTCCTCACTCCCTCCCCCCTCT